>NC_090442.1:649571027-649874057 GCF_031143425.1 Pleurodeles waltl
CTGCTTTGACCAGGGCTGGAGACTACAACTTCTTCAATCAGTTGTCTAAGTATAGGAATACGTGCGCACTTGACTTCTGCCATGAACCAACACAATTACCTGCATTTTTGTGAAAACACATGGTTCTGTCATCAGTCCAAATGGAAGGAGCTGTAGGATTCCATGTGAGTCTCAAGTAACATTCCTGTGAGTAGGGAGGACAAGAAGATGAAATTAGACATCCTGAGGATCAAGAGAGCCTGCCAATCCCCTTCTTTGAAGGCCAGCAGATCTTTGCTCAGGGGCAACATCTTGAACTTGTATTGCTGAATGAAAGGATTCAGGAGGTAAAGGTCCAGGACGGGTCTCAGATCTCCACCCTTCTTTAAGATCAAGAAATAAAGAGAGTGAAACGCAGTGCCTCTTTCCTCCTAGGACTCCACCTCTATGAACTCTAAGTGCAGCATAACAAGAAATCGGGGGCCTGATTTAGATCTTGATGGTGTTACTGCAGAGGAGCATCAGCGGTGGACCCACCTGCCATATTTAGATGTTACAGCTCTGCAAACGGTTGACCGGCGATGGATTGCTAATGGAGGGAGATGGCGGCAAGACCCAATGGCCTTCGTACATTGGCAGGGACTATGGAATAGAGGTAAGTGACACACACACACTGTCCCTTTGCCATATGTGTCTCCCTTACTACACACTGCACAAAACACCACATACCCACCATCATCCATTACAATTCCAACACAACACTTCTCGTACATGGCATAAACCCACTTTGACATGTATCCATGAGAAAACACAAATACACCATTGACAGTGCACCCACACATGACACAACCATTTCAGCCAACGCAACTGCACACCCATCTACACAAACTCAGACACAAGCACAACTACACACATCACAACAATGTCTACCACACAACAACAAAACTCATGTAAATGTCTCACACGGCAACACAACATACACAAAAACATTGATCTCACATGCAAGTGACACACATACAGACACAACCACACCACCCATTCTGGCTCCCTCTACCTCAGCCAGCCAATCCGCACACAAACACACACACATACCAGACTGACTCATATACACAAGAGATAGCACAAACCTACCAGCACAGGTCCGCTTGCAATGGACACACATGGCAACTGCTGACAAGTGTGAACATACCATTTGTCAATGAATATTGGCACCACAATGACATGTGCATGTGTGTGATATATGTGTTGTGCCAGTGTGTCCCCAGGCATGTGTGACACAATCGTGTTCCCGACATATACATGTCACTGTGATTTAAAATAAATTACAGTGACATGTATATACCTGCAGTGGTCCCAATCTGCCATGCAGGACCCACTCACTGTACTCTGGCAATGCGGCATCCCTACCTTCGAATCCGGTGACAAGGGGGTCATGTTCTCTCCGTGGGTTGGTGGCAGCAGCGACAGCAGGTGTTGTCCAGTTGTGTCCAGTTGAAGACAGAAGTGGAAGGGGGAAAAAGGTGAGTTTTCACCCCTTTTCCTCCCCAACCCAACAAGTGGAGGTCCGACTGCTACTTTTTGCTTGGCAGTAAGGCACATCCAAATCTGCACAGCAGGAAGGGTGTCTGGGGTCCCACCGGCATCCACGTGGGTGGTGTTTCTTGATGGAGACAGCGGTTCGAATGCAGGCTCTCAGCTATAGGACTTCCAACATCTAAATACAGCAGGTGGACCGTCACAGCAGCAGAAGAGTTTTCAGTCAAAAAACTCAATGGCTGGTCCATTACTGCCAACATCTAAATCAGTCTCCAAAATCAAGGTATGTTCTGGACAGTAGATTATGGTGAAAGCAGGCCAGTCTGGAAAGAGGGACTGAAACTGAAGGACACAGCCTTTGCCAATTCATTGGATGATATAGCAATCTGTTGTGATTTTTTCCCGATTGTTGAAAAATATTAGAGACCCAGCCCCAGTGGAAGATGGTGGCATAAGAGTCAGGGAATTTTTGAGGCAGGAGAGCCAACAAAAGAATGGGGAGTTTTTATTGTCTGCTGTTACTTCACAGGATCGAAGCCTCCAAACCATTTTAAACTAAGTCTGAGAAGGACTTTTTTATGTTGTCTGGAAAACTGATAGGAGTCAACTTTCCAGTTCCTACAAGAGGTGAACGTAGAGCCCAAGATGGCATGTGGCACTTGACATGCAAAAGGGTAAAGAGCCAGAAGCAATATATCATATTAAGTCTAGTCTTTTGGACTCTGACTAAAAAAGACATTTGCTCAGTTTCGAGTAAGAGGCCTGGACAACCAAAATCTCTGGTGAAGTGTGTGACAATAGGAACAGGGGACCGGTCTATGTCATCTGGCTGTCTTTCTAAAGGCCCCTGATCCCAAAGGAAATCAGAGGCTCTGCAATTGTAGAGGAGGTTTGTATGGTTTCTGACAAAATGATAGATTATAGCCTCTAGAGGGCATTATCAATTCAATATAGAAAGAAAAGTCGTCGCTTCAATAAGTGCGAAGGGGATAATGGATACCCTCTTCAGGCGTTCTGTAAATCAATATATTAGCTAGCAACAGCGTTGTAAAGGGAAAGAATGTTATCCGCCCTCGAGTCTTTGTCTTGTGTATGGTCATAATGCTTATCAATGGCAAGGACATCGGAGTCTCTCTCAAACAGTTTTTCCATCCGGGCAAATCTCTGGGCACTTAATTAATATTCTGCAAGGATCTTATCATCAAAACATGCCTTAACATTTTCCATCTCATTTGATTTTAGCCAACTTCGGAAGCGAAGGCAAAGAGACTCCGAGGGCGATGTCTTAGTGGGTATCTTAGATGACGTTGACTAAGCAGGAGGACAGCCTACTGAAGGCCACTGAGTACTTCTTAGGCACCAAGACGGAAGTTCGTAGAGGAGCAGAGTCGGGATGCTTTGGAGTCAGAGCTGCAGGTCACCAAACCAGCAGGAGGTGGCCCACCTTCGGGGAGTTAACACGAGGGTAACAGCCATCCCGAAGAAATCCGGTAAAGCCTGCTGAAAAGTCTCGACCTGTGTGAGGAATTCTGGCTTCATCTTATTCAATGTCAGGATGCTTTCCAACGGTGAGGAAGAGTGCAGTATGGTTGTGGGACCGTTTGCTCGAGGAAGAGGATTTCTTCTTCTTTTGGGGCTTTTTGTGTGTGTGTGTGGTTTTTTTCTGAGTGAGGATCACCTGGTAGATCGTTCCCTGTGAGGAGACTGACTGAAGCGAAACAGGAGCGCATCAGCTTTTCTCTGCGTGCTTTGGCCAGAAATAGGCTGGCTGGCGTCCCACTCTCTGATGGCCTTTGGACAAATATCAGACATTAGTCTGCAAACTTTTACTCCACAGACCTTTAGTCCTCAGATTTCGCTCCTCAAGCCTTTACTTCGTTTTTTTAGTTTTTTTAGAAGTACTTATATGTGTGTGTGTCTGTGTGTATATATATATATATATACATATATATATGAATAATCTTCTATATATTTATATGTGTATAAATTGCTTTATAAAATGATTTATGTATTTACATATAAAAGTATATAGATGTATTTATTTAATTCATCTTACTTCATTGGGGCTACCCGCAAAAACTACCTTGGTCCTAACTCAACCTTTGAGCCTGAAAAAAACACTTATCTGCAGAGTAAAGTCTGCAGAGTAAAGGCATGTGGAGTAAAGGTTGAGAAGCAATGGTTATGCTGACCAAAAACTGGAAGTAAAGGTTTCATACACCTTTGGAGATACATCAATGAACTTGAACCACAGACTGAAGAGTTATGGTCGGAGCCCTGACATGGAGATATCATTTTGGTCAAACAAAAACATCAGTTTCCGGCATCAATGATGAGGCTTAACCCTGAAAGCTTAGTAGAAAACGTATGGCCTCATCGCTGCTGAAAAGGTGAGGAATTACTTTACTAATACACCATGGGAGCTACAGACCCAAGTCTAATGAGGCATGGAAAAACAGGAACTGATTCCAGCACATCAATTGACACAATATACTCAGTTGTCGTCAAATCCAGATGGTGGAGTTGTGGTTAAAGGCATGTGGAACTACCTGGTGGCACTCAGCAACTTTTGCTGTGAGGAAAAGCTTCTGGATCCAGTCTGGCACCTGTAGGATGTTCATAAGCTGAAGAATCTGCAGGAAAATGAATCCATCAGAACAGACAGGGCCATATTATTCCTGCTGTCCACGAATTACATTTGTTAAAATCGCCAGAAGAATGTCCTCTTCAATGTACAGCTGGGATGATTTAAGGGCTGGGATCTTGCTTCTTACAATCAAAACTCAGGCTTTACATCCCAAGTAGAAATATCAACTTGTGGAGAAGTGTGGCATAATGGTTAGAGCAGCCAACCCTGATGCAGAGATCTGGCCCAGGACCAGGGTTCAATTCCCACCTTGGCGGGTCTTCAGCTCAGTTCCCTTGGACCCGATAATTCTTGCCTCAGTGCCTTATTTAATTAATGGGTCCCGCTCTGTAACTCTGGGCAATAGCTTCCTTAATCTCCACAACAGTGCTTGGATGCCTGGTTTAACCCTGGGGCTGTCCAGGAGTGGGCGCTTCACAGGGAAAAGCCAGGAGGGGTTCCACAGCGGTATGTGTACAGCGCCTTGAGACCCTAACGGGTGAGTAGTGCGCTATACAAGTGCAAAGTTTACAGTTTTAACTCACTGATATTTCTCTGATATTAACACCCGCAAAGGAAGAAGATCCTCAGTACAGACATAAAAATAATGGAACAAACTGTAAAAGAAAATCAGTTCTCCCATCTACAATTCAGAAGAACCATAAAGTCCTGGATTATCTGATAACCAAAATTCAAGCACCTTTAGGACAACAACCATACTGCTTGCTAACCTATCCTCTCTTTTCTATACCTCCGCCAAACACCTAAAATGTGCTCACATGTTGCAGCATCAAGTTTGGAGAAACGTCTGAGCATCATGCAAGACATTACTGATGAAGAGTAATAGAGGAGAGTGCAGTGCTAACAACACTCGTCTCTCATCAATGTATGTATATTAGAATCAGAACAACTGACAGTTGATCTGCAAAGTGCTTAGGAACCTCAGGAAGAGGTAGGAAAGCACTACTGAAATTTGTAGTAAGCTACAATGCTAGTATTAGACTTACATGCCATGCCAACAGAGTTCATTTTAATTTAATTCGACTCATGTGGGATGGAAACTTGGTCCTCATCTGCCCTCTAGTAGCACTGTTGCATGACAATATGAATGATTCTCTTACTGTCCTGTACGATTGCTTCCGCAGACAGGTTTCTAAATATGCACTTTTATTCATATACACACAGTTAGAACAAGTCATCTGACAATATTTGCCTACCAATCAGTATGTAATAAGGGAGAACAATCAGGATCATATAGCCAGTTCCATTTTTCTAAAAAAAAAAATTAAGTTTAAGGAATACAAAATCAGTACAACCGAGACCCAGCAAACATGCATGCACTTTGCTTCTGCGTTCTTCATTTAGATGCTCTTGAGGTTTTTAATCCTTTTAGTGTCCAAGGGCCGCACCACATGAAGTGTGTACTGAAAGCATTGAGGTAAGACTCAGTCCCTATCACAGTGTTATGTTGTCTATTGTCTTAGATAATAGTTGAAGATCCAAAACAATTCTATTTTACAGTGATAAATGGTTGCTTGTAGCAGTAACTTTCACGGTATTTGCTGTTTTAGGCTGGGAATGTAACATATCATTGATATACCTAAAGTAAACACAATTTCGTACACAAAGCAATACACCAAAATAATTAACTCCTTATCTGCTGAGCGAAGAACATTAAGTTCCCAGCTTTCCAGGCAAGGAGATTTACGTACAAATACCACTTTGTTTACTGCAGTTTTTGTGTTTTTCCAATTTTCTTGTGGTTTCTACCTACTTGCAGGTTATGGGTGAAACAGGTGTAAAACCCAGGAGGAACCCAGAAACTATAAATTTCTGAAAAGTAGGCAAAACTCTGAATTCATCAAGGAGTGACTTGTGAGGATCGCGCATGGTTTTCCAAAGACACTAACTCTTGAAATAAAAAACAGAATGAAAATATGTAGGAAAAAATAAGTGACAAATTTTTCATCTGTATTTTTTGCACAATAGCAGATGTATAATAGTTATGTACTGTTATATCAGTCAGGCCCTTTCTGATTGCAGAAATTGATTATGTTTGTCCGGTGTTAAAAAAACATACAATACCAGAGCCAGCAACTGAACTGCAGCTTATTATATTTCATTGTATACCGATCACGCATCAATTCATATGGTAAAATCTTATGAATGAAAAATGGGCATGAAAGAAATCTGGCTATATTTGAAATGTACCATAGATAGTGACTTATTTGTACAGCACAGAATTTAAGGTTATCCATGTGATTGAAAAAGCATTTTGCTAAATTGTTTTTTTCTTGCACTCTGGTTTGCATTGGGAAGCACAATAATGGAGAGAACTTGTATATATAATCACAAATGTCCAAAGATTATTTCCAATACCTACCCTCCAACTTGTGTGGGTGGGTCTACTACACTTGACAGAAAAGGTCCAAAAACACAACATGGAGACTTCAGGTTTACACCTTGTAAATGTACTTATTGTGGTGATGGGGGTAGCTGCTGTATTTGGGCATGGGCTCAGCCACTACCCAGGGAAGCCTACTAAACCCAGACATTTCTGAAAACTGGGCATCCAAGGAAGTCCAGGGTGGTGTGACTTACATCTTCTTACCAAGAAGGCCCCGCAAACTGCAAACTTTGGGTAAAATCAAATCAATCATTTTCCTCACATTTGTGTTATGGAAAATGTCCAGAATCTGTGGGCATCCACACATGCCAACCATTCCAACCACCCAGCTTTCCCACACTTCTCCAGATAAAAAAATGGTACCTCAGTTGTGTAGCTGGGCCTAGAACCTGTAACAGGAATGGCCCCAAAATGCAACACTGAGACACCTTGAAAACGGACCCATTTTGGAGATATGGTTAGCTGCAGTATTTGAGCCCGGGTTCAGCTTTCACAAGGGAAACCTACTAAACCTAGACACTTTTTAAAACTAGACATCTCAAGGTAGTCATGGGTAGTGTGATTAGCATGGTTCCCACTATGAGCTCCTTCCCAGAATACCCAGCAGACTTCAAACTTTAGCTAAAATCCCAGATGACAAACACACAAAGACAAACGTGCCCTTGTAGCGTAAGTCCTAGTTATCGGCTCAGCCACCTTGCTGTATGAGAGATTCCTCTATTACGGGTAGATCTGTAAGCTGGTGCACCACTGATGGGACCCAGTGAGAATTTGCTCAGAAAGAACAGGATGGCCTCACACACCCCCCCCCCAGGTGTCATGCTTCATCATCGGCCATTCTGAGCTTGCCAAAGCATCCTCTAATGGCAGGAAGGACCCTCATCAACATACTGAGGGATTTCTTTTTTAGGGAGTCAGGGAAAGGGAGTGTTAGAAATGGGGTTTCTGGTTGGCTAGGGTATGCACCTAATCCAGGCAGAACCCACCACTCTAGTCAGGGCGAAATTGCACACCCACTATAACCCCTCCTTACCCTCTTGGTAGATTGGCACAAGCAGTCAGGCTTATCCCAGAGGCAATGTGTAAAGTGCTTGCACAACAACACACAATACATGTGACACAATACATACACCACAAAGGAACCTCAACGCAAAGTTATATAAAAATAAAAGGTATTGCATAAAACATCATTAGACCACAAACAACATCCATCAGTACTACCCCGCTACACAAGCAGTTGTCAGAACATCACACAGGTTACTAGTACTCTGCAAAAGCAAGCAGTAGTCAGATAAACATATAGGTTACTGGTAGTCTGCAACACAAGCAGTAGTCAGATTGTCATTATCACCAAGAATGTACATGTGATCATAAACATATCAGAGGTGCCAAGACACCATCATGAATAAAACATTCCCCACTTGGTAAGTTCTCAGGGTTACCAAGCTGGATGCACAGAGCATAGAAACATTCCCAATTGGCAGATTATTATTGTCCGCCAAAGAAATACACATCTCATAAAACCATGCAATAAACACCCACATTTCCCTCCCAATACAAATCATCTAAGCCCTGAGAATATGCTGCTACTCCCAACAAGGCAAGTAGGACACATAAATGCAAAAAGAACACGTGATGGACGGAATGCTGAACATTGTCAAACATTCACCCCCAGTACAGAGATCTGGGCCTAAATCCATCGTTTTTTTGCTGCCCATGCCATTCCAGTTTGGACCCAGCCATATGCAAATCAGTCTTGACCCTGTTCCCCATGGGAACAGTCCAGCCCGAACTGCCAGGCCAGGTCTTCGCTGGACTGGAAACAAGCATTCTGGGAAGGCGGTATCACAGCTGTAGCACGAGCGCTGCATGCTTCTTCTCCGCATTCTCTCTTCCGGGAAGTGGGAGCGCCTATCATGCAGTAGCGGCACAGCACATCGGGCGCTGGTCAGAAGTGCTCACCACAGGCGAAAAGCAGAATCCTCCCCAGGTGTGGAGCACTGTGTCACCAGGGCAGATGCACTATTTGTTTGAAAAGGACCAAGGAGCAGGAAAACAGTGGTCTCCATGCGCTGGGCTCATGGGGGCACTGGGTGAGACCCATTGGGGCAGGCAGGCCAGCAGACAAGAAGAGGTTTAGATGGTGGTTCCTCCTGGTAATTCCACTGAACGTTGGCAGTCCAGAGTCAGAGGAAAGGCTGGCAGCAGGACAACATACAGAAAAGCAATCCAGATGAGTCCTTTTGGCCACCCAGCAACACCAGGCAGCAGGCCAACAAAAGAAGAGCAGTCAGATGAGTCCTTTGTGTAGTCAGGCAGTCCCTCTGGCACAAGTTTGGTCCCAAGCCTAAAAGTGCTCTCTAAATGTGGGGGAAAGCCCCCTGTACTTATGCAAGCCCACACAGCAAAGGGGCAGTACTCCTCATCACAGCTCCTCTCCTTCACATAGGTTCCTCTTGATCCAGAAGTGTTCTACAATTGTGGGGTTAGCAGTGCAATACTGATACTCATTTCTGCCTTTGAAGTAGGATACTTAAAAGGAAAGTCTTTGTAGTGTACAAGACCCTTCCTCTTCCTTGCCCTGCCCCAGTCACTCTCTAGGAGTTTGGAGACTGTATTGTGAGGGGTCAGGCACAGCCCTTTCAAGTGCAGGTGTCAGCCCCTTCCTCCCACTCTAGTCCAGCAAGACTTATCAGGATATTCAGGACGCACCTCAGCTCCCTTTGTGCCACTGTCTACAGTGTATTCACAAACAGCCAAACAGTCAGTCTCACCCAGACATCGTTTCAGCAGCCAAGCAGAGGCAATGAATGGTTGAGCAAGAAAATGCCCACCATCTAAAATTGGCATTTTCAAACAGACAATCTAAAAACCAACTTTACCAAAAGATGTATTTTAAATTGGGTGTTCAGAGACACCAAACATACAATTTCTATCTCCTCCCAATGAGTACCTGCACTTAAAAGATATTTAAAGGGAACCCCCATGTTAACCTATTGAGAGATAAGTCTTGCAACAGTGAAAAACA
The DNA here is from genome assembly GCF_031143425.1 of Pleurodeles waltl. Taxonomy (NCBI): domain Eukaryota; kingdom Metazoa; phylum Chordata; class Amphibia; order Caudata; family Salamandridae; genus Pleurodeles; species Pleurodeles waltl. The sequence continues at coordinate 649,580,604 of NC_090442.1, forward strand.
AATTTGGCAGTATTTCACTATCAGGACATGTAAAACAAACACACCAATACATGTCCTACCTTTTAAATACACTGCACCCTGCCCATGGGGTTGCGTTGGGCCTACCTTATGGGTACCAAATGTAGTAAAAGGGAAGGTTTAGGCCTGGCAAGTGGGCGCACTTGCCAGGTCGAACTGGCAGTTTTAAACTGCCCACACAGACACTGCAGTGGCAGGTCTGAGACATGTTTACAGGGCTACTCATGTGAGTAGCACAATCAGTGCTGCAGGTTCACTATAGCATTTGATGTACAGGCCCTGGGCACCTCTAGTGCATTTTACTAGGGACGTTCTAGTAAATCAAATATGCCAATCAGGGATAACCATTCAAAATCTCAATTTAGATAGAGAGCACCTGCACTTTAGCACTGGTCAGCAATGGTAAAGTGCCCAGAGTACCAAAATAAGCAAAAACAAAATGCAGCACACAGTCAAAAATATGGGAAGCAAGGCAAAATGGCAGGGGGAACCACACCAAGGATGCCAGGTCTAACACTGATCTTCTCTTCAGCTCTTTTAGGTCTAAGTCATTGTGTGTGCTTTCTCATGTCTTGAAGGGAAATGGATGGTGGTGTCAACTGGTCTATGATGAACCTGATGTAGTGTTCTGCTGTGGACTTCCTAGCTACTTTTGTCAGCAGTGGATGTCCTGACATGTATGCAGCTGGGTTGTTGTCTTTTCCTGGTTTGTGTAACGTTAAGTATATGTTTATCTGTAGATGATGTCTCCATCTTCTGATGTGTGGTGTGGGAGGAGAAGAGAGTGGGAGGGTTCCGAAAGACAGATACCAATAACACACAGACACACACTACCTATCTGTGAGAGTCTTTTAATAATTATGTGGTGGCTAGAGACACATTCACCAGTATGTCTATGGGGGAGATATTCTCTGCATATTAACCCCAAACATAAAGAACCTCACACATTTTTGGCATTCTTGTGTGTTTAGGAAGCTTTATTTAGGGTGTTTGTTTGAAGAGGTTAATATAGCCTTATAGTCTGCTGTAGTGGGTTATACCGGTCATTAAAAGCCTACTCCACCGTTAAAGGCCCGAACCCAAGGCAAGGGCCTTTAACAAGGGAACAGGACTTTAATAGCCGGTATAACCCAGCTACAAAGGACCATAGGACTATTAGAACATTCCACCACTAGAGGGCAGAACGTTCTAATAAATAAAACAAAGGCTTCACGGAGCCCGAGGGGATTGAAATCCCCTTGGGCTCTGTGAGCCTTTGTCCACAGCTGTTGCTGTGTGAAAAACATTGAAATGTTGGAGCTCTGTGCTGCTACCAGCCATTAGAACCCCAAAGCACTTGATTGTCTTCAATGAAGCTCCCAACATTCCAATGTTCTAATATGCAATACATATACACACTAGCTCTCTAAGTACACACACACACATGCATGCACACACACAGCAAAACACCATTTTGGTGAGTTTGTGTGGAAGCTCAAATACTTTTTAAAACATCTTTGCATTGGTGGATATTGTGCAGGTTGGATTGGGGTATTATAAATGGGCCCGCAACTTAGTGTCTCTGCAAAGTCACAGGACAAGCACCCATGGAGGATGGCTATTACGTGCACTGCCTTGAGTGGCAGATGCATCTTTATTTATGCCCTCGGGCTCAGGCCCGGCCCTCGTGGTATGTGCCATAAACAATGTATCGTAGTGGCTGTTAGGCTCACTGCAGATATCTATGTTTGTATGTAAGCAGGGGATATGAATTACATGCAATTACACACACGTTAGCCATCTCCCTTATATACCTCCGCCCCCCCACATGCACAGAGAGGAGATATGTATTTGTAACAAATCTTGCATTCAATGGTTTAGTTTGTGGTCTTTTAGACTGAGTGATTTTGTGTGTGTGAACGTGAGCTCTGTGCTTGTGTGGCTAGTTGAAATGTTTTAGGAAGTGAGTCACTACATCTTTTGATAAATTCAATATGAGAATGTGTGTGAGAAAAGAGAGAAAGAGGAGCCAGAGTCACTGACATAAGTAGCAGGCACTTTGATCCTAAAGGCAATGGTGTTATCTTGCAGAGCCAACCAAACAACTTCTGTGTACTAAGTGGACCATTGTTCATAAAAGTATGTGTGTTTGTAATTTATAATGCAAATGTATAACCTTGCAGACTATCCAAGTATACTTGAAGGCTAGCGCAGTGATTACCCTATGTACAGAAGTCAATGTTAGGTTCTCTTTAAAGACGAAAAACACCCGGAAGCACGACTCCGGAATAACAAAGTTGTGAACAATGCAAGCGGAACCACACTTGCATGAACAAAGTCTTAGTTTTTCTGTACTTTACTCATGCATGTGCTGAACAACGCACATGCATGGTTAAGGCAAAGAAAAGGTAGTCAGCATCGGGAGAGGATGTGGTCAGGTAAATGGGGCTCGGTTGGGGGTAGTTTGGTTTTTAGGAGCGGGGTGGGGGGTCGGAGTTGTTTTAGTTTTTAGGGACGGGGTGGGGAGTCGGGGTTGTTTTAATTTTTAGGGGGGGTTTGGGGGATCGGGGTAGTTTTAGTTTTGGGGAAGGGTGGGGGGTAGGGGTAGTTTTAGTTTTTAGGGGCAGGGTGGGGGTCAGGGTAATTTTAGTTTTAAGGACGGGGTGGGGGATCAGGGTGGTTTTAGTTTTAGGGGTGGGGGTTGGGGTTGTTTTAGTATTGTGGTGGGGGGTCAGGGTAGTTTTAGTTTTATGGGCAGGAGTAAGGGGGTCGGGGTAGTTTTGCTTTTAGGGGTGGGTTGTTTTAGATTTTAGGGGTGAGGCGGGGGGTTCAGGTCGTTTTAGTTTTAGGGGTAGGGTACTTCTGGGCATTAGGGCAGGTGGGATGTCGCATACTGGAAACCACGCATGCCGCCCCACACATGCCTTTAGTAGGTATGCCTTTCCAACGAAAAATCGTTGTTAAGGCATGCATTGTAAAGGTATTCGTGGTAATAAATCGGTTGTTGTTCCGACCGCGTTGTTTAGGCATGCGTGGTTCCAGCATTCATTGTTCCATCATACATCCCTTTAAAGCAGATCTGACAGAATGTGCATGGTGATTTTGTGCCTGTGTGACAATTGTCTCAAGGGAAGATTTGAGCAAGTCACTATCAGTGCACGAGTTACAATCCCTGTTGAAATGTGGTGTGTAGGTTAAAAACGTTATGTGTGGATGACAGCTCTGAGTAAATTTGTGTAGGAGTGAAAGTGCTGTATATTAGTGTGTCTGAATGACTGGTTGTTGTTGTAAACTGGCCCTACCTTCAAAAATACTCTGCTGCAAGACGTCAAAGTAGGTAACAATAAGAACTTTGCTGATGGCACAACACTGTGTTTTCTTTTAACAAAAGCTTTCAAGGGAGTCCAGGACTTGATAGCCTCCTCCTTCCCTCTGCATTCATTATGAAATGCATCCCACGCTATGAAACAGCCTTTGGAACACAAACAGAGTGATATAAATTCAATACAGCGTAACAAATGATTATGTGTTTATACGATGTCTGGGTGTTTGAGAACTACCCTTAAGCCCCAATTATGAGGTGCACTGTACTGGTGGGATGCAAAGTACGTATGCAAATTTAATGTTACCATGCAGTAACACCACTCCACTAACATTCACTTACAAGTGAGATGCCATGGAACTGGGAATCATGATCAGATTTACTGGTGGTAAAAGCACACCCAATTATCATCTGTGTTGTAGCGGTAGTGGTAAGGGTAGAGGCAGAGGGAGGTGTGGGAGAGCAGGGGAGTTAAGGGGTAGCTAAATTCTGGAGTTCTAATTTCTGGCTTACAATGCTCCCTCGTCACTAAGAATCTGAGAAAAAGGAAGGCAGCCATAACCTCTTGCGACTACTGGGCAGAATTACAATATCCTCACTCTATTTTACTTATTATCGGGGCCTCCATGGATTGTCTCTTAAGGATGCTAATCTGCGTGGCTCTGATAACGTGACCTTTGCTTAAGGTGCTTAAGGATTTTGATACGTTTACTTTGTTTTTATAGTGGTGTCAGTTGATGTGTTTGGTAATCCCTGTGCACACATGCTTTTGTAAGGGTTGTGTGAACTTATATGCATCAGCAACATTGTGTACTGTGGTCTACAATGTGTGCAGATGTATATGGGAAGCCGTTCATGTCAAAATTACAGTGCCCCTATATAGGACACCTCTTGGAATGCATAGCGTGTTGCAAAATGAATATGACATACACCAGAATAAATGCACTATGTGTCAAAATAAATATGATACCTGGCAGAGTGAATCTGACTTGAACCAAAACAAATATGAAACCAGGCAAAGTGAATATGCTACTTAGTGATTATTATTAAAAACTCACACTCAGAATTGAATAAGAGATATGCTGAAATATGTATCAATCATACTGAAATAAATATGGCCCTCACTGTAAATAATAAAGCAATCACTGAAACACATGCAATATTTGCCAAAAAGAATGAGACATTTATTGAAATGACTGACATATGCCAAGAGGAATATGACACACATTGGAGTGAATATGACAGCTTGAAATGAATATAAGGTACTGAAATGAAAATGCAATATTCTGAAAGGAATATAGGGGGTCATTTTGACCTTGGCGGACGGCGGAGGCCGTCCGCCAAGGTACCGCCGCTGAATGACCGCACCGCGGTCAAAAGACCGCGGCGGCCATTCAGACATTTCCTCTGGGCCGGCGGGCGCTCTCCAAAAGAGCACCCGCCGGCCCAGAGGAAATGCCCCTGCAACGAGGACGCCGGCTCAGAATTGAGCCGGCGTAGTTGCAGGGGTGCGACGGGTGCAGTTGCACCCGTCGCGTATTTCAGTGTCTGCTTAGCAGACACTGAAATACTTTGCGGGGCCCTCTTACGGGGGCCCCTGCAGTGCCCATGCCATGGGCATGGGCACTGCAGGGGCCCCCAGGGGCCCCGCGGCACCCCCTACCGCCATCCTGTTCCTGGCGGGAGACCCGCCAGGAACAGGATGGCGGTAGGGGGTGTCAGAATCCCCATGGCTGCGGAGCGCGCTCCGCAGCCATGGAGGATTCACAAGGGCAGTGGTAAACCGGCGGGAGACCGCCGGTTTACCCTTTCTGGCCGCGGCTGAACCGCCGCGGTCAGAATGCCCTCGGGAGCACCGCCAGCCTGTTGGCGGTGCTCCCGTGGTCGGTGACCCTGGCGGTCACCGGCCGCCAGGGTCAGAATGACCCCCATAATGTGCAATGAACATTACATTTATTTAAAAAAATGAATATGGTTTGCATTGAAAGTAATATGATACACATTGACATGATTATGATATGTGTTGCAATTGGTATGAGTCATGTTAAAATCAATATCATGCGTTAATATGAATGAGACATCTTTTGAAAGGAATATGACACATGCTAAGATGAATATGAAATGAAATGAATATGAGCCCTTTTTTAAACTAATTCAACATGCCTTAAACTGAATATGACAATTGCTGACATTAAAATGAAACTTATAGTAAAAAGTGTGTACACTGTCCCAAAGCAAGAATATTGTCAAAGAGGACGAAAAGAAGACTGAAAGAAGGTATTGTAGGAGTGCCCTCAAGCATCACAATAGGATGCTAGGCATCATCATCGGGCTAACTCCTCGCCAGACCGGCACTGCAACGTCTGACGGGCCACCACAAAAGAGGTGGTGGCTCTTCAACCGGAAGATGATCCTGCAGATCAAAATAAGTCCGCAGGACTTACTGACAGAGGAAAAAAGGAGAGTGAAGGGTATATAAAATTAGCTCTGAGCACCTGATAACTAAATTTAATGCTTGTAGTAAGGGTCAGGCCAAGATTAAAAACAAGTAGGAGTATCAAGGGAATAATGTCTCCTATACTCCTAAAAAAGGGAAGGAGGGAAGAATCTACACTCCTAACACTGGGTCGACATGTTTCGCGCCTACTCGGTCAGGGATTGATCCACTGGCGCTTCATCAGGACCGTTTAGTTGTAACTTCTCCTTAATATACAAAAAACAAAAAACAAAAACATAGACCGTAAATGCTGGGAGGTCACTTACAGTCTATGGACCAGTCGTCACAGTCAGTCTAATTCATAGTCGCCCTGCATAGGAGACAAAACACATATGTAAAACAAAGTGCGGCAGGAAGACATTTATTGGTGTCTTGCTGGAGAGTTGTGAGTGTGATAGGCAGCAGGTCCCAAAGAAAAAAGTAGAGAAAAAGGTAAACATAATAGAAGGCTTACCATCCCATGTAAAGACAGGGCATCATAGGGACGCGTAAAACCTCATAACCAAGGTGAGTTCACTAAATATGAAAAGTTGTTAAGTATATAATCAAGTAAAACTGAAACATCAGCAGTTGATTACAGTCATGTTTGCACAAGATTATCACATTCAAATTAATCAACATGAGAAAATCCATGTCTAAAAAGATATAGTGGTATCTCTATAATTGTTTGTCTACACGCTCTCGTAGTGCGCAAAAAACAGAGTAAAGAGTCTGTCCAGGGTCTGTGGGTTCACATCTAGGTAACTAACAGACATAAAAGTGACCACCCGACTCCTGAGTATATGGGTATGTGGCCCATAATTTGAATCAGGCAGTAAACACTAGTAGCATATGATTAGTAACGGGTTAATGCTGAAGTTCAGCCTAGTAGAGAATGTTATCGGGGGACTGCGTGCTCATTCAGGATGTCTGACCACGCGTTAGCCGTTCGTTCAATAACAAGCTTAAAAATTCCATCAGGCTGTAAAAATGCGCCCAGCGTACAAAACGCTCACTTACTTGTACTCCGTTTGGTGGTCTGCTATTAGCCTACCCGAGGTCGCGTGCCCCACAACAAAGGCAACGTGCGCTCGGGAGGCGTTTTAATAGTGATGTATCGATCGGGCAATTAGCCCTGAATGCGTCGCGTCGGTGTCAGGTGAATAGACACCGACGAAGGACTAACGCGAGAGCTAATGGTAACTGCGGCCATCTTGGAACGGAGGAAAATCATAAAAAGAAGTTTAGATTCAGTCACCCTATAGTATGGGGGTGTGTGGTCGGTCTAGTATTCCATGACTCTGTCCTATCTTAGGCATCATCAACGCAAAGGGGGACTGGTACCGAAAACTGCATACTATAACATTGTAGGAGAGGCCATCAAGCCGAATGTTATTAAGGGATAATGTATTACACCTCCATATAGGGACATTAGTCTGGTACCAAGGACAATTAATATCTACACGAGTCAGTCAAGGAGGCTAAGGAGCCAGGGTCCACCAAGGAATATCATCGGTGAGACCCTCCCTAGCTGTTTTAAGTCGAAAAATCCACCGCTGTTCAGTCCTGAACAGATATTTAGGGTTATTTTCATTATGTCTAGGTACTTGTAAAACAGTCCACCACATATCATTAGGGCCATGTCTTGCTTCTAAAAAATGTGAACTTAATTTAGTTGTGATCCGTGCACATCTAATGTTGCTACGGTGTTCATTGATTCTTAACTTCACTGGTCTTGTTGTCATCCCTACATATTGTAAGTCACATGGGCATGTGATCAAATATATACAGTGACATGTGTTGCAATTGGTGTGTTTTGTCAAACGCCAGACTCCAAAGTGTTTCAACTGTAGACTGTCTATCCGTTTGGTCAGGGAACACACATTACATGAACCGCACGGATAATGTCCGGAGACAGGAGGAAGATTCCATAGTGTGGGTTGATCTGTGGAAACGTCCTGTCTGCGTGGTCGTGTGTGAATGATTAAGTCCCTGATGTTGGAAGATCTCTTAAATGCAAACAGGGGTCTAGCGATCTGTGATCCCCCGCTCAGTAGAATATGCCACCTTCTGTTAATAAGTCTTTTTACAGTATTTTAGAGGGGGGTGTATGTTGAAACACAAGTAAGTCGTGTTTGTTCTTCCCGCATGGTGGATTCTAGGAGAGCCTCTCTGTGATTGTTTCTGGCTCTTTTATAAGATGAATTGATAATCTTAGTGGGATAACATCGACGTTGGAGTTTCTCTTTCAATTCACATGCCTGAGCTTCAAACGAATGCACAGAGGAGCAGTTCCTACGTAGTCTCAGAAATTGGCCAAAAGGAAGGTTATCGCGTAGAGCCTTCGGATGATGGCTGTCATATCTGAGTAGACTGTTCCGGTCGGTGATTTTATGATAGGTGTCAGTTACTAATTTACCATTCACATTGTGAATCAGAAGGTCCAAAAAAGGTACTTGTGTGGTGGAGATGTGCGCTGTAAATTTTAAAAAGGGATCTAATGTATTGATCCAGCTAGTAAACAGATCAATGTTAGGAACAGCGCCTTGCCATATGATGAGAATGTCATCTATGTAACAACGCCATAATTTGATGCTCTTGAAGAAAGGGTTCGTTACTGGTAAGATGAAATTCATTTCAAACTGATACATGTATAGACATGCCAGGCTAGGGGCAAAAGTACTGCCCATCGAGGTCCCTCGAATTTGGTGATATAGGACATCTTCAAATTGAAAGTAATTTTGTGTCATTGCCAGGGATGCACAATGCATAACGAAGTCTATCGGAGTCGGAGAAGTCCATGGTTGTTGACGGAGGGCGGACTCCACGACTTCTAAGGTGGCGGCCTGTGGAATATTAGTGTAAAGAGATTCTACATCCAACGTGATCAGTAACTCAACCTGGATAGTGGAATTAATCGTCTCAATGAGATTCAAGGGAATTCTTGGATTACTTCAAGAGAGGCAGAATTTTTGGAGAGCACGTATCCTCGTACTCCTTATTTTTACTGCCTCCCTAAAATCCATAAATGCTCTCGTCCACCCCCTGGCTGTCCAATAGTTTCTGGCATTGGTTCGGTCTTGGAACCATTATCAACTTTTTGTGATTCATTCCTTCAACCACTAGTAAAGAGTTCAAGCACCTATCTGAAAGACACCAAAGATGTCTTGAATCTCATTGAGACGATTAATTCCACTATCCAGGTTGAGGTACTGATCACGTTGGATGTAGAATCTCTTTACACAAATATTCCACAGGCCGCCACCTTAGAAGTCGTGGAGTCCGCCCTCCGTCAACAACCATGGACTTCTCCGACTCCGATAGACTTCGTTATGCATTGTGCATCCCTGGCAATGACACAAAATTACTTTCAATTTGAAGATGTCCTATATCACCAAATTCGAGGGACCTCGATGGGCAGTACTTTTGCCCCTAGCCTGGCATGTCTATACATGTATCAGTTTGAAAAGAATTTCATCTTACCAGTAACAAACCCTTTCTTCAAGAGCATCAAATTATGGCGTCGTTACATAGATGACATTCTCATCATATGGCAAGGCGCTGTTCCTAACATTGATCTGTTTACTAGCTGGATCAATACACTAGATCCCTTTTTGAAATTTACAGCGCACATCTCCACCACACAAGTACCTTTTTTGGACCTTCTGATTCACAATGTGAATGGTAAATTAGTAACTGACACCTATCATAAAATCACCGACCGGAACAGTCTACTCAGATATGACAGCCATCATCCGAAGGCTCTACGCGATAACCTTCCTTTTGGCCAATTTCTGAGACTACGTAGGAACTTCTCCTCTGTGCATTCGTTTAAAGCTCAGGCATGTGAATTGAAAGAGAAACTCCAACGTCGATGTTATCCCACTAAGATTATCAATTCATCTTATAAAAGAGCCAGAAACAATCACAGAGAGGCTCTCCTAGAATCCACCATGCGGGAAGAACTAACACGACTTACTTGTGTTTCAACATACACCCCCCTCTCCAATACTGTAAAAAGACTTATTAACAGAAGGTGGCATATTCTACTGAGCGGGGGATCACAGATCGCTAGACCCCTGTTTGCATTTAAGAGATCTTCCAACATGAGGGACTTAATCATTCACACACGATCACGCAGACAGGACGTTTCCACAGACCAACCCACACTATGGAATCTTCCTCCTGTCTCCGGACATTATCCGTGCGGTTCATGTAATGTGTGTTCCCTGACCAAACGGATAGACAGTCTACAGTTGAAACACTTTGGAGTCTGGCGTTTGACAAAACACACCAATTGCAACACACGTCACTGTATATATTTGATCACATGCCCATGTGACTTACAATATGTAGGGATGACAACAAGACCAGTGAAGTTAAGAATCAATGAACACCGTAGCAACATTAGATGTGCACGGATCACGACTAAATTAAGTTCACATTTTTTAGAAGCAAGACATGGCCCTAATGATATGTGGTGGACTGTTTTACAAGTACCTAGACATAATGAAAATGACTGAACAGCGGTGGATTTTTCGACTTAAAACTGCTAGGGAGGGTCTCAACGATGATATTCCTTGGTGGACCCTGGCTCCTTAGCCTCCTTGACTGACTTGTGTAGATACTAATTGTCCTTGGTACCAGACTAATGTCCCTATATGGAGGTGTAATACATTATCCCTTAATAACATTCAGCTTGATGGCCTCTCCTACAATGTTATAGTATGCAGTTTTCGGTACCAGTCCCCCTTTGCGTTGATGATGCCTAAGATAGGACAGAGTCATGGAATACTAGACCGTCCACACACCCCCATACTATAGGGTGACTGTATCTAAACTTCTTTTTATGATTTTCCTCCGTTCCAAGATGGCCGCCGTTACCATTAGCTCTTGCGTTAGTCCTTCGTCGGTGTCTATTCACCTGACACCGACGCAACGCATTCAGGGCTAATTGCCCAATCGATACATCACTATTAAAACGCCTCCCGAGCGCACGTTGCCTTTGTTGTGGGGCACGCGACCTCGGGTAGGCTAATAGCAGACCACCAAACGGAGTACAAGTAAGTGAGCGTTTTGTACACTGGGTGCATTTTTACAGCCTGATGGAATTTTTAAGCTTGTTATTGAACGAACGGCTAACGCATGGGCAGACATCCTGAATGAGCACGCAGTCCCCCGATAACATTCTGTACTAGGCTGAACTTCAGCATTAACCCGTTACTAATCATATGCTACTAGTGTTTACTGCCTGTTTCAAATTATGGGCCACATACCCATATACTCAGGAGTCGGGTGGTCACTTTTATGTCTGTTAGTTACCTAGATGTGAACCCACAGACCCTGGACAGACTCTTTACTCTGTTTTTTGCGCACTACGAGAGCGTGTAGACAAACAATTATAGAGATACCACTATATCTTTTTAGACATGGATTTTCTCATGTTGATTAATTTGAATGTGATAATCTTGTGCAAACAGACTGTAATCAACTGCTGATGTTTCAGTTTTGCTTGATTATATACTTAACAACTTTTCATATGTAGTGAACTCACCTTGGTTATGAGGTTTTACGCGTCCCTATGATGCCCTGTCTTTACATGGGATGGTAAGCCTTCTATTATGTTTACCTTTTTCTCTACTTTTTTCTTTGGGACCTGCTGCCTATCACACTCACCACTCTCCAGCAAGACACCAATAAATGTCTTCCTGCCGCACTTTGTTTTACATATGTGTTTTGTTTCCTATGCAGGGCGACTATCAATTAGACTGACTGTGACGACTGGTCCATAGACTGTAAGTGACCTCCCAGCATTTACGGTCTCTGTTTTTGTTTTTTGTTTTTTGTATATTAAGGAGAAGTTACAACTAAACGGTCCTGATGAAGCGCCACTGGATCAATCCCTGACCGAGTAGGCGTGAAACATGTCGACCCAGTGTTAGGAGTATAGATTCTTCCCTCCTTCCCTTTTTTAGGAGTATAGGAGACATTATTCCCTTGATACTCCTACTTGTTTTTAATCTTGGCCTGACCCTTACTACAAGCATTAAATTTAGTTATCAGGTGCTCAGAGCTAATTTTATATACCCTTCAATCTCCTTTCCTCCTCTGTCAGTACGTCCTGCGGACTTATTTTGATCTGCAGGATCATCTTCCGGTTGAAGAGCCACCACCTCTTGTGTGGTGGCCCGTCAGACGTTGCAGTGCCGGTCTGGCGAGGAGTTAGCCCGATGATGATGCCTAGCATCCTATTGTGATGCTTGAGGGCACTCCTACAATACCTTCTTTCAGTCTTCTTTTCGTCCTCTTTGACAATATTCTTGCTTTGGAACAGTGTACACATTTTTTACTATAGATTCATAAGGGAGTAAGTACACTGGACCAGATCAATCTCCCTGTCCTCCTCGTATAGGTAGTATTAAAATGAAACTTGTCAAAATGAATGTTATGCTTTGAAATCAATATGATACACATCAAGATGAATATTGCATATATTAAAATTAATTTGACCTATGTTGAAATGGATATGACCCATTTTAAAATTATAATGTCAGGTGTTAAGATGAATATGACATCCACTGACACGAATGTGCCATTCATTTAAAGCAATATGACACATGTTAAGATTTATATGAACCATTTTCAAATGAATATGACATCTGATGAAGTTGATATGACCCATATCAAAATTAATATGACATTCATTAAAATTAATATGACACTTATTGAAATGGATATGAAACTATATGAGATAAATATAGCATGCTTTGAAATGAAAAAAGCACATATCGAAATGAACATGTGTAAATTAAAATGCTCACTGTTTAAATATGGCTTGCCTTGAATCAATGTTGATTTGCTTTAAAATTAATACATATTGAACTTAATATTACATATTCTGAAAGGATATGATATGAACACAAATTAATTAACTAAAATAAATAAATGTTTTCGACTATGTGCTACATTTAGTTTTTGCCGGCTTTCGGACCCTGAGCACTTTACCACTGCTGACCAGTGCTAAAGTGCAAGTGCTCTCTGTCTAAATTGACCTGATGATTGGTTTATCCATGATTGGCATATTTGTTTTACCAGAAAGTCCCTAGTATAGTGCAACATGTGTGCCCAGGACCTGTAAATCAAATGTTACTATTGGGCCTGCAGCACTTATTGTGCCAGCCACATGAGTATCCCTGTAAACATGTTTCAGACCTTCTACCGCAGTGTCTGTGTGTGCAGTTTTAAACTGCCATTTCAACCTGGAGACTGGGTTGGTATTGGGGGCCAATCCCATGCATCCTGTGGGCTCCATCATGGACCCCCAGTACTGCCAAACCAGCTCTCTGAGGCTTGCACTGCAGCTAAACCTGCTGCCACCTCACAGACAGGGTTCTGCCCACCTGGAGTCTGAGAAGCCCAGTCCCAGGAAGGCAGAACAAAGCATTTCCTTTGGGAGGAGGGTGTTACGCCCTCTCCCTTTTGGAAATAGGTGTCAGAGGCTTGGGAGAGGTAGCCTCCCAGAGCCTCTGGAAATGCTTTAAAGGGCACAGATGGTGCCCTCCTTGCATCAGCCAGTCTACACCGGTTCAGTGACCCCCTGTCCCTGCTCTGGTGCAAAACTGGACAAAGGGAAAAGGAGTGACCACTCCCCTGTCCATCACCAGAACTCCTGCATTGTGTCCCTGGCATTGGCCATCTTGTTTTCCAAGGTGTGGGGACACTTTGGGGATCTCTCAGTGGCCAGTGCCAACAGGTGACGTCAGAGACCCGTCCTGATAGGTGTACCTGGGTAGGTAGGCAATCCACTCTCAGGGCTATTTAGGGTCTCTCCTGTGGGCTCCTCTTCAGATTTGGCTTGCAGGTTTCCACTAGGAATCCTGTGCAACTCCTGCTTCATCCTCTGACCTCGGATCAACTGCAGACTGCTCCAGGAACCGCTTTAACTGCAACAAAGTATCCAGAAAGGCTACTGTGACTCTGCAACTTCAGCTCCAGCCAGCAACTGCAACAGTTTCCATGGTGTGCACACTCTGGGGATTCCCTGTCTTCACCCTGCACCAGAAGGACCGAAGAATTCTCCTGTGGAGTGACAGAGTCACTTCCCTGCTCCAGGAGGCACCTTCTAAGACGACGACCGGTTCTCTGGCACTCCTCTCCTGATGACGAGCGTGCTCCTTAGAACACAGGTGGTGGACCCCGTTGACACAGACTGTCCTAAGGTCCAGCTGTCCAAATTTGGAGTAGGTAAGAGCTTGCCTTCCCCGTTTGCGACAGTACCCCCGTCATCTTCACCCACTGAGGCCTCTGTACGCTATTTGCAAGAATCCTTCATGCAGAGCCTGGCCCAGGTCCCAGCACTCTATTCTGCGATGCTCAACTCGCTGAGTTGTTCTCCGGCGGGTTGGGACCTTCTTTTGTAGTGCTGCAGCAACCGGAATTTGCACCTTCTTTGTCCCCATGTCCTGGGACCTCAGTAGGTGTTGCCTGGTCATCTGTGGGTTTTGTCCAGAGTTGGGAGCCCCCACTGCCTCCTCAGACTGAGTTGAGGCCCCCAGGTCCCTCCTGGGTCCAAGCAGCGCCATTTAGATGCAATCCGCGACATTGCTTGAACCAAGGCTTGTTGGACTAATCCAGCGCTACAACTCGCCTGCATCCAACATCTCCACGTGGGACATCCTTTGCATCATGCAGGAACCCACAGCCATCTTCTTTGTTGCTCTTCTGCAGACTTCTTCCAACCGGAGAATCCTCTTTTGCACCATCTTCTAGGTTGGCAGGGGCTCCTGTCCTTCCTGGAATCTTCTGCGAATTCTGGACTTGGTCTCCTTTCTTTACAGGTCTTCAGGTCCAGAAATCTACCATTTGTTTTTTGCAGTCTTGCTTGGTTCTTGCAATAACTCTATTCACGACTGTTAGTGTGTCCTGAGGAAACTATCAGTACTTTACTGCTACTTTCCTGGGCTCTGGGGTGGGGTATTTTACCAACCTTTGTGGTTTTCTTACAGTTCAAGCGCCCCTCTGCACACTACACTTGCCTAGGGGGGAATTCGTAATTCGCATTCCACTTTCTTAGTATATGGTTTCTGTTGCCCCAAGGCCTATTTCTTCCTATTGCATTCTATGGTATTGCACTATCCTATGACTATTTACTTACCTGATTTTGGTGTCTAGTGTATATATTGTGTATAATACTTACCTCCAGAAGGAGTATTGCCTCTAAGATAATTTTGGCCTTGTGTCACTAAAATAAAGTACCTTTATTTTTGGTAACACTGAGTATTGTATTTTATTGTGTATAAGTACTGTGTAACTATAAGTAGTATTGCAGGAGCTTTGCGTGTCTCCTAGTTCAGCCTAAGCTGCTCTGCTACAGCTACCTCTATCAGCCTAAGCTCCTAGAACATTACTACATTTCACTAATAAGGGATAACTGGACCTGGTATAAGGTGTAAGTACCTAGGGTACCCACTACAAGCCAGGCCAGCCTCCTACAACAGCTCACAACCCACAGCCCCACACACCTCAGTCACCATACTCCCTTGACACCACCACAACAGACACATCCACCACCTTTGCTGTTGTTTTTCAATATCTGATTTTGTGGGAAGTGCTGGTCACCCAAGACAAGGGTAGATGTTCACTGTATGGATATGTGGGTGTTGATCCAATTGGGGTGTCATTGCATTGTGTTATGCTTGCTAGGGTAAGTATTTCATCTTGTGTTGGCCAATGTCAGCATGTATGGTGTAGATTTGTCCCCTGATATAGATTGTACTTTCGTCTCACGTGGGGGAGCTAGAGTTTTGTTTTTCCACACATGGAGGGTGTTAAATTGTTGCAGCTTCCTTTGGATTTGACTGACCATGTGTCCACTTTGATGTGTGTACCTTACTGCTACATCATCTAGATGTTTGGACCATGCTGTTGCAGTTGTATGTGCTTTCTTGACTTGCGCTTACACATTTGGCAGCTAGGCATATCAATTGGCTCAAATATTGTTTGTCCCTGAGATACATGAAGGGTCAGTTCCTATGCAAATGCTGCTTTAGGGGCATGTGCAAAGTGAAATGTGTCCATGAATGTTCCTGATGTCACCATCACTATGCAGGTATTGTTTGAATGTGAGCTTTGGATATTTGTTTCACAACCTATTGTGCATCCCATTGACCTTCCATTGTGTTGCAATGTGGGTGCTGTGTGGGTCCATCGATGAGCAGCACCTGCGGCAGGACGTGTGTGTGATGGGCTCCATGGCGGCACAGGTCATGTAACACTGCCTGCAGGTGAGTTGCTTCCTTTATGCTTTCCGTTTCCACCTGCTGGGGTGTGGTGGTTGGACTGCCACGGTCACGCTGGCGGTAGGCAACATCATAATGTTTCCTTCCGAAAAAAAATGGCTCCGTCGGCCTTTTTGGCCTGCCTCGCCACTGCGGTGGTCTGCGCTGCCTGGTGGTGCTGGCGGGACTGCAGCAGTCTTTCTCTATGGGACTGCCAGCATCGTAATACTGTGGTCTGAATGCCAAGCAGATGGTGGTCACACCACCACCATGGTGGTGCACAAACTGCCAAACTCATAATGCGACCCTTTGAGAATATGTAACATTAATTTTAATATGTAATATTAATTTTAAAGCAAATCAACATAAGTTCAGACCAAGCCATATTCGTTTAAACAGCAGTCATATTCATTTAAACATGGCTTGCGTTCATTTCAATATTTGCCTTATTCATTTCAAAGCATGTTACATTTATCTCACAGTTTCATTTTCATTTACAAAAGTGTGATATTCATGTTACAGAATGTCATATTACTTTAGAAGTGGGCCATATTAATTACACCAGGTGTCGTATTAATTTCAAAGTGGCTCATATTCATCTCAACATGTGTCATATTCCTTCTATGAATGTCATTCATTTCAATGGATGTCATATTCACATTAACACCTGTCATAATAATTTTAACACAGGTCATATCCATTTCAACATAGGTCATATTCATTTCAATACAGTATATGCAGTATTTATTTTGCTGTGTATCATATCAATTTCAAAGCACAACATATTAATTTTGATAAGTTTCATTTTAATTCAGCATTGGTCACATTCAGTTTAAGACATGTTGAATTCATTTCAGTGGAGCTCATATTTGTTTCAATGTATGTCATATTCATCTTAGCATGTGTCATATTTCTTACAATGGGTGCTTCATTCATATTAACACATCTTAATTTTAACTTGAATCATATCCATTGCAACATATATCATAATCATGTCAATGTATATCATATCACTTTCAATGCAAGACATATTTATTGGGATAAATGTCATGATCATTTTAACGTTACTCGTATTAATTTTAAAACATGTCAAATTCATTTCAATGAAGGTCATATTCATTTCAACTCATGTCATATTAATTTTAACATGTGTTATATTCTTTTCAATCAATGTTAAATTTATTTCAATGGATGTCATATTCATATGAACACTTGTCATATTAATTTTAAGATGCAATTTATCAATTTTAACATATATCATAATAATTTGATTATGTACCATATTAATTTGAATATATGTCATATTAATTTCAAGGCGTGCCATATTCATTTTAACAAATTTCATGTGGATTTCAGCTGTGGTCATACTCAATTGAAGGCATGTCAACTTCAATTCAATGGGATTGCATTAATTTCAACACAAGCCATATTAATTTTCAATCATCTCCTATACATTTCTATGTGTCTCATATTCATTGCCATCTCTGTGATATTAATTTCAACACAATTCAAATTCATTGCAACATGTTTAATGTTCGTTTCAATGTACATTGTATTAGTTTCGATGTACATTGTTTTCTTTTCGGAATATAATATATTCATTTCAATACTTTATATTATTTTCAATCTGCTTTCAATATATGTCATATTTCTCTTGGCATAAGTCAGTCATTTCAAGAAATGCCCCATTCTTTTTGGTGATTATTGTATTCGTTTCAGTGATTGCTTTATTGTTTACAGTAAGGCCATATTAATTTCAGTATGATTTATATATATTTCAGTTGATTTCTTATTCAATTTGGTGTGTGTGTTATTCATATTAATCACTAAGTAGCATATTCATTCTGCCAGGTTTCCTATTTGTTTTGGTTCAATTCAGATTCACTCTGCCAGGTATCATAATTATTTTGACACATAGTGCATTCATTCTGGTGTGTGTCATATTCATTTTGCAGCACGCTATGCATCTCAGGAGGTGTCCAATATGAGGCGCTGTAATTTTGACATGAACAACTTCCCATAGATGTACGCCTTTGTGATATTTATGAGTATGAAAATGATGAGTGTTCCGTTTTTATTTTAAAACTTGTGTGAATATATGTATGTTCTTTAATGCCAAGTAAGAGTTATGAATGTATTTGCTTGACAATTCCGTAATTTGTATGTAATTTCAGATTATATGTAGGTGAGAAGCAGGCTATGCCTCTATGAAAGTGTTTGTTTGTCATCAGCATCTTACAAGAGGTGTGCATGTGTGTTCGGTGCAGGCAGTTTGTATTCGTGTTGGGTTAGCAAGGTACTTGTGTGTAGTGTTGATGCTGAGTAGGATGAGTTGCCTAGTTGTGCATGTCTATCACTGAGACTATTTATTTGAAAGCGTAAACATATTTGTTTTGCGTACATCCTGTATCCAAGGTACGTGACTGAGGAGAGCAGTGGCGTATTGCAAAATGGTGCCCCCCCACTGCAAAATATTAAAAGGGGTTCTTAGTATCCCATATCTCACAGATATTCTTTGCCTTTGGGCTGAATGGGACACCCCCCCAACATTAATTTCTTAGTATGCCCTGAAGGTTCAACTCGAACTGGAGAGAATGCTAACCTCGGTATCAGTTACTGCAGGAGTGTGGCAATACTGACACATTTCCCAGACCAGTCATAATGAGAGTCACAGTTGTTTGTGATTAGGAGAAATCTCAGTCCCAACCAAATTGAAAGTAGGTGCTAAAAAGTTAAAAAGGTAAAATGATATTTAGGGGATAGTATACTGTGTATATCAACAGCTACTGTATCTGTTTGGGATATTTCTTTCTATAGATAATTCTGTTAAAACTATTCTTCCATGTTTTGGTCAATTTCAGCAGAAAGCCTGCCTATGGATATTTTGGGAAACAGTCATACAGTGGAGATTCTATTGCGTGGTAGGTAACAAAAGACAAATGCTACAGACATAGATACATGTGGTATTGTGAGGCATGTAGTGTTGAAGTAAATGTTGCTGAGCAATGGTGAAAGAACACACTTTGGGAGGAATAGAGCAGGCAGAATAGTACGTAGATCTCTTCCTCTGAGGACAAAGAATTGTATGTTACAACACTGTCCGTCATTCACTACATCGGACTTCTACTACTTCCTCACCACTACATTTCATCATGGCCGCACAGGCCTTACCTGGCATTGGGCGTTTCCCTGGAAGGGTGGGGGGGGTCACTTTTGTTTCTGAGGGGCCGGTTTTTTAGGAGTGCAGCAGTTTTAAAAGCACTGCAAAGTTCCTTGCATATCCAACAGTTTCCAGGCAACAATAAAAGTGCCCAGATAACTCTGGTGATTGAGTTACCTGCCAAAGAGATTTGAGCTTTGTCTAGTGGCATTTTTGACTCAAAGATAGCGCAGAAGATTAATATGGCTGCTCCAAAGAACATGTACGGTGCAGTCACAGAACAGTAATTTGTGTGTAATGCTCAGTGGGATACCGCCTTTATCACAGAGATCTTTTTGTTACTGTGCAGTTCTTAAGTTACAATCATAATCTAACACAGTGAGCCATGAACTGCCATCAATGAGCTGCATGCAAACTGCATGGGTCAGGTCAGAAAGTTATGTTTTTTTGCCCAGTCTTTGATTATCCAATTTTTGATAAAACTAAAAAAAGGGTTTGTCTGGGTAGAAATAAATTGTCATTGGTAAAGTCAACCCTAACCACTGTGTTACACTCTGAATCCTGAGTTTATGCTTCCCGAGAATAAGCACTCTTAAAAAAATGCCTACCACTAAGGATGAATCCTACAACTTACAGTCCCCTTTGTCTTATGTAACATTTTCTATACATTGATTTACACACATGTGATTCATCGTTTCTGTGTGTGTGTGTGTGTGGTGTAAAGTGCTCCAACACCTTAAGTTGTTAAGATAGGGGCTATAAAACAAATAAAATACAAGTGAGGAGCTGTGGAGCGATGAGAGGTATTGTTAGAGGGTGATGATGAGAGAATTATTGAAGAGCCTCAATAAAGTTTGCTGTACCCTAGTTCACTGCAAGGTCATCATTTACTATGCTTAAGAAACTAACACAATTAAACATATAATGAAATAGGTATTGTGGAATGCACCATGTTTGCCATTTTCCCCAAATGTTACTGGAGTGGGGAACCCACCAACCCCATTGTAGTGGTCAGGTTCGCTTGCTATTCACCTTATGGGGGCTGGTCTGACAAATTTTGCCAGGGCTGCATTCGGTTCCCAGTCCAGCCCTGATATTTCTGAATAAAAGCTGTGGCGAATTTCCCTCTGAAAGATAATATTTACGTGCAAAGTGATTAAATGCCCTAGTAGTGAAACACAATGCAGTATAACTTGCTATAGAAGGAAATCAAAAATGTAGTAAATATCTTAAGTAAACACATAATCCAATTGCAGTACATTTTCACACTTTTTCTGATGAAAACCATGAAAGTGTAAAATAATTTTTGTAATCAAAGTTAAAAATGAAAGTTAATGTGCTCTTCAGCACCAGCCACTAATATATGCTACTTTCCCAGCAAAAAGATGCCCCTCTCATAGGCCACAGCCTATCACCCCCAAACTCGCACTGGCCCCCGCATAGATATATCACCCGCTTATAGCTGCTGGTAAATATATGCATTATACTCCCCAGAATCAAGGGAAGCACATTACAGGACCTGGTAAGGGAGTTTTGGGGGGGAGCGCCGGAATCGGCAGTCTCCCCCCCAGGGAGTTTGCGAGAGTTTGTATGGCCCATTCGCGCCCTTTTTGGGCGCTGTTTGGGCTATACATAGGTGTTTAATGATAGCCTAAGGCTACAGAATAAAGGTGGGGCGACATTTTAGCTCGCCTCCATTTTGCGGTTGAAGGTCCTGGCCAGTGGTCGAACTTTCTGCTGTCTGTGGTAGAGTAGTTGAGCTTAAGGTCGGAGGGGAGTGTAAGCGCATTAGAGTGCATTTAGCATTAGTACCGTCTTCCTATTATCAATCAGGGAGCATTTTGTTGGGAGCGGTGGTTTTAAGAGGATTATTAGAGGTACTTACTAGGCGAGTAGGTGTCGGGCGTGGGCGTTTTCTCTTCGGGTGCCATGGACAAGCGTGTGATCCGAGCCCTGGAGCTGTTGAAGGAGGCAGGGCGCCTCGACTTAATTGCGGCCCCCGCTGCTCCCCGTGAGCGGCCAGTGAGACGGGCAGCGAGCGGCGTGGCAGCCGCGGTGGCGGCGTGCTCTCCACTGCGCGAGCCTACGCAGGTGAGTAGGGCGGGTAGAGGGAGGAACGGGAGGCTGGCCCTTTCCCACAAAGGGCGGGTTACTGTAAGCTTGAGGACTCAGCCGCGTCCCTTAGGGGCGTGGCGGCTGCGGGGCAGCGTGAGCGGTGGTGTTGGGGGCGGGGCAGGAACCTCCTCGGCTTTTCGGCCTCGGCGGCAGCAGGGGCAGCCTGTGGTTATGGCTGGTGCGCAGGCAGGAGGTGGGCAGGACGATGTACACACAGGGGACGCAGGAGGGGCAGGGCGACAGGTAAGTAAGAAGGTTTCCAAAGGCAATGGGCATGCAAGTTTGCCCGTCGCGGGAGTCACGGACGGTGAGAGGCTGGGAGGATCTCCGGGTGGTATGATGGGCGGGGGTGGGGAGCAACAGCCTTGGGGGCAAGGGCAGAGCACTACCAGTGGTGAGGAGGGGTTAGTGGGCCAGTTGGAAGGGCTGGGAGGGGGTGAAAGGGAGACGGTAATGGAGCTGAGTCACATCCTTGAATGGAGTGACGAATCTGATCAGGGAGGGGGCGAAGTCAGGGACCTAGAGGTAAAGGAGGATGGGCTCGTCTTTAAGGTGCGCCCACCCATCAGTACCTACGGCGGGTTTGGCAGAGGCGAGGCTGTCAGGGAGGAGGTGGTCAGGGTAGGGGGGGCAGAGTTTAAGCGCGAAACTCAAAGTGTAGGCGTCCGCAGCTTGAGTGATATTTATGTGGGAATTTTGCAGGGAGGACAGTGTGGGAGCGAGGATGGGGACCCAGGCGAGCCTTTGGCAGGCTCGGAACCCTGGGAGGAGGAAGAAGTGACGGCGGGGCCCAGTACGGCTAGCTGGACGGGATATCATTGTGGCGGTAAGGCGGTGCGAGCCAAGGAGGTAGTTAAGCAGTACACCACTGGACCGGGTTTTGCGCCCCCCAGTGGAAGGGTGAGTAAGGTAAAGCGGCCTGGCTACGCATCACAGAGGGAAGGGCACAAAACGGCCCTACGGCGACCGCGTGTTCCGGCGGCGCAGCTGGAGGAGCTCCTAAAGAAGGAACGTTTTGGGAATAAGTCAGGGGATACGGACACTGATGAGGTTGAGAGTGGGGACAGTTTAGACTTTGACGAGGACAGTGTGGAGGAAGGAGAGATTCGGGATGAGGAGGTTTGGTGGGCACCGGGGGGGGGAGCTAACGTTGTGCCTCAGTCGTTGCAGGTGACAGATGGCTCATCCAAAGGGAGGAGTGCAGCAAAACGGACAGTTACGGAGCGGCCCCCGTTGTTGCAAAAAGGTGAGACAAGTAGAGCGGTGACACAGGTCAGGGTGGCAGTGGGGACGGACGATTTTAAGGAGGGTATGGGGGGGAGGCTATATAAAGGGGTCTATGTGGTGGACGCGGGTTTGGGCCCTGACGAGGTAAAAGGGGAGGTGTCTAAAGAGAGCAATGGTAAGGCTGCAGGGGAGGTGTCAGAGAAAAGTGGAGAGGAATTTGGTCCGGGTAAAATCGGAGGTAAACATAAGCGTTTGCCTTACATGGGGACGGCTAAGCCTCTGGGAGCGCATCTAATGCCAGCAACAAAGGAAAAGATCTGCAAAGGGGAGTATGTGGAGATGCTCAAATTGCTGCACAGGGAGGTGCGGGCAAAGGAGGGGTCCAAAGAGGAAGAATACGAGCTGGTGAAGCCGCCTAGGGTCCCAGTGACGATTGAGAATTGGACGGCGGCGTTCTTGATTTACGCTAGTGTGTATTGCAAGCGTCATCAGGAACGGGTGGTGGAGCTATTCAAATATATGGATGTAATTAGGAAGGCATATTTGAATTTTGGTGGATATGCATGGGCGCAATACGACGAGGAATTTAGAGCGCGTATGGCGGCGGATGAGGAAGCGCAATGGGGCGAGATTGATACTGACTTGTGGCAGCACACAATGGGCCCAGCGAAATTCGGTAAAACAATATTTACGGCTAGCGGGCTGCCTATCATTTATCGGCCCTTTCGAGATCGCCCCACCCAGGGTGGGGCCAATGTTACTAGCTCAGGTGAAAAAGGGGGAGCTGGAGCAGCAGGATCAGGAGGGAAAAAATCTGGTGCGTGCTGGGATTTCAACAAAGGTTTATGCACAAGGGAGTATTGTAAATTCAAACATGAATGCTCCAAGTGCGGGGGAAAACATACTCTCACCAACTGTTTTGGGGGAACCAGCGGCGGGCAGCAGTTTACGGTGTCAGGAGGTAACCCCGGGGGGAATGCGGGCCAGCCCAAGCCCAGGGGGCAGGGGTCTCTGGGAAAAAGCTTTTACGCCAGTTAATTTGGAGCGGCTCCGGTATTGGACGAGTCGGTACCATTCGAAGGAGCAAGGGCAATTGTTGCTGCAGGGGTTTTCTGAAGGTTTTGAGTTGGGCTACACGGGACCGCGACAGCGTCGGTGGGCGGAGAATTTGCGTTCGGTCTGGGGGAAGGAAGAGCTGGTGCTGTTCAAACTTGGGAAGGAGGTAGCGGAGGGGAGAATGGAAGGCCCTTTTGCGGATTGGCCTCTGAATAACTTGATAGTGTCCCCTAATGGTGTGGTGCCCAAAAAGGAGCATGGGCAATATCAGTTAATACATCATTTGTCGTGGCCGGAAGGGGCGTCGGTTAACGACTTCATACCGGAGGAATCCACGAAAGTGTCATATGCCTCGGTGGACGAGGCAATGGCGTTGGTGGAGGCATTGGGTCAGGGCACCCTTATGGCTAAAACAGACATAAAATCTTCTTTTCGTTTACTGCCGGTGCACCCTAGAGATTTCGAGTTGTTGAGCATTCAATTTCAAGGCAGCTGGTACGTTGACAAGGCGCTGCCCATGGGTTGTTCGAGCTCTTGTTTTTTATTTGAATGCTTCAGCACATTTTTACAGTGGATTTTTGTGACAGTTACGGGCCATACGTCGGTCACGCACTATTTGGAGGATTTTTTCATCGCAGGACCAAAAAATTCAGAATCCTGCGAAGTAGCGCTGTAGAGATTCCAAGCAATTATGGGGGACCTGGGTGTGCCCCTGGCCCCCAAAATGACAGTGGGGCCCTGTACGGCCTTGTCATTTTTGGGCATAGAACTGGACACCCAGACCATGGTGGCGCGCTTGCCTAATGAGAAGCGGGTACACATGCTGGAAACGGTGCGTCTTGTGTTGAAAAGGAAGAAAGTGACAGTTAAGGATATCCAGGTGCTGTTGGGCCATTTGAACTTCGCATGCAGGGTGGTGCGTGCGGGCAGGACTTTTTGTAGGCGGCTCGGGATGGCACTGTTGGGTGGTACAGTACCGCATCATCATATACGGCTTAGTGCTGGAGTGATAGAGGATTTGAGGATGTGGTGCACATTCCTAGAGTCGTTTAATGGCATTCCGATTCAGGCATGGCGAGTTTGTGAATGGGATGTACAAATTTTTTCAGATGCGGCGGGGGTGTCGGGGTTTGGCGTTTATTGGCAGGGCAATTTTTGTGCGGAACCGTGGCCAGAGACCTGGCACGCGGGGGATCGGAGTATCGCGTTTCTGGTGCTCTTTCCGCTGGTGGTGGCGGTGTGTTTATGGGGGCATTTGTTGGAGCACAAGCGAGTGCTATTTCGGGTGGATAATTTGGCAGTGGCGCAGGTGGTAAACAGGCAGTCAGCGAGGGAAGCACAGGTTTGGCAGCTGCTTCGAGTTTTTGTATTGGAGTGCTTACGGCGCGATATTTATTTTCGGGCGCGACACGTAGCTGGGGTAAATAATGACATTGCGGATGCTTTATCTCGTTCGCAGTGGGAGAGGTTCCGTGGGTTGGTCGCGGACGAGCAGGTGAACAGGATGGCGATGTCGGCAGCGCTTTGGAGCATAGGAGACAGAGGATTCTCCAGCTGGCCGTGAACTTGTTGGCCCCTTCGACGCAGCGCAAGTATGTAAGGGCTTGGCAGGAATTTTTGGAGTCGGGAGCGCGTAGACGGCGGCGGATACAGGATCAGGCCGAGGACGTTATTACTTATATGATGAACATGATAGACAAACGTTTGTCCAAGGTGTCTATCGCAGGGAAGTTAGCAGGGGTAGCTTTTATGGGTAAGCTTTTGTGGGGCTACGCTCTGACGGCGGGGAGTTCGGGCAACGGCTTTTGGAAGGTTGGGCAAGGGAGAAGGGTAGTGGAATAAGGGATATGCTGAGAACGGTAATGGTATCGACGGCGAACATTTGTAAAAGTATGGAAGAGGCGTTGTTATTTCGGACTTTGATGTCCTGGATGTTTTTTGGGGCCTTCCGCGTGTCGGAATTGTTGGGTTCTAAGTTTTGGGAAGGGGTTCAGTGGGACGATGTATCTATTTCACGGAGTGGAGTCGGGGTATTTTTGAAACGCTCCAAGACGGATCAGAGGGGGAGCGGGAAGCAGGTTTTTATGCGGACCTATCCTGTGCAGGACATGTGCCCAATGCGATTGACACAACGGTTGCTGGGGGGGGTAGACAGACAGGGTTAGTTTTTTGTCATAAGAATGGTGAAGCAGTGTCAGCTTATCAGCTGTTGGTGGTTATGAGATCTTGTTTGAATTACATAGGTGTCGATTCGTCCCAGTTTGGGACACATTCCTTTTGGTTTGGCATGGCGACTGAGGCAGGGCGACGGGGTTGGCAGAGGGAGGCTGTTCTGAAGCTGGGGCGGTGGAAGTCAGATGCGTACAAGAAATATGTGAGGTAAGCGAGGATGATGGGGATGAGACTAATTTTCATTTCTTTTACTGCAGGTTCGGTTCCGGGGCCAGCGGTGCAGTCGTTGTACATTTGGGTCGTGGGACACTCCTTCGTAAAATGGGCTGCGAGACAAGCTCAGTCGACAAAACTGGGGTCTAATTTGGGGTTAGATGTAACACGGTACTGCGTTCGGTGGGAGGGGAGAGGGGGCATGTGTTGGCAGGAGTTGTTAGGAACATTGCAGAGGCTAAAAGGGCGGGGACATTGTCCGGACGTATTACTTATACACTTGGGAGAGAATGACATGGTGAAAAGGACAGGTTTGGACATATTAAAAGATATCAAAAGAGATTTGTCATTAGTGAGACAGCAGTGGCATGGCTGTCATGTGATGTGGACGGCTTTTGTTCCCCGCCTGATTTGGAGGGGAGCTCGTAGAGCAGGAGCCATTGAGAAGGCCAGGAAGAAAATTAATTTGGAAATGAAGACTTTTTGTGCAGAAAAGGGTTTCACGTACTTGGAACACACAGATATACGATTTGAAGATAAAGAATTCTTTAGGGGCGACGGTGTACACCTGTCCTTTTTGGGCATGGGGTTGTACCTGCTCCAATTGAAGGAAGTGATGACGCTGGTCTTTAAAGAAGTGTAGGCAACTAGGACTGTCACTGAGACGGATCGGGATGGGGGGGGCAGAAATGGAGAGGACGGCTCAGGGGCCGGGTCCTCTTCCTTTTCTGGTGGCGGAGACAGAGAACGGGCACATGACAGATGTGAACGGATGGGAAGAAAAGAAGACAAGACAAATGCTGATTGGATAAGGGTGGACAGTAGCAGGGATACCAAGATAATATCAAGCGTTAAGGGCTGGAGACTTGCACGCTCAAGACGCTAGCAACTGACTATTAAGGTACTAGACAGAGAAGATAGGAGCACGAAGTAAGGAGGACTGGACTATGGAACGGCAAGTGCAAAAGGGGAGGGAGGGGGGAGGAGTGGGTAGGGGATGGGGGTGTTTTGATAGGAGAATTTATGTATAGTGAGGTTTTAGTTTTGTAAGGCACAAGGCCAAGGGAGTGAATTTTGTGAGTGCACCTGTTTCCAATAAAGCGGCCTTTTACACACAAAAAGTGGTGTGATGGAGCGATACTTTATCTCTCGCAAAGGGGTTTTGGGGGGGAGCGCCGGAATCGGCAGTCTCCCCCCCGGGGAGTTTGCGAGAGTTGGTATGGCCCATTCGCGCCCTTTTTGGCCGCTGTTTGGGCTATACATAGGCGTTTAATGATAGCCTAAGGCTACAGAATAAAGGTGGGGCGACATTTTAGCTCGCCACCATTTTGCGGTTGAAGGTCCTGGCCAGTGGTCGAACTTTCTCATTCCCACCCGCCCTGTTATAATAGGGTTTTTAGGGTGTTTTTTCCTTTCCTTCTAATTTGGCTCATTGCTTATTAGTGGTCTGTTGGGAACAGGTGCGCGGGGGTTTTATGTATTGTCGCTTGGAGCAGGTGCAGGCGGAGACAGAGAACGGGCACATGACAGACGTGAACGGATGGGAAGAAAAGAAGACAAGACAAATGCTGATTGGAAAAGGGTGGACAGTAGCAGGGATACCTAGATAATATCAAGCGTTAAGGGCTGGAGACTTGCACGCTCAAGACGCTAGCAACTGACTATTAAGGTACTAGGCAGAGTAGATAGGAGCACGAAGTAAGGAGGACTGGACTATGGAACAGCAAGTGCAAAAGGGGAGGGAGGTGTCTTGATAGGAGAATTTATGTATAGTGAGGTTTTAGTTTTGTAAGGCACAAGGCCAAGGGAGTGAATTTTGTGAGTGCACCTGTTTCCAATATAGCTGCCTTTTACACACAAAAAGGGGTGTGATGGAGCGATACTTTATCTCTCGCAATCCCAGGTTCCGCTGTTATTCCCAGTTCTGATGAGTTTAACTCTTAATCCCTGTTAAATCATAGGGAGTTACTGGCTTGTATTATTCGTTCTTGTCGTGGTAACTCACAGCAGAATTAAAGGGGGACTTTAATGGCAATCTAAATGCGCAAAGAGAGATAGTTACACACTTTTAGTACTACTTAATTTAAAGAGTGATATCATTGTGGAAGTGATCCTTGTTGCAATGGTGTTTTGAAAAAAGATTGTATTCGTTGATTAACTGCAAGCCACGCAAATGTATCACTTAGGTCTCGGTGCAAGAGGTCCCTAAAGACTAACGTATGGTAGTTGGCATTTTAGACAGGTTTCAACTAGAAATGGGTGTCATGCCATAAACTAGGGTTTCTGTTTCATTGAAATACCTTTTCATTTTCAGAAACAACAGTTAGAGAGCTTCTCCGATTTTCTTTTAGCAAAATAACGTTCTTTAATGACGTAGGCACAGTTAAGCTGTGCTTCTTTAAAACTACTGCAAGGCAAATCAAGATTAGAAAATCAATTTACTCGCTAGTAGTGGGTCATGACCATCTTTTTCAAATGGTTTCCCAGAGAGCCTTGCACCAGCGGGACCGCTAGCAGGGTTTTCTCTCTTTGGGGATGTCAGTCAAGGAGCACAAAAGAACGGAAGGGAAGGTGAAGACCTCATGCACTAGTTCTAAGCCTTCACAACACCCAAACTCAGCAATCCACAAGCTGAGGAGAGTCAATGGCTGTGTAGGCTACCATTCGATCTAATTTGTGTAGAAAGGGCAAGCTACAAGGCCTAATTCATAGGCAGGCACATAATTTAACTGTTAACAGAAAGCTGAAGATAAATATTGTTACAAACATTTGTCTTTTAAACTGCATGCATGTTCTCAGGCACAGGTGCCATCTCTTGTTTTTATATGCAGACTGCAATATAATTGTAATCTGAATTAGCTCATAAAAAGGGCTCAGAGTGAGAGTATAAAAGGGTTGGGCTTCAAGACTTTTTTCCACCTAGAATTTTTTTTCTATTTCTTCAGTTATGTGCATAAGGATGCTGATAGCTGCAACCTGAAACCTTGCACCCTCTTAAGTCATCTAATGCCTCAAACACTGCCTGCACCTCATTGAGACCTGGATACCCACTAACTAACTGAAGCTCACCCCTAAGACAAAGTTCCTACTATTAACCAAGAACAACATGCAACAACTAATTTAAACCTAGCTCAACAATATGAATCTGGCTAGATTTGAACCCCAGCGTTCACCCAATGCCAAGTCACTTGGATTCAAACTGGGCACCTACCTCACTCCCAAGGAACACACTGCCAAGTAAATCAAGATGGGCTGGTACCAGCTTCCTCTACAGAAGAAATGGAAACCTTTCCTCCTAGGATGCTTCTTCAGAGCTGATTTTGAGCTCCCATGCTCTCCTATCTGGATGGTGCAATACCTTGCTCCAGGGCATCCCAGATTCCATCATGGCCCCTTTTATGGGTACCATACACACTGCACCACACCTCATTCACGGCCTTAAGAAATATGACCACAGAACCCCTCTCTCTACTGGTTCTCCTCTCAGGCTTGCACTGTTTTCAAAACCAGCAGCATAATTTACAAAGCCATCATGACCAGCACCTATCTATCTGACAAGCTCACCTCCCCTGGTGGCTCTCAGCACATCACCAAGACACCATCAGGCATTCTCCATTTGTGTGCCAAGGTTCTAAAACTACATCCCTGCATTAATGAGGGCCTCCCCATCCCTGTTCCAATTTAGGAAGACACACCTCTCCAAATAATACTACATCACAACAACGTAACAGTCAACTCAAATCCCAAAGCCCAGCTTCTGTCCAATCTCTCACTGACTGTATCTTTGCCAGTGACTTTTGTAGGAGGCTGGCCTTGTTTGTGGTGGGTACCTATGGTACTTACACCTTATACCAAGTCCAGTTATCCCTTATTAGTGAAATGTAGGCAGTGTCTAGATGCCAGGCTCTATAGGGGTAGCTGTAGCTGAGCAGCCAAGGCTTATCTAGGAGACATGCAAAGCTCATGCAATACCACTGAAGTCACACAGTACTCACACACATGAAAGAAAATACTCAGTGTTACAAAACTAAAGGTACTTTATTTTGGTGACATAGGGGCATAATTATACTCCGTCTGCGCCGAATGTGCGTCAAAAATTTTGACGCACATTCGGGGCAAACCGTGCACCATATTTAAATTTTGACAGTGAGTTCGCGGACGTCAAAATCCTGCCCTGTGTGTCATTTTCTGGATGCGGGACACCGCCTTGCGTTAATGATATGCAAGGTTGGCGTTCCCGTCCAAAAAAGGACACAAACACCTGTGCACCTTATTTATGCTACCGCGCAAAAATCCCTCACGGCCGGGAGGTGGAGTCGGAAAATGACGCACAGCATGATTTGCGTAAAAAATTAACGCCTGGGTCAGGGCAGGCGTTAAAATGGGGCAAACACACCCGTATTTAATGAAAACACACAGAAGCAACAGCAGAGCAGCAGAGCTCCAAAAGGAAGACATGGAGGTGCTTTTCATCCAGCGTGCACGCAGACACAGAGCACAGGAGCAGCAACAGCAGCTTCCACTACACCAGCAGGGACCCCAAAGGCAATGCAGAAGGCAGGAGAGGATATTCTGCACGAGGATAACCCTTGATGACCTCAGGGAACATGACATCATCCAGAGGTACAGGTTGAACTGGCAAGCCATTCAACAGCTGCTGCGCAACATTGAGCCACAGTTGGCACCCAGCTTGCAGACACCTTTCACCATCCCACCAGAAACCAAGCTGCTATCCATACTACATATGTTAGCTAGTGGCTCCTTTCAAACCACTGGCGTCCTGGTTGCTGGGATCTCACAGCCATCATTTTCCACCTTCCTGCCCAAGGTACTGGATGCGATCATCACAATCACACCCGCCACATCTGCTTCCCCAACACACAGCAGAAGCAGCGGGAGACCAAACAGGAGTTTTACCTCATTAATGGATTTCCACACGTCCTTGGTGACATTGACTGCACACATGTATGCCTTGTGCCACCTGCTGCAACTGAACATCTATACAGCAACAGGAAGCACACACACTCCATCAATGTGCAGGCCATTGTGGATCACCAGGGATTGATCACCAACATTGTGGCAAAGTATCCTGGAAGTGTACATGATTCATTCATCTTCCGTCACTGTACCATCAATCAACACTTCCAGGATGGACGATATGGAAATGGACTACTTGCTGGTAAATACAGAAGCATACTTATATACACACTGCAACCCTCTAGGACAAACAACACATACACCACGACAGCGACATGTGGACAGGAACACACTGAGGTTGTGACACTGCTAGGCATGTTTGATATTCTCACCCAATGGGAGACACACCTAAGGACAAAGTACCGTTGCAAATAAAAACTGATGCCACTCCACAAACACAAGGGGAAAATGTAAAACAACACAATGACAAACACATGGTGCCAACTGGCATTACATCTGCGAAGGTAAAACTCCAATAACACATCAAAAACACCCAATCAAACACCCTTCCAGACAATACGTACTGTGTAAGGGGTGTGGAATGTAATTTGCTGCAGGTCGAACACCGCGACTCACATAACATGATGATGGCTACAATAAAGGTCATATGCAATCATTGAGGCCATTCCAATATCTCAGATCACTCCTGCTCTCACATTGCCCACTACCAAGAGGCAAGTGGACTGAGCGAAGAACACATCTTGATGGTACTATATGGAAGGTGCACATTCCTACACATACGCATTGTGACAAATTAACACACACACAACAACTGTTCTGCCATACGGACCTTCTGAAACTCAAAACGAAAACCTCCCAACCAAGTTAGCCAGCTGAACTAGACCATGTGCAGTAGTCTAGGTAAACGTTACAACCTGAGTCAACTTGACAAGGGCAGAGAACTTGTCACACATGTGAAATTAGTGTACAGTCAAATGTTAAGATGTCAATGATCACAACGTATGGCGAAGTTTGGCTAATTGTCACCTTGCAAAATGTAAGGGTCTCACTGATGGTTAAATTAATCTATTGCATATGTCAAAATGTATGGGATGTCCAGGGTACATAGATGGAAACGTGTTACCACCACTGTCGAATTGATTCTGTGTATGGAACTATCATCTCACCCCCAGTGAAGACACAGGGACACCTGTATCACAGGTCACAATGCAAGGGAGTACACACTGTACAGCAACTCTCAAAATATATTGCTGACAACCGGTCAGCAGCCAAACACTCGTTCAGCCTAGGAAACAACCCAATACTGATGGTACATCCTAGAAGCTAGGAATCAACATAATAACACAAACACAAATGAGTCACAGACAACACAAGAGAACTACTGCCATGCAAGGTGATATTAATGGGGCAAGCAACATCAACATGATCTCAATCATTTTCTCTTTCAGCTGATCAGAGAAATGGGATCCAGTCATGGATTATGACCCCATTTGGCAACCCAAGCACTGCAGCAGAGCGTGCCTACAATGAGGCACATAGGAGTACACGCACCATAGTCGAGAGGACCTTTGGCATCCTGAAGTCGAGATTCAGGTGCCTCGATATCACTGGAGGCAGCTTCCTATACTCACCAGAAATTGTCTGCAAGATCATTTTAACCTGTGCCATCCTGCACAACATTTGTGTACGAAGGAACATTCCCCTATTAGAACCAGAGCCACAAATGCCTGAAGAAGAGGAAGAGGAGGATGCTGGCCATCAACATGAGGGGGACCAACAAAACACAGCTGCAGGATTGCGTAGGCGGCAAAATATTGTCAACAATTTCTTTTGACTCAACTCACCATCACCACTGTATTAACATATGTAAATAAACACCTATAATAATCACCATATCGTGGTCTGGGTAACCATTTTTGCTCACCTTTATCTCTAACTATGAGAATAAGAGGGTAGCCTCATGGAGCATTGCTGATATACCGATCAGGACACAGAAATTTCCAAAGTAATTGTGATGCGTATTAATCAAAAGTCACATTCACACACACTGTAAATTACATATATCCTGTACATTTCACCTTTGAAGGGCAATAGCAGAGGACCACACCTATTTCACACATACATGTTGGCAACATGATTCTTTGCAGCATATGACACACAACTAAGACACCATCAGTCAATAATGGAACAAAAAGTATCATACATGAGGCAGTGGATGTGCTATTGCAACAGTAACATTAATGTATGGCCACACCCTTGACAGCAGTAACTATTACATCACCTATCTTTGCAAGGACCATGTGTGACTAGAATTCCGTATAAGCAGAACCTAGATAGCACAAGTGCCACACCTATGACAAGCATTGCGCACATGACATTCCATGTACATGTCAGCCCATGTCCTAAGTCCAGACACACCCATGTTCCTGGTCTCACCACACCCGTCTTAAGGGGTCCCTAGAATGGTAATATGTGTACCCAGCTATTCCCTCCTCTACACACACACAGACTAACAATTTTAATCCTGTGTGCTTCACCCTTTAGTATGGTATGCCATAGTCATTGTACATCTGTCTCCATGGACGTCAGGTTAAATAATGCACTGGCTTGTAGTCTCTAAGCCCTGTTATCACCTGTAGATTGCTTCCCGTGTGAAAGGTACTGTTGGCCATTTGAACTAGAATCTCACCTACAGGACTTGTGAGAGACTGATGCAGCATACACCTGTGATCACCTCCATGCAGACCAGCCATTTGAACATGCACTGCCCTTGCAGATGCTTGGAACGGCATAGAAGCTGCCATGTTATCGATTACACTGTTATGCATTGCCATAAAAATCAGCTGTGTAACACAGTCCTTGGGTTAATGTGTCACCTTCCAAAACACAGGACAAACACAGTTTTTCCATGTCAACTGTCTTGTTCCTCCTCCAACCAGTCTCAGTCAGACAACTGAGTATGTACCTTGTGAAATTGCTGGATCCTGATTGACTCTGCATCCTATTAGCCTGACTGGCACCTGTCTGCGTGTTACCCTAAAGGTTCCTTGTGGCTACATATGTATCATAGTTGCTTTCCCAACCCTCACATTCCTCCTGGGGTATTTTGTCAGATGGTTATTCAATGCACACTCAAATACATTGTATAGTATAATCTGCTTATTTATCGTACCATAGTTAGGAACGTGTCTCCAAATGCCCAAATCATGGCCTATCCCTTGTCTGGGTCTCATGTATGCATGAGTGACAAATTGTGACAGTGTACCATGGCTGTATGCAGGGATTGGGTATGGTGCCTCCAGCAGAACCAGCAACGTCAGATAATGTGCATGAAAAGTCCACACATGTTAGAACCCTGACAGTTCACACGCTGATTCACATTGCTCGCAACATAGTGATGGGCATGCGTGGTGAATAGCTGCGAGAATAATCAGCACAGAGGCTATGATGTTCCTAGATGCAGTGGGAATTTTAGAGGCCAACCTGTGTACAAATGTTGTGATGACACTTGCCGGTACAAGAATCCTGAGATATGATCTTACTCAGCACATCCAAGGTTGCCCTGTTGACAGTCTCATAACACTTCTGCAGTGACAGGGTAGGACCATCCCCATGTGGGTTCTCAAATCCTCATTGGCTTTACTTCCATTGATCTCCGAAGGATACTCAGTAGATACAGCAATAGCCGCCACAGACTTATGACTAGACCTGGATGTAACTGTGACAACATAGACCCCTAAAAATATACAGGATAAACATTGGCCCACACACATGAACCAGACACCTCTGTGCAATTGATCACTGGAAATATGTGGCCACCTGCTGGTCCTCCACTGCCACAGGAGCGTTGTGGCTCAGTTATATGACCCCAACTGTAGCGTGACATTACAAATGTGGTTTATCTTTGGCTCTCCGTGTCACAAACACGGCACCCACTTAGTATGTACATGTGCCTGACTCATGGTGGGTTCACCAACATGTGCCTAGGAAGCAGTATCCAAAATTCCAGGACATGTGATGGCCAAGTTTTGGACCATTGACATGAACAACCGTCTGCTATCTATCCGGTGCATGCTTTGTCATTTGTGGTGTTTATGTTACCCAAAAACTAGAAAGTGCACCCACAGTTGGTGCTACATGTATGACTAACACATGTCCTCTCTCATTTCCACACTGACTTGCATCTGAGGGCTGGACACATTGACTCCACATGCACACAATCATATTTGCAATAATGCACCTTGTGGTGGGCACACAGTGGATCAACAACAATATTAGTAGCCAAAGCACACACATTGAGCCCTAGGCATTGAGGTATTGTACTTATGTGCGTCACCTTGCTATCCTCTCCTGATGCCAAACATGCCCAATTTGTGTAATACATATATGTAGGCCACACGTTTGGCCATCTATTGCGTCAGTCAAGAGTGAAAATCCTGTACATGAAGTAGCAGATCATGGTCTGCAGTAGTATGATGTGTCACATGTGCCCAAACACTGTCATGCCCAAAGTGGGTGCAATCAGCCTATCTCAGTATTGTCACAACTGTAATATACCATTAGAATGGTACAATGACCCAAACCCAGATAATGCCTGAAATTTTGCCGCATACGTGTCAAAAAATGACCCACATGTGTCTAAAACTGATGCTTATGGACGAAAAACAACGCATAATGCCCTGAAAGAACCATTGGCCCTGAGCGGTATCTTCCACACTGTACCTCCGAAAATTGTTTACGTTTGAAACAATTTAGAAACATATGGATGCAGGCTTAAATCTACTCCTGTGCGTCAATAAAAATGACGCGCAGACTGTATGCGTCAAAATATTTTAACGCATGACAATAAAAACGCCCACCATTTTAGGCAGGAAGTGATGTAATAGGATATCCTGTTTACAGAATAGGTACAGTGGGTGTACTTTCACTTTCACTTTGCAGTCTGCGATATTTCCTGGCTGTGTCTCAATTTGTCTCTGTGCATTTAGTGAAGTTGTCCCCTGTGTGGTCTTTTTATCGTCTTTTTGTGATTAAAAACTTGTTGTAGTATCCTGTCTGAGTGTTTTCTGTGGTCATTTGTGATGTAAACTATTGTCTTTGTTTGGTTGGGAGTCTGTTGTGGGTAGTGTCAGTTTGGGCATAGTTGGGCTGTGTTAGTAGTTTATTTGAATTGTTCCTGCCCTACTTTCCACCTATTCTCCTTTGTTCCCTTTTATCCCCTATTTCTCTGTTTGTACCAATATGTTGGGTAGGCCTCGTCTTGGCAGGATGGGAGAGGAGGAGCTGGGTGGGTTCATTTGGCTGGTGTGCCATTTCCTACCCCTGATGATTGAGGCAGGTGGGTGTGTGATACAGGGGTATCACACTGAGGCACGGAGGCTCCGGTGGGCAAAGGTGTTACATCATCTGCAAAGGATTTACAACACACCCAGAAAAGACCACCAGCTGAAGCACCGCTGGGCTGACCTTGTCTCCAGGGAGCAAGATCTGCTGGACCACCTGGGGATTGTGATTGGTGGCCCTGTTGGTGAGTACAAATCATGTCAATGTGCACGTTTAAATGCTCTGTAGTGACATCAGCTGATTTGTACAATATCTGCCGGCAATGTTGTTGAGTGTGTGGAATGCTACTGAAACATACAGGGTCATAGTTCTACTTTGTTGAGGACCACAATTGTGAGCTGTTTGGAAGCAAGAGCTCCGCAAACTTACTGAATACATTTGTATTATGTAAGTTAGTGCCGCCTTTGTGTCAAACAGCAACACAAATCAGGAGCCAATTATGTATAGATATAGGCCACAGTTGCCTGTGAGGTATAGAATTTTCCAACTCATTACCGTCACTTGTTGACGCAACAGCTAGACTGACTTTCTAAACACAACAGGAGGCTGAAAATTAGTGCAGGCTTCACGTCAATTAATGATAGCAATGTAGCGCAAACATATGTCTCATGTGTGTTTGGTGAGTGTGTAAGGAAACCGATCATGGAAATTCCGAAAATCTTAGGGATTATTGTGCCCCTCCTTCATTTCGGATAAATGTCTGATCTGGATTTAGACACATAGGTAACAAGTTCTAGCTGCGCTCAGCTAACATCTTAGACTGGTATTTGGAGTTTGTAGTGCCACATTTCAATTAGGAATGGCTGGCCAAAGGTATGCACATGGGTTCATATCTCTATGGCTGGTGCAACTCATCATAGCTGTGCCACATCAAATGAAGAAACTGTAACAAAATGATGGCTAACAACTGTCCCTGGCCCTCTGTACATTGTACCTGTGTGTCATAAATTTGTCATAGTCACAATGGCTGGTTGACTGGTAATGCAGTCCTCACGGAAAGTGGCTTTGGATGTCTCTCATGGATACACATGATGAGACGAATACACTCCATGATTTTGTCTGTTCTTTAATGAAGGAGCCTGTTTGCCACCACATGATAGTTAGGGCCACTGCATGTGTGCAGATATGTGCGTATCACTCACTGGAGTCCCTGGGTCTGTACATGTTTGCCATGGTATGTAGGATGCAGTATCATCATGTCTGAGAGGCTTTACTTTCTGATGTAATCTTACACATAGTATTTGTCTTTGGAATTGTTGTACAGTGCACAGACATTGAGCACATTTCTCCCTTCCATGCCTTACAGGTGGACTGGCACCCTACACTGTTGGCGAGGTGGCTCGATTTAAGGACCCAGACATCTTCAGCAAGTGTTGATATGTCTGTTATGTATTGTGTTTGCTGGTGATGTGTGATGGACTCCTGTGTGTTGGGCACATAGCAAGGTGTGATGAGCTGGCCAATCATTTGTTTTGTTCCTTGAGTGGAATATCATTTTATCACCATCTTTGAGTTGGCCAATCCTTATCGTATTGTCATATTTTGGTATTCTAGGTCAGTCCTGTAGGCACAGCAATGTGAATAGGGATGAGTCATGTGGATAAAACTTGATTCAGGAAAAGTCACACTGGACCATATTAGTGAATTAGTCAACCAGTCAGACCCGAATTCTCCCAGAATAGGGAAGCCAAATGCTTACCCACAGACTTCTGCTTCCTTATTCACTTATGTACCTATTGAACTGTATGTTAAACTTCCTAGCAGCATGTAGCTCCACATGTAGTGCTACGAGTATGTGGCACTTGAATGCAATGGCCTAGGTGGGCATGCAACTCATGGCCAGAGGTGTTCTTGCATCTCTCTGTTTGTTGTATGTCATGGCTTACTGGCAGTAAATGATGTGGACAAAGGTCTGCATTTCCGAACATGACTGTTGATGGGATTGGTCAAGGGTCAGCTGTCTCCTATTTGGAGATCCACCTATAGTGTGTGTGCTGGGCCAAACCCATGTCCAGCTTTCCTAAGCTTCCTGGGTGTCCTTGTTGTTGAAATTATTAGTTGATAGTCCACCCCCCTCGGACACAGGCATAGGGTTGTGAATAGTGTACCTAGGACTGATGATACAAGTTTGGTACACAGACATGTAAATCAGTGAATCACTTGTCTGAACCTAGTATACACACTCATGATTAGCACATGCTTACTATACTGGCAAGTCCATTTACAACTCACAGATCATGTTGCCCTAGATTTCCATCCCGTCCAAGTACATTTGTAACCCTGGCAGTGGTGGAGGATGTGCAGCATGATTTTTAGCTGACAAATGGCAAAGCTATGATGCCAAAATCATGCCAGTTGTTACCCATATTGTAGGGTTTGGGTGTGCTATGTGTGATAGGACCTTTGTAGGCTGGCTTGCCATGTACTTCCTCAGGGAATATCAATGATCTGTATGATGATATGGGCTGTTACAAGTACAATAGATGTATTGTTTGATTTACTTCTTGTGCCATTTCACACAATGCAGTACCTAATATTAGATTTTCTATTTGTCTTAACAGCTGCAAATATGACTCCCATCCAGGTCAGGGAGTTTCAACGGCGGCAATGAGATACCGCCACATACTTGATGTCGAGTCTTTGTACTGCAACAGGACCCACAGATATCGCCATGAACAAGCCTCCAGAGCCTGGAGGGCATTTGCACAAGGCGGCCCTTCTTTTCCTACCACAACCACCAGCACCACCACCACTACCACCCAGGTGGCACCACCAGCAGCTGGGACCTTTGCAGGACCATCCACAGTAACTTCTCCTGGACCAAGCACAGCACCACCTGCAGGGCAGCCTACAGCCATTGACACAACACAGGCCCATACTTCCTTGGCTGGCACCGAGACCACCCCTGCTGCAGCCATTGACCGTGCTGCTTTTTCTAAAATGCAACGGAAATTGGACAGTGTCCTTAGAAAGATGAGCAGGCTGCGGCAGGAGGTGCGACAGGTCAACCGGCGGGTGCGTTCCATCAAGAAGACCCTCCGGAGAGCCAACCTATAGACATGTTGATGGACATGATTCCCTCCCCTCCCTCCTCTTTCCTGGTTCTTATACTTTGTGGGTTTAGGGGGCTTAGTGTTAGGTTAGTATAGGCTGTTAGTTTAGTGGGGTGGGGGTTCCTGAATATTTCTACTGTTTATTTTTGTGTGTGTTTGGCAATGTTAGGGTTCATGTGTTTAAATATATATATATATATATATATATATATATATATATATATATATATATATATATATATATATATATATATACATATATACATATATATATATATATATATATATATATATATATATATATATATATATATATATATATATATATATATTTATTTAGTATAGTATGTGTTTAGGTCAGTATCTGTTGTCCTCCATGTGTCCCGTCTCATAAGGGGGACGGTCGGTTGATGTTTAGAACATTTCGTTAAATGTGATAAGTAAGTTCAGCTTAGGTTAGTTAGGGACAGTTGTGGGTAATGAGTAGTTAGAGTAGATTAGGGTAGGTAAGGTCTTTCCCCGAGTTTTCACTTCTGTTTTTACTGTTTAATAAATATCTAGGTAACCCTTTACAGTATGTGTCAAATGCTTGTGGATCAGGGCCTTGGCATGAGTGTACAGTGTCTCTATTGTATTAGATTTTGTGTCCTATGCTGCAAACAAATCCCAACTGAACTGTAACATTGGCAGCTACCCCAAAGCTACTTAGCTAAGATTCGGCCATTCATTGCAACCACCAATCACAGTTACTATGAATCCCAAAGTGTTTTTTTTTCATGATGTATGTTTTCAATGTCACATGCTGTGCTTCCAGATTTAGTATTGGGGACACTGAGTTATGTCTGACTGCAGTCTGATGTCCAAGGAAATCCTTATAAGGTGAGTGGTAGTAAGCTCCCTTGTAGTATAGTGTACATAACTCACATAGATAATTTGTTACACTGTTCAGTATGATTACTTATTTGGATGTAAACTCTTACACCTCCATTCATGCAGTTTGGTGTGTGTTAGCTTAAATTTGTGGGAAATGTCACATACGTTAGTTTTGCATTGAAGCAACAATTTGAAGGCACTATTTTCTGGTTTTGACATCCCTTGAGGAAGCGTTATTCTGTCCAACACAGCATTATGGTGTATAGTTTCTCTTTTCCTCAGAAATAACCCTCAGGAAGGGCAGAGTGTGGTAGAATCCAGGCCACTGTGCATAGTTATCAGCCCACATTATTTCAGGACAGTTGTATTGACAATCTATGATAATTGACAGGAGGCAAAATTCACTGATCTACTGCACAGTTGATGTGTCACATTACACAGAGACAAAGTGGTTGTGTAAGTGCTATTTATTTAAAAGTGCTGTAGTGCTTTATGCACATTGTCCATGATTGTGAGTCCATTATAGTGACATCTTCCATTGTGATCCTACACAAGTGCAAAAGAACATGTCATTGGACATGCTGGGGTGAAGTGTCAGACAGTGCAGAGGGACAGGACTTGCCAATGAGTTAGTGAGAGACAATCACTGGGCAGGCTGACAAGATAAACAGTGGTTTGCAGAACAGTGCTTGAGTACAGTTGTTGCAAAACTGGCATGTTACAAAGCGCAGGGCCTTGGTAGTAGGTGGCCATGTGGCAGGGACTAGTGCTACAGGGTACTCTAACGTGTGAAGGTGATCTGTTCCTGGTCTTCATCTTCTGATGTGTGTGTTGCCTCCTCTGCCCTTGGTGGTGGTGGTTGTGAAGGGGCAACACACACCTCAGTGTGTGTGTAGACATGGAGTCAGACATCACGGTAGCTGCTACCTGTGGGGGTCTTAAGGGCAGTACTGCTGCAAGGAGGATCTTCTGGTTCTTAAGAATAGCAGCCAATTCACAATGGTAGGCAGCCAGGTCAGCCCTGAGGGGTTCAATGTTGCATTCGTGCACGCGTTGACAGGATTGCTGTCTTAGGTGTTGGGTCAACTGTATTACAGCTGTGCTGATTTCCTTCAGCCTTTTTTCTACTTCCTGCAAGATAGTTGTTCGCCCTTGCATAGCTGCTGCCTGTTCTTCAGTTGACATCATGCACAAACGCACCCCCTCTAGGCTGGCTGCCATAGTTTGCATCCCCACCCGCACCACCTTGGCCAGCTCCCACTGTACTACGACTACAGTTCTCTCAAAGCTGGTTCCAGTGTCTTCAGAGTCCTCAGCTGTATTAGAGCTGGCAGGTCGTACAATTGGGGTGGTGGGTGGGTCCTCTGTGATTGCTGCTGTATCTGTGCTCCTCCTTGTGACTGAAGGTGGGGTCTGGACGGTTTCAAGGACCTCTTGGAGGGTCAGCTGGCTGATGTTTGTCAACTCGTCATCCATGTCATCAGGGTAGTCCTGGACAGGCATATCTGCAGGAGATCCATCGTCCTCTGCAATGAAATACGGTACAATTAGTGTGCCAGTGTTGTGGGCTTTGTGATGTGACATGCCTGCCTTGTGATGATTTACACATTGTGATCTTGGTTCCTGTTCATTGCTCCTGTCTTTCAGATGGGCATTCTCCCAGGCCTATGCTCCACCTGCATGTCACATGTATTGTGGTCAGTTTGTGGACTTGTCAGCATCATCTCCTCTAGGTGTTGGTTCTGGCTAAATAGTGATTTGCCACCTTCTTGTCCTACTCAACCCTCCATCTACTTCCATTCTCATGGTGAGGTCTTTCACTGGCTGTGGGTCCTCTGATGGTACTAGCAGCACACTTAACAAGCTGGACCTGCCCCAGTCTCTGATCTTTCACATCCACCTATATGTAGTTGAAATGTAGCATATACTATGTACATCATTGTTATGGCACAATATGAATGTCAGCATTGGTAATGTGTACTGCTGATGTTGGGGAATGTGTGGTACATTGGATTGCCCTGATAGTTGTAGCAGTGTCCTATTTCCTCCTCTGACTGTGCAGGTGTATTTCTGTGACCAGTTACATGTGTCCACCCCTCAATGCTGTTGTCTGAGCAGTATGAGATTTGGGATGTTGCATTGTGACCCAGGCACAGGATGGACCCTAACATATGCAGCATGGGTGTGACATTAGTGCTGTGTACCTCCTAATGTGGATGACATTGGCTGATGTTTGCGGCAACTATGGACATTCACATTTGACATTTGTCTTGTTTCAGGGGATTGTTAACGTTGT
Source organism: Pleurodeles waltl (assembly GCF_031143425.1). Classification (NCBI taxonomy): domain Eukaryota; kingdom Metazoa; phylum Chordata; class Amphibia; order Caudata; family Salamandridae; genus Pleurodeles; species Pleurodeles waltl. The sequence continues at coordinate 649,623,122 of NC_090442.1, forward strand.
CATCCTGAACCCTCTAATTTGGGTGTGGTTGATCCTTGGGGACGTTACTGCCATTAGCTACTTGACCAGCACACAAGGCGGAGGTGGTAGTGGCAACTGTTGTCAATGTTACTTTCCAGTTGTCTTTATGGCTAGAGGTTGTTAATTGGGCCCTAGATAATGTAGGGAGTATAGTGGCTGAAGTGTGACGGGATGCCAGTTTGACGTTGTGCCCTTCCCTCCTGGCCTGGCTTTACCTTTGCAACATCGTTGGCATGGCAGCATACACCCATGGAAAGGTTGTTGGTGTTGTGTAGTGGTGTGCCCCAGGTTTCCTCTGTACGGGCCATGGCCCCGTGCCATGCCCGTTTACCCATGCCACTCCATGTATATAATGACTTACATGCATTGTGTAGTAGGTATTCCCCCCCCCCACGCTGGCAGTTAACAATTGTGCATTTTGATTCCCCATGCGACTTACCCTGCATGTGTGTTGTCTCCTGGTAGTCTGCGCTGTCCTGTCCTTGGATCCCTGTGACGATCTCCTCAGGGATGATGGCTGCAACCATCACCTCCATGTGGTCCAGGGCCTCCTGTGGTGCTGGACTCCCACCTCCAGTCTGCAGTGCTGCCTTCCTGTTCCTGGCCATCTTTTCCTTGGTCCTGCACCTGCAGTCATGCCAGCGTTTCTTGCACTCGATGACTGTTCTGCGTACTTCTGCCACAATGTTAATCTTGTCAACAGTTTGTTGCCTTATTGCCTCTCTCCTACTGACTGGCAACTTTGAGGTGACAAACAGTTGGTGCTGGTGTTCCGTCACCTCTTTAACCAGAATTTCCTGCTCCTCTGCACTGAAGCAACACTTTCTTTTCTTCTTCTCCCTGTCATGGTTCTTGTGTGGGTCCTCCTTGCTGGTTCCTGGTCTGTTGTCATCTTCCTGGGGTCTGTGCAAGCATCTGGGATCCATTTTGGCTCTCCTCTGCAGAAATTGCTGTGTTTGCGGCGAGTTTTGACGCTATTGCGTCAAAAAACGCCACATATCCGGTTTGCGGTGTCGTAAATCGGCTCACAGTCATTTCCGCCGCGTTAACGTCGTTTTCCATTACGACGTGACGGTGTGGTGTGCGTCAAAGTAAATGACTCACACATGTGGTTTGCACCGCCGTACGTCAAAGTATAAATTTGACGCCCGCACAGCACACAGGCGGAGGTAATATTTTTGACGCAAAATTGCGTCGGCGCAGTTTTGCGTCAAAAAGTATAAATATGGGCCTTAAATGCCAAAAATACCATACAGACTATACTCCCTTAGGAGGTACGTAATACACAAATTATATACTCTAGTGTGCAAAATCAGGTGTAAAAACAGTTAGAACAGTGCAAATAGTGAAAATCACAGTAGTTAGAAATGTCCCTGGGGAAACACAAACCGTATACTAAGAAAGTGGAATGCAAATGTCGGTTTCCCACCTAAGTAAGTGAAGTGTGTAGAGGGACGTTGGGAGTATTTGAAAACACCAAAGGTAAGTAATAGAACCCACCCCAGAGCCAAGGAAAGCAGGAGTAAATCACAGTAACTTTAATAGAACACACAAGAACACGAGAAAGAAGATAATGCCAAAAACAGAAGAGACTGCAAGACGCTAACAGTGGATTCCTGGACCTGAGACCTGTGGAAGAAGGGGATCAAGTCAAAGAAGCACAGTAGAGTCAAAGCAGAACAGGACTCCCTGCTAACCCGAATGAAGGTGCAAAAGAAGAACCACCGGTGAAGAACAACAGTCAGTACTGCACCCAAGAAGACAGATACGGGCTCCTGGTTGGTGTAGATGATGTCACCCACCGGATGGAAGATTGCAGTCTGGTTTGCATCGCTGGATTCTCACAACAAGCCTTGGCACATGCAAAGCTCGCGATTAGCGCAAAATGGTGTTGCCCGGGACCCGGAGGGACCTGGTGGACTCTACCCAGGAGGGGAAGATAGAGGGGGCTCTCAGCAACTGAGAAAGCCCATAGAAGACCAGACAGCATGCACAGGAGTCCCATAGCATGGGGACAAAGAAGGTGCACATGGAGGCCCACGCAGCACTACAACAAAGGATCTGGAGAACCACTCAGGAAGATATGCGTCACTGGATAGAGTGCTGGGGGCCAGAGCTGCATGGTGCATGAAGAACTTCATGGAAGGATGCCAACAAGCTTTGGCAAGTGTGAAACACGCAGTGAATGGAGGTAGTGTGTTCCGTGGGGAGTCAAGATCTTACCTCCACCAAAGTTGGACAGTAGGACGTCAGGACCATCAAGACCATCAGGACCACTTCAGTCCACCATGCAGGATCCATGCAAGTCGTCAGGAGAGGGGACCCATGCTGCCAGTCGTCGATGCAGAGAGGTGCCTGCTGAAGCAGGGTAGTGACTCCTTCACTCCAAGGGAGATTCCTTTGTTCTTCTGGTGCAGGCTGAAGATGGGCTGTCCTCTGAGGATTCATGACCGGGAAACAGTTGCAGTTGCTGGCAGGAGCTGAAGATACTATGTTGCAGAAGTCATCTTTGCTTCTTTGTTGTAGTTTGTAGAGTTCCTGGAGGGTCCAGATGTAGTTTCTTCAGCGAGAAGGTGAAGTAAAGGATGCAGAGGATTCCTGCTGGAGTCTTGCAATCTGACTCTGAACAACCACCCAAGAGAGAGACCCTAAATAGCTAAACAGGTAAGCACCTATCAGGGGAGGGCTCTGACATCACCTGCTGTCACTGGCCACTCAGATGCTCCCAGAGTTCCCTGCCAACTTGGAATCCAATATGGTAAAACCTAGGGACCCTCTGGAGGAGCTCTGAGCACCAACTCTGGGGTGGTGATGGACAAGGGAGTGGTCACTCCCTTTTCCTTTGTCCAGTTTTGCGCCAGAACAGGAACTGGGGGTCCCTGAACCGATGTAGACTGCATTATGCAAGGAGGGCAACAAATGTGCCCTTCAAAGCATTTCCAGTGGTCTGGGGAGGCTACCCCTCCCAAGCCTGTAACACCTATTTCCAAAGGGTGAGGGTGTAACACACCTCTCTCAAAGGTAATCCCTTGTTCTGCCTTCATGGGCCTGAGCTGCTCAAGCAACAAGAGGGCAGAAACATGTCTGAGAGGAGACAGCATCTGGGGATGCCTGTAAAACCTCAGAAGGCTGGAATGCAATACTGGGAGTCCTCTAAGGAGCCCCCAGAGTGCATAGAATCATACAACCAATGCTTGCAAAAGCCTTGGGATATGATTCCAACATGTTTGATACAAAACATGGCTATGTTCGTAACTACCATTATGTAGCTGGACATAGGTAGTGACCTATGTCCAGCAGAGCGTAAAATGGCATCCCCACACTCAAGAAGTCTGGGAAAATTGTCCCAGAGGTCGTGGGGGCACCTCTGCTAGTGCAGGGATGCCCTCACACACAGGTACTCTGCACCCTGCCCTCAGGGCTGGAGGGTCTGCTATAGGGGTGACTTAAAAGTGACCTGTTCCAGTGTAAATGGCAGTGAAAGGGTGCATGCACCTTTTCACACAGGCTGCAATGGCAATCCTGTAGAAGCCTTTGCATGGGCTCCCTATGGGTGGCAAAATATATTCTGCAGTCCATAGGGATCCCCTGGAACCCCAATGCCCTAGGTATCCAGGTACCATATACTAGGGACTTATAAGGGGACACCAGTATGCCAATTGTGGGTGAAATACTGGGTTACCAGTATGTAACAACCATCATTTAAGGGAGAGAGCATAACTAATGGGGTCCTGATTAACAGAATCCCAGCAGACACAGTCAAACACACTGACAAACAGGCCAATAGTGGGGGCAACCAAGCTAGAAAGATGCTACTTTCCTACAACTCTATACAGTGCTTGGCTGCATTTTAGCTAGAATTACACTATACAATCACCACATACACACATGCATACACCAAGGAATGTTTGTTCATCTGGAGGTAATTTCAGTGATGGTGCTCACAACATTCAAGTAGTCATGAGACATATAGGAGAGTGAGGGAATAGATATTTAGATCAAGTCTGTATAGTGAGGGAAGGTAGAGTATTCAGAGCCCCTGAAAAGAATGAACCCAGAGATAGAGCGAGCGTGTCCTAGACCTGTGTTGTGAGGTTATTTAGACCTGGGCCCCAGGCCTGTGCCCTCTCACCTAGTTACATTTTGCTTTTATTCCTTTTATTATTTTAGCAAATCTTCATTTTAGTGGAGATTTTTTTCATTATTTTATCAGTTGCCCTTCCATGCAAAATTTGTTATTCAATGTGAAGCAGTCCCTCAATTGAGGTGGTGACAGGGATGACACATTCTACAGAGCTCCGAAACGATGACTACTTTGAAGCCGTCTTTAGATTCTTTTTGTAGAAGGAAAGGCTTTGGAGAGATCTAATGCATATTTTCAATGGGTTCAACCGATAGGAAAACTTCACTTTTTATTATTTTCTCCTGTGTTAACTTAATCTAGTAATATTGACATAAGGTTACGGGTGCGGATGCAACAAGGTGTCACCTTCTGGTGTACATAGAGCCTGTCTATAATGGGTCATGCAAGTGACTCACAAGATTTTTTATGTCAGGAAAATGTAGTCATCTGTTCACAGGTTCAGGTTAGAGTGAGTAGTGAAAGGTGTGACCAGTGTGTATGCTGCATTTCTGAACGTATGTAAGGTGGCCCATGCAGATTTAAAAGGTATGTGGGTGGTCATAGAATTTGTCATTACTGTTAAAGAATAGAACTTAATTTTTATTCAAAAATATAATGGGGATTGGGTAAACATCGGAGAATTTTGCTTCCTAAATAACAATACTGTTGGTATTGCACTTCTCCCAGAAAGTTAGATATCTCACACTGGAGACACCAGCAAGGGGGGGATTTGGACGTCAGAGACCCCAAAGACAATAGGGGACTCCAGAGTCCAGCACCCCCAGTGCCAACTGCTCCCATTACAAAGTCGCTGAAAGGGAGCGGGTCTCCCTGTAATGCTCTACAAAGCACACTTAGCATCCCCACAGCCCTAAACACCAGAAACACCAGCAAGGGAGGATCTGGCACCCAGAGACCCTGCAAGCAAGAGGAGACTCCAGAATCCAGCAGTCCAAGCGGTACAAGCTCCCATTTCAGCTTAACGGGTGTGTGGAGAACTAGAAACTGGCAAATACAGGGATGGGAAGCATTGTTTAAAGCTTGCCTTATTTTGTTGCAAATTATTTTCTTAAATGAAACTCTTCAACAGACAAGTTGTTTAGGCTCAGCAAAATTAAGGAACTGAATGCGCCCTGTATTCTGTCACCAGCTAAATTGAACAAATGGCAAAAGATTTTAAATGTCACTGAAGAATAGATTGACGGATGGGTCTGAAATGGAACATTTAACTCAACACCTTCAGGTCCAAATGGGTGGTTACTATGGCCAATGGACACAAATGGTTGTCATGCGCATTTTGTGAACTCCACAGGTGGTTTTATAGTGAGCCGCCCTCACCCTCATTACATATAATCACAACACTCCGATATTGTCACCACATATAGCATGGGCAAAATATGTCAACAGTAGTTGAAATCTTCCACATTAACAGCTGTTAAAGTACACCTTAATCTCCTGTCAGAAAACACAGACTTACAAGATTTCTTGGTAGGTCCAAGAAAACCATGCACAAGGTGCATCTTATATACAACGAAATATGGAAACTTTCACTAAAAATAGACGCGGCCCAGTTAAGGTAAATTGATCAGGAAAACCTACAGAAAACTCTAGCCATTGTAGATAATGGTATGAACACTTTATCCAACTGCACTTACACCCTAAATAACATTGTTTTATCAGCAAATGACATCCTACAAAATGGTGTCATTTTTACAACACGGACAGAGTCCGCTCTGGTCCATTATGCAGTTAAGTTGGACATTACAAGTTCTGAAAAGTGGTTGCATGCCCTGGCAACACATCAGCTCCAGGGATTTGTTCACTGCATTTAATCTGATGCGAGAGAAACAAATAATGGCTAAGAAAGAAGCAACATATATTTAGTTAAAACTTCAAAAAGTTAGAAAAGTTGCCTTTCATTGAGGTGGAAATACCATCTGCAGTATGGTGAATACACAGGGTTATTAATCTGCTCATTTCAGCACTTCAATTCACCTCGTGCTTAAAGCACATTCCTGTTGGCAAATTTGAAAAGCTAGGTGATAGTTTCCATGAGGTGTGGGAGCTGCCCTGTATGTACAAATGTTTCAATGGCATGAGGGAGGTCTTTCTGGGTGGAATCAAATGTGAGACTTCTGTAAATTATTTGATGATTCGGAAACAGCTGCCCTTGCATGGAGCATGTAATGCTTCAGCTGCAAATTTAGCTTATCTTAGGGGGGGTCCCTGTCCCTTTGATGCGTCCGGTATTCCAGGTGCTCTTGAATGGGAGTTAGGTGATGCTGAATGAAATCAGCTGTTGTGGTATGCAAGCCAGAATTGCCTATGTAGTTTTGGTCTCCCAAATTGTTCCATGTTGCGGAAATGTGCTTTTCCCCACCTTTTCCCCACTACATGAGAGATAAAAGTAGCAGAGGTTTGGCCTCATACTGCTTCTTCAAATGTATTTTTTTGACTAGCTGAGCAGACTAAGGCCCTCATTCTGACCCTGGCGGTTTGTAACCGCCAGGGCAGAGGGCAGAGGAAGCACCGCCAACAGGCTGGCGGTGCTTCCGGGGCAATTCTGACCGCGGCGGTAAAGCCGCGGTCAGAAAAGGGGAACCGGCGGTTTCCCGCCGGTTTTCCCCTGCCCCAGGGAATCCTCCATGGCGGCGCTGCATGCAGCGCCGCCATGGGGATTCCGACCCCCTTCCCGCCAGCCTGTTCCTGGCGGTGTAGAGGCTGGCGGGAACGGGTGTCATGGGGCCCCTGGGGGCCCCTGCAGCACTGCAGGGGCCCCCTAACAGGGCCCCATTAAGATTTTCAGAAATCGCGACGGGTGCCACTGCACCCGTTGCACCCCAGCAAATCCGCCGGCTCCATTTGGAGCCGGCTTCATCTTTGCTGGGGCTTTCCCGCTGGGCCGGCGGGCGATCTGCTTGAGATCGCCCACCGGCCCAGCGGGAAAGTTGTGATCACCGCCACGGTCATTTGACCGCGGTGCGGTGTTTGGGCAGTTTCCGCCCGGCGGGCGGCGCCCGCCGCCCGCCGGGGTCGGAATGACCCCCTAAAGGCTCTTTTGTTTCAAAAACATGTGGCGCTTACATCTGCCCACAGGACCTATGCTTTCCAAGTGGCGAGGTCATCCGCAAAGATACAGTCCCTTTTAAATACAAACATTTTGAGAAATATCGGTGTACTCCTAGGTCGCATTTTTAACGCGTCTAACACCACTTGGATTGTACACTTATTAAAGGGTGTTGGTTCTGGTTTTGTTAGCACCTTCTCCTCTATATTTTGCATAATACTTTCAGCCATGCAATCTCTTTTTTTAGTGCTTTGGTGGAATTCCCTGTTACTTTGGCATTAATTAGATGGCATTTTGCTGTTGCTACTTTTCATTTGCACTGGCTGTCCCATCTCAACAAGGAGGACTGATGGCACTTCTACCAGCCCAACTCAGTCGTGACCACATGATGCAGTATTTTTGAACACCACTCCTGGATGAACTGTAGTGCAAATAGTCTTTGTAATGCGGACCGGTTCTGAATTGCGTGCAGCCTGTCTTTCGATGTTTATGGTGCCCATTTGAACATGCACCAGTAGTGTGTCTTACCATGCAGCGCACACCTTCTTTCGACGCTGGTATTTTGGTGTTCTCGATGAGGGTTTAATACCAGACATGCACATTGAGATTGTGATTGCTACAGGAAGCTTCCTATAAGCCGCCCTTTGTAGATCAAGTGGCTCTTGGTGATACAACATCTGGCACTGCACAGTTAACTGCTGCCTCAGCCAGGGCTATAGCTGAGGCAATGAAACATGAGTTCTCTCTTGTTTTTCTTTTCAATTAACTGGTTACATTACCATCTGCCGAAGTGGGGTCTTTCCAGGAGTCCATAACAATTGATGATATTGGCAATTTTTTAAAAGATCATGATTATTGTTGATTTTCTGGCCTTACCTGATGTACGAGTTTTAGAAATTCTAAATTGACTATTTTAATTTAGCCTGTATTGCTTGTCGACATAGACAGTTTATCTCATTCACAATATTTTAGCTTGCTTTTAGTGATTAATGTAGGAAAGGTGATTTTGGTATTAGGGTTTATTATAAACCTCTGCATCTTTGAACCGACAATGGGAAGGGTGTTATGAGGTTGTTTTAGCATTTATACGGTCACATTACGTAGTCCTGGGCCTGAGCCCTGTGCCCTCCACCTAGTTACATTTTGCTTTTATTCCTTTTATTATTTTAGAAAAGCTTCATCAGATGTTTTTCATTCTTTTATCAGTTGCCCTTCTACACAGAATTTGTTATTCATTTCTCTGCACAACATTTTTATCCTGTGCTTATCCCCAGGCTGTACATGATATTTACCGGGTGTTGCTGGTCCAAAGAGTACATTGTGTGCACTACACCGAAAAATATGTGTTGTTACATCAGGGCAGTTCTTAGAATAACAGATATGTTGTTATAAAACATCACACTGTCCACACCATCTTAGGGGGGACATTCCAGCCAGCTTGCCATCTCATGCTGCACGTTGTCACAGTTTCTGCTGAAACCTTTATTCCTCTCCATCTACGAGGAAGGACTCACAACAGACCTCTTCTTCACCTCTAAACGCAGGTATGGGGGTTCGGCTACTTTCCCAGGAACAGAAGGGCAGATTAGGGCTACCACTGCTACTTGCCCTCATGTAGAAACTTAGTAGTGTAGGTAGGGATATTAGGGACACCATTGTGACAATATGGTGGGACTCTTCTTGTGTTTCACTTTCCTGGTCACTGCTGTAGTAACGCTGTGTTTCATTATCCTCATAATCACAATTCATGCCTTTTAACATAGAGCTCAGTTGCTTAAATAAAACTGATATTGGACCAAGATCTTGCTTCTGTTTATCTTTGCATATGTGAGACTTGTATAACTGAGAGAAAGGGGTATGATCTGTTCCGCCACGACTTCCCTAAGGAGTCTGAGTGCCATGTGATAGGCTGCCACAAATCACTCTTACTTTTGATATTAGTGAGGTGCTGCTAGTTAGCTAGAGTAGTTAGGACAACAGCTGTCACACGTTGTGGGATCAGATGCACTCCTCCATACTCAGTGGTACTGCAGCCCAAAATCCAGAAGTCTTGTTACTATAACGGGAGTCTACGACACTTGAGAACTATAAGGCATCCATTGGCGAGACCAGCCATGGTGGAGTTAGGCATGCAATGCCTCCCTGTAGACAGGAGAGATTCTGTGAAGGGGAGAGGTGGGGGGGCCATCACAGAAAGTTTGGCAATCGAGCAGACCAGTGGAATAAAAATGTTGACATGGAATGTTGCTGGGATTGGTACTAAGCTGGGGGATGCTGACACGTAAATTCATAGAAAACTATATTTGTCTCTTTCAGGAAACTTGGAGCACAGTTCCAGTCACTAGGAATGGGTATACTTCTTTTTCTTCGTATGCAGCTCGATCATCCAGAGGTAGGCCCTCAGGGGGCTTGGCAACATGGATTCGCACAGACCTACAATGTTCAGTTAGGAATTGAGCCATCAACTCCCAGGGTGTACTGGTTGTAAGAGTGGATTTCAGTAGTGAAAATTCCATGCTGCTCATAAACGTCTACAATCAGGCTGTAGAGAGGAAAGATGGAACCCAAGTGATGATCACCCTAGAGGATTTCCTGACTGAGCATAGCGGTGGCTGGGAGCTCATTATAGCAGGTGATCTGAATGTTGGAGCCTTATCTACTGGCAGAGCAAGACAGAGAATGGAGAATTCTTCCCTTAGACCTCCCCCCTGTTAAATGGTCTCCAAAGGTGGACCAGATACTCGTTCTTACCCTAACTTTTTACTTAAGAGAGACAAATGGGCAGACTCTATCTGATACTGTTGGCAAGCATACTTTTAACAGGCCTGGCAACAGCAGCCATATTGACTACTTTTTGATCAACTTAAATAGCTGGTAATATGCTCTGGACATGGTGGGCCTTGAAAGGGTGGACAGTGACCACAATGCCATTAGTCTGACCCTGTTGGGTTCTCTTGCCAACATCCCAAATGTCCAGGGCATGTTCAAACAGGGAACACTGAACTCTCTAATAATGGCAAGGTCATTATATGGGAATGGGTCGAAAGGCATCCTGAGCTTGTGGAGGCAGAGAACTCCATGGCCATAGAGCTTGAGAGTTGTTGAACAGTCTTGCCCCAGAGGAGAGAGGGCTGGTTTTGGTAAAAATCCATGAGCCTTTCTTTGAAAACATAAGAGAGCTTTTGTACCAAGACATCAAGCACCCACACACAAGGCAGAAAGAATTCCCCTGGCATACTAAGGCATGAAGTCCTGCCAAAACTCAATTATTGCAAGCGATCAAACCAAGGATAGGTCTCAGCTTGTGACTTGTAGGGCAAGAACTGGAAAGGGGCAAGAGGGACAGGGAAGACTCTCTCTGGGACAAGTTATCCAAGCTCAGTCTACCACAGATAATGTAGAATTTTGGGCCAATCAGGCTTTTTCGTTCCAACGCCGGCAAGAGATCTGTGGAATATTTTGAACAATCTCGGGAATGGGTTTCCCACTTTAGTAATTCATACTCCTGTCTAGATGCCCAGGGGTGGGTCAACATGGACCCCAAGTGGCAAAAAAACTCAAGGACCAAGAAATTTAGAGACAACCCTTGGAGAGACAGAGGAGGGTATTAGTTCTTTGTTTCGAGGAAAGGCACCTGGCCCTGACTAGATCCCAAACAAGCTCTACAAACTTAATCTGGGTATCTTCTTATATGAATCATCTTTTAAATGCCATTCTGAAGGGCTTGCTGGTCCCGTCCCTTGGCGGCTGGCAGAAATCATTCCAATCTACAAGAAGGACCAGCATAGTGCCCCTAGTAACGATTAAAAAAAATTGTCTTACTGATGCCTCTCAAAAGAACTTTTGCAAACAAATTTTTAATTACTTCTTAGAGTGGATAGGGGAGAACAACGTTCTATCTGAGTTCCTAGCAGAGGTTAGGAGCAGTATTAGTACATTAGACCAGATATTCGGCTTCAACTGTCTTTTTTGGAAGAAAGTGACGGTGAACATGGGACAACTTTTTGTCGCCGTTGTTGACCTATGCACAGCCTTTGACTTAGTACCTCGGGCCATGCCTTGGACAATATTGGACAAGATGGGTATCCTACCCAATTTATTGACTATTCTGGTAAGGTTACATGAGGAGAACTATGCCTGTGTAAGATGGGGGGATGAGGGGCAGTTGACCCCACCCATAATCATTCGAAAGAGAGTCAGACAGGCATGTGTACTGGCCTCCACCCTGTTCTCACTTTATATAAATGATATTGCGAGAAGGCTGGACAGGGACGGGTGTGATGCTCCTAGGGTGGGGACCAGAAGAGTGCCTGCTCTGCTTTTTGCAGACAACATGCTCCTGATCTCCAAATTACTACGTGGATTGCAGCAGTTGGATGATTTTAACTTATGGTTGTCATCCCTGCTAGAGCCAAAGCTTATAAATGCAAGCTCTCTGTTGATACAGCCCCAATTGAGCAAGTTTTAACTTTGACTACCTGGGGCTAAGGCTGACACCCAGCCTAGATTGGTCCATACAGGTCTCCAAAGCTGAGTGTATACTATTTTACTATTCATCCCAACTGTCAACGATATACAACAAAACCTTTTCCAAGAAAGCTGCTCCAGTGAGAGAAATGTACAATATCAAGGCTCTGTGTGCAGTTCTATATGAAATGGAGATTTGGGGCCATGCCAATTGTAGCATCTTATCTCTCCCAAGGAGAGATTTCTTAGGCAGCTATTCACACTCCTAAAGAGCACTTCACTGGTCCCAACGTACCTAGATTTTGCATCCAAGAAAATATACCGGAAAGTTCCACTTTTATTGTACTGACACAGGATATGGACCTCAACCGCCCTGGATGCTTACAGAGCATCCCTTAAAGATGTATTAACCATCCCTGGCATCCAGTGGATAACTTGGCTTATGCACATTAGGTTCTTGCTCAGGAAGTTGGGACTGGGAACGTTTTGGGCTGCGCCTGAGGCCCTTACACCCAATTCTAAAACATCTATCAGATCACCCTAATGGCAGATGGTATAGTAAGAAGCTCTAGGTAGCAGTAGAGGTACTCTGACCCTGGATTTCTGGAGTTTAAGCTGTTCCCCATCTACAAGGATACAACCAATAAGATCACTCCCACTCTGGCTAGGAAATTGTTTTTACAATTTAGATATCAGTCCTTATACATCATAACTTTCTGCACTAAGTGGGCAAATGTGTACCACCAGAATACTGTGTGCCAGTGTCCAAGGGGCCTCTAGAAGATCTACCCCACTTTTTAGTTTTTTGTCTAGCGTACAAAGTCTAGAGGAGAAAATGGCTACTATCCTTGTGCAGATCCCTTGGTGCTAGGACCTACTTGGTTGCCGCCAGGATCTTAAGAACTGATACCTCCAGGCTGGTGGTCTTTGCAGTTGCAAGATACCTCCACGCAGCCTGGATTTGGTGCTCCAAGTGTATTCACGTTAATGATGCTAGAACATCTTACTACACTCATCTCAAAGAAATGTCTTAAACAACAAATCTTTATTTTTTTAAACCCAATTTATTATTTTATAGATTGTATTCCAGAAATTATTTTTATATACATTGTGTTCATATTGTCGTACACACAACTTTTGTTGCAAATTTGTAATGATTTTTTAAATAAATTTTTCTTGTTTGTCAAATTGCACTATGCACTTTAATCCTTAGCTATAGCCAGTGTGATTGAGTTGCCTCTTGATGGTACTATTAGTTTGCGGATGGCATGGTGGACTCATTTGAAGCTAGTCTAGGGCTTCCTTTTGAGGGTTATGCTTTTCTGGATCCTTGTTTTAGTAAGTAGACATTTTTAGGGGTATTCCACTTGGTCCATTAATCCTTTGTGCTAAAGGATGCATCCAGAATTTACACCAGTCTAATTAAGTGTATTGCCTCAGATCAAGTATTGTAATTTATTATGTTTAATGAAATTTGTATTTGTCCTCATCTGTGTGCCTTTATGGTTCTTTGAACGGAAATAAAGTTGGTTGATGATATCTCACACTGAGCTGGTATGGTTTTCAAAAGGTCCATGCACATGGGTCTTTGCCCACCATATTTTTATACTATGGCTGAGATATGAAGGTGCTAGTAAGACAAACCAGTCTAGCAAGTTCACACCAGGGACCTGAGTGTTTGGGGCTTTATGGGGCAGTTCCAAGAGCTCCTAGCGCCTCCTTGCACCACATTAGCTTCATTTTTTTATGCTAATGTGGCCTAACGAGGCCAAAATCACAGTGCCAAACTTGCAAAATGGTGCAATGCATGCATTGCTCAACTTTGTAACCCTTTGCGCTTCATTATGCCTACGCCAGGCATAATGTATGTAAAGGGGGTATTCCCCCCTCAGAGCTCAGAGCAGATGTTAAAAGGAGGCACACCATTGTTTACAATGGGCCTCAATGGGTTTTGCAGGATTAGCCACTCTAACTTTATTATCTCTGGAGGAGGCCAGCCATGCATGTGTGATACAACTTAAAGACTGGTCCCTGCCCGGTACTATCTTATATTACCATGGTCAGTGGGGTAAACTCATCTGGGGCTAACGGGTAAGAGGGAACAACAGCCAGCAAAGCACTGGGGATGGGCTGCAGAACAAAACGGTCTATATATGTTGTAGAAATGGGTCCAGTGTCCATCTACATTATTATAACATGTCTATCTGGAAGCAGGTCACCAAATGTATGGAAACAGTGTTGCGTTAGTGTACGCTGTATGAGTTTTTCCTGGGTAATGGGCAACCATGAGTTGTTTCCTAGCGGGAGTGATGGGGAATATAGAAGTTTGCCTCCCAGAGGACGCAGAAGTTTCTTCCAGGACTAGCTGGTGGAGGATAGAGGCTCTCATTATGACATTGGTGGTAAATTCCATTTACCACCATGCCGACTGCCGCCAACATACCACCACCGCAGCAGATATCTGCTAACCATATTATGAGACACACACACCAATCAGTCACTATACAACCACACACACAAATCCGCCACACCAAAGGTCAGTGATAAACTGGCAGTATCAAAACCCACACCGTTACGCCAACAGAACTACGCCCATCACATTATGATCCACAAATCACCACGGTGGACATTCAATGGTGGTAAACCATTGGCGGTACATACTGCCGTGCTCAAAATACACACACACACTAACAAAACAGCACCACATTGGACAATTCAAACTACACACACCTGACACCCAAACACACACCACATCCACACCACTATAAAACACACACCCACATCACCCACAACCCTTCACGACTACAAACCATTGCCAGCAGAGAGAGACAGCAAGAGCACACACACAACCAGAGCCACATACTTCCATCACCTATACACCACCCACACACCTTACATCACACACCCCAACATATCACCCTACACACCCTCACCCACACCACTCAAACTACACCCATAGCACTACAACGAAACCCCAGGTTCTCTGAGGAGTAGCTAAGGGTCATGGTGGAGGAAATCATCCGCGTAGAGCCACAGCTATGTGGATCACAGGTGCAGCAGATATCCATTGCTAGGAAGATGGAGCAATGGCGGAGGATCGTGGACAGGGTAGCAGGAGGACTGGACTCTGGTAAGTCAACTCTTTACTACTATCACCCCCTACCTGCATGCCATCACATAGCCCCACCCTCACCCTCACATGCAACACCAATGCATGGACACCTATCACCACAGCATGCACACTGGAGAGAATCACCTGGCCCATCAAATAACAACTCACACAAGGAAAAGCTGCCAGGGCAATAACAACCATAGAGGGCAACCCACCCATGCACAATATGTCACACACAGAAATAATAACACTGCCATTACATCCCCACAGGTACCCAAGCCAATGTCTCCGGAGAAGAGGTGCCAGAAAACATCCAGTCCCCCCACAGAAGAGGCCCACAGTGATGACAGCAGCTCTGCTTGCCTGGATCTGGATGACCAACCTGGCCCATCAGGAACCTCCGGACAATCGGTTACCCAGGCACAGTCTCACACCACCCCAGAATCTCCCCCCTCAGGAAACACCACCACAGCACCCACCCAGCGGCCCCATACCTCTATCCCCAGGACACGTCAATCAGCAGTGTGTCCACCACTACAGGGACCCCCCAGGGCACACCACAAACACAGGACAATCAGGGACCTAGGGTCAGTGGCAGTGTGCACACGGTTCAGGGGACAGAAACACAGGACAACAGGGAAGCTGGGAGGATTGCTGTGTGACAGGGGAAGGATAGGCCCAGGGAACTTACCCTCCAGGATGCACTCATCGCGATATTGGGAGCATACCAACATTTCCAGGATACACTGGGCCAGATCTTGGACAAGATGCAGGAGAACATGTGGCTGCAGGAGGGACAGTACCTGGGGATCAGGGAGGACTTGAAGGCCATTAACATCACCCTGGTCTTCATTGCAGGGGTGCTGTCAGACATGGCCAACAGTATGAGTGAGGCAGTGGCACAACAGTGGGCCCCTGACACTAGTCACACTACTGAACAGCCCTCCACCTCCGCTGCCACTAGTGGACAGGAGGCCCCACCACAAGACCAACAGGCCACCAGCATCCCTCCCCCTGCAGAAGGAGAACCACCCCACGTTCCCTGTGATCCAGGCAGAAGCCAGAGACTATTGCCAAGACCCCGCCAGGAAATAAGACTCTCCTGATTGTCACCCATGTGTCCCACTCTGTCACCCTGTCCACCTTGAACTGCCATTGGTCCCCTTCCTATGCTCCCTTGGGCACTGCACCTGTGCTACAAATAGACTGGACTCTAACCTGGACATTCCTCCATCATCACGCCAGCCCATTGCACTACCCCGTCTTCTTTAGAGCACTGCAATAAACACACTTTGAAAAAATACAAGTATGGAGTATGTCAAATGTTTTCAAAATGTATTTGTTTAACAAGGTTCAAATATTGCAATTCAACTGTACTGTAATATATACATAGGAAAGACCTGTAGTTGGCTGCACTAAACACACCAAGAGCAATAGTGTGGCACCAACATCTGCAAAAAGAGATGCTAAAGGGTACAGTGAGTGGGCATAGAAGTAGGAATTCACAGCCTGCCAGTGACAATGTCACACATCAAACAGTCAATGAAATGTGAAATAACACTGTCTTACCTGTGTGTCATTGGAAGTATTGACGAATGACTGCACTTCTGTTGTCCTCATCCTCATCCTCTGCCTCCTCCTCTTCACTGTCCACAGGCTCCACTGCTGCCACACGGCCATCTCCAGCCTCCTCCTGCTGAAAAGGCATATGGCGTTGCAAGGTTGTGCAACATACAGCATGCCACGATGATCTGACAGACCTTCTTGGGTGAGTAGCACAGGGATCCACCTGTTAGATGGAGGCAACAAAACCTGGCCTTCAGGAGGCCGAAGGGTCTTTCAATTATCCTTCTTGTTCGCCCATGTGCCTCATTGTAACGTTCCTCTGCCCTTGTTCTGGGATTTCTCACAGGGGTCAGTAGCCATGAGAGATTGGGGTAACCAGAGTCACCTGCAAATATTGAGGGACAGCGGTTAGCCACACCCTATCACTTATGGCCCACACCACACCCATACACCAACATCCACTGTTTGGGAACCAAGGCTCACCTATTAGCCACACCCTGTGTCTCTGGAGTTGGGACATCACATTAGGGATGCTGCTATTGCTCAGGATAGAAGCATCATGCACCGACCCAGGATACTTAGCATTGACATGGAAGATGTACTGGTCCGCCAAAAACACCATCTGCACATTCATCGAGTGATAACTTTTACGGTTTCTGAAGACCTGTTCATTTTGCCAGTGGGGGGACAAATGCAATATGTGTCCCATCAATCGCACCTATGATGTTGGGGATATGTCCCATTGCATAGAAGTCAGCCTTCACAGAAGCCAAATCCTCCATCTGGGGGAAAATGATGTAGCTTCACATGTGTTTAATCAGGGCAGACAACACTCTGGTCAGCACGATTAAGAACACTGGCTGAGACATTCCTGCTGCCAAGCCCACTGTCACTTGGAAAGAACCAGTTGCCAAGAAATGGAGCACAGATAGGACTTGCACATGAGGGGGGGATCCCAGTGGGATGACGGATAGCAGATATTAGGTCAGGCTCCAATTGGGCACACAGCTCTGTGATTGTGGCCCTGTCCAGTCTATAGGTGAGGATAATGTGCCTGTCCTCCATTGTTGCCAAGTCCACTAGGGGTCTGTACACGGGGTATGTATCCATCTCCTATTCATCTGCAGTGGTTGCAATCTATGGGGCATAAGAGTGAGCAGCTGGTCATTAGCTGTACATTGTAACCACTACAGTTCAATGCAAATTGTGATTGTTACAATATTTTGTTGCCATATGTCCAGAATGTGAACTTGTGTACTGTGACGCAGTTAGGATCCATGACCTGCCCTCTCTACCCCCAAAATTGCATCCAACTGTCCAGTATGGAGGGACAGGTGGAAATTAGGTAATCCGCTGACCTACTGCGCCGCTGTGGGAGGCGGTCGAGAACCGCTCTGCCACTCCTCATTGGTTATCATTGTGCCCTATGGAGTACAGTGGCCAATGGTGATGTATGCCGGCGGTGACAGTACGCACCTCTGCAGACGTGAGCGCCATTTTCTATCTGTTCACTCACTTACTATCTGACTGTCAACAGGAGAGGACCTACACTGCATATGCTGCTGTGACCTGTGTCTGGAACCGACCATGGCTCGTGTGGCTGGGGAAAGGGCCCCTGTCTTCACCTCAGCGGAGTTGGAGTGACTGGTGGATGGGGTCCTACCCCAGTACCGACTGCTGTATGGGCCCCCAGACCAACAGGTGAGTACACTGTGAGTACAATGCATGGGGCATGAATGCATGGAGTGCTGTGTGTGTAGGCCTCATGTGGGGAGGTTGGTGGATGGGCCCTGGGCAGTGTGCAGCATGTGTGCTGGGCCATGTCTGTGCTAATGGGTATGGGAAGGGGCATGGTGGGCCTTAATTTAACAGGCAGGACTGTCAGACTACCTTTCCCTGTGTGTATGTCCTCTGTAGGTCAGTGCCCATCAAAAGAAGGGTAAATGGTGTGCCATTGCCAAGGACGTGCGGACCCTGGGGGTCTACGGCAGGCGGAGCATCCACTGTCAGAAACGGTGGGAGGACCTGAGACATTGGGCACAGAAGACGCGGAGGCCCAGCTGGGGATGGCCTCCCAACGAGGAAGGGGTGACCATCGAACCCTGACCCCCCTGATGGCCTGCATACTGGCCGGAGCTAGATGGGCGCTTGGGGGCATCACAGCAGCAACAAGGGGGTTAGTACAGTGCCCTTCATTACTACTTACGTCTGGTGGAGTGGTATCCGGGAGGCAGATGAGGGCCTGTGGGTGCCCCTAGGCCAGGCCAGACTTTGCAGAGTAGGGTTCTGATCTGGAAGTCCTCCAACCAAGATAGTAGGCATCCACTACTGGGCAAGGGTGTGTGGGTCTCAGGTATAATGCAGTTGGCGGTATGTGTCCCCATCCAGGGGCTGGTGACTAGCATTGTAACTGGTAGTGCATTGCATAGTGTGTAGGGCTGTTCCCTGTGTGTGATTGTGTTGTGTCGCCAATGGTGGTGTTGGTGCCGCCACTGACCAATTGTATCCTTTGTCTCTTCCCTCCCCTTTTTTTTTGTCACCCTGTCCTTATGTGCATTAGCATCATCTGGCAGAGGGGCAGAGGCACCAACGATGGAGGGAAGGAGCTGTATCCCACAGGACCTAGGAGGCCGAATCCACCGACGATGAGGGCACCAGTGGGACGGTGGGCGAGGGGAGCACCACGGCAGAGACTAGAGGGGACAGTTCGGACACAGATACCTCCTTCTATGGAAGCTCCCTGGTGGTGGCAGACACCTCTGTGCCCACCCCAGTTACAGGTACAGCCGCCACCCCCCGTACCAGCACCACCCTCCCAGAAGCCCCTCTGCAAGTTTCCTGTGCCCTCTTACCCAGGAGGGTGGGCATCTCATTCACCCCAGGCACCTCAGGCCCTGCCCAAGTGAGCCCTGCTGCCCTGAGTGAGGAGGCTCTTGACCTCCTGCGATCCATTTCTGTTGGGCAGTCAACCATTGTGAATGTCATCCAGGGGCTGGCAGCCCAAATGCAACAAACCAATGCATTTCTGGAGGGCATTCACACTGGCATGTCTGCCCAACAGGGATCAATCCAGGTGCTGGCATCCTCTCTGATGGCAGCCATTGTCCCTGTTTCCATCCTCCCCCCTCTAACTTCCTCCACCCAATCCCATTCCCCTCAACCCCAACCTATCCAAAAGCACACAGGCAGACGAGCAGGCACCCAGGACAACACACAAGAGTGGACATGGAAAACACAAGGACCACACTTCATCCCATAGGCACTCACACAAACACCATCCAGATGCAGACATACCAACATCCACAGCCTTCACTGTGTCCCCTTCTACTCCTCGTCCACCTCCCTCCCAGTTGTGTCTCCACTCACACTTGCATGCACTGCATCCTCATCCACCACCACCATCACCAGCACACCTATCAGTACACACCCCTCACTGGCAGTTACTACCCCCACATCCACACACATGTCCCCTGTGTCCTCTGCCACTGCGTCTGTGCCCCCTCCTCCCAAAGTACACAAACGCAAGCACTCAGACACCCAACAGCCATCCACCTCTCAACAGCATCCAGCCCATGCACCTGCACCCAAACAGACTGACATCTCCTACAACCACTCCCTCTTCCTCCACTCCCAAAACCTCTCCCTCTCCCCGTCTCAATGTCCCTAAGAAGCTTTTCCTCTCCACCATTCACCTCTTCCCTACCCCTCCCCCCCGTCCTTCACACCAGGCCAGGGTGGTCAAAACCCAGGTAAGCACCTGAGCCACCCAGTCCATGGGCACAGTAGTGTCCCCAGCAACTCAGGGTGGGAAAGGATCCCGGCCACCAGCCAGGTAGCCGGAAAGGGTGCCTGGCCCAAGTGCTGCAGGAAAGAAGGGCAAGGAGCCAACCCTAAGTGCTGCAGGAAGGAAGGGCAAGGAGCCAGCCCCCAGTGCTGCAGGAAGGCAGGGCAAGGAGCCAGCCCCCAGTGCTGCAGGAAGAAAGGGCAAGGAGACAGCCCCAAGTGCTGCAGGAAGGAAGGCTGAAGAGCCAGCCCCAGCTGCTGGCAGCAAGGGCAAGGGGACTACACCAGCAGGCAGCGAGGACAAGGGGCCTTGTGCTGGGACTCAGTCAGAGACCCCACCACCGACCATGGTGGTGCAGCCATCTGAGGCTGCAGGGGATGGGCTGGAGCCTCACCCCACCACCACCAGCTCCACCAGCAGCACTGCCACCAGCACCACCAACAGCAGCACCAGTGGGCAGCCTTCCGAGGCTGCAGGGGATGGGCTGGAGCCTCCCCCCACCACCACCAGCTCCACCACCAGCACCGCCATCAGCACCACCACCAGCAGCAGCAGCACCAGTGGGCAGCCATCCGCGGCTGCAGGGGATGGGCTGGAGCCTTCCTCCACCACCACCAGCTCCACCAGAAGCACCGCCACCAGCACCACCACTAGCAGCACCTGTGGGCAGCCGTCCGAGGCTGCAGAGGATGGGCTGGAGCCTCCCCCCCCACCACCACCAGCTCCACCAGCAGCACCGCCACCAGCACCACCAACAGCAGCACCAGTGGGCAGCCTTCCGAGGCTGCAGGGGATGGGCTGGAGCCTCCACCCACCACCACCAGCTCCACCACCAGCACCGCCATCAGCACCAGCAGCAGCAGCACCAGTGGGCAGCCATCCGCGGCTGCAGGGGATGGGCTGGAGCCTTCCTCCACCACCACCAGCTCCACCAGAAGCACCGCCACCAGCACCACCACTAGCAGCACCTGTGGGCAGCCGTCCGAGGCTGCAGAGGATGGGCTGGAGCCTCCCCCCCCACCACCACCAGCTCCATCAGCAGCACCGCCACCAGCACACCACCAGCAGCACCAGTGGGCAGCCGTCCAAGGCTGCAGGGGATGGGCTGGAGCCTCCCCCCACCACCACCAGCTCCACCACCAGCACCGCCGCCAGCACCACCACCAGCAGCAGCAGCACCAGTGGGCAGCTGTCCGAGGCTGCAGGGGATGGGCTGGAGCCTTCCTCCACCACCACCAGCTCCACCAGCAGCACCGCCACCAGTACCAGTGGGCAGCTGTCCGAGGCAGCAGGGGATGGGCTGGAGCCTCCCCACACCACCACCACCAGCTCCACCAGCATCACCGCCACAAGCAGCAGCAGCACCAGTGGGCAGCCGTCCGAGGCTGCAGGGGATGGGCTGGAGCCTTCCTCCACCACCACAAGCTTCACCAGCAGCAGCACCGCCACCAGCACCAGTGGGCAGCCGTCCGAGGCTGCAGGGGATGGGCTGCAGCCTCCACCCACAACTACCAGCTCCACCTGCAGCAGCATGACTGCCACCACTGAACAGCCGCCACTGCCGGCAGACAGTGTGTAGTCCTGTGTCCAGGGGCTATTGTGCGGCCTGGCGCCTGCAAATCCTGTGGGTATGACACAAAGCTGAGAAACTGAACCTGGCACTCCCCAAGATCTGCATCACAGGGCATGATGCCCCCTCCAGAACCAGTGGAGATGCCACCCACTCACCCCATCCTCTGCAGGATGAAGCTCACCGGGCACAATGCCCCCTCCAGAACCAGTGGAGATGCCATCCACTCACCCCATCCTCCCCTGGATGAAGCTCACTGGGCACGATGCCCCCTCCAGAGCCAGTGGGCAAGTCACCCACTTGAGAGACTGTGGCCTTGCACTCCCCAGGACCTAGCACTGGGCATGTTGCACCCTCCAGGATCAGTGGTGAGGTACCATCTTCCTGGTGAGGGTCCCCATCCCCATGAGGTGCCTCGCTATTTTTGACCTGATGCCCCTGCAGTGTTCTCTCCGTGTTGTTGCAGGAGTGAAGTGGGGCCTTGGACTTTATAATGTGGCCCTGTGGCCCACGAACATTGAGGACTGAGCAGTGTCCCAACATTTGTAAATATGTATATACTTTTATGATTTGGATGCACGTATTGCTACTATTTTATCTTATTACACTCTTTTTTATCTATAGTAGTTGCCCTTGCATTATTCCTGAGGGGTACGGGGTAAATATGTAATGTTAGTGTATCTGCTTGTGTGTATGGTGTTGGGGTGGTGGGGTGTGTGTTGCATGTGTGTGTCACTGCCTTTTTCCTCCCCCCATCCCCTGTGTCCTAGGCAGCTGTACTCACCATGGTCGTCTTCGCAGTTGTTGATGTTTGTAGAGGAGCATCATGTAGAAGAGCATGGGGAAGACATGCAGCTCGGGCTCCATGGCGGCATGGTTGTTCCCTTAGTCTCCACAGGTGAGTCCTTTGACTTCTGTGCAGTGTTTCCACCAGGCTTTTGATGTCGTTGGTACTGCCCTGGAAAAGGTGGCGGATTGGCCTCTCATAATACAGTGGGCAGAACATTGTCTTCTGCCTGGCTGTAGGCGGTTACCACCGTGGTGCCTGTTGAATCCGCCCTGGCGGTCGGTGTGTTAAAGTGGCTGTCTGTCTGAGCAGTTTCCGCCATGGTCATAATTTAGCAGTATTCACCGCCAGCCTGTTAGCGGTATTACCGCCACTTTATCACCAACCGCTAGGGTTGTAATGAGGGCCAGAGTTTGGATGTCTTTGGGGTCTAGAGGAAGACCCGAAGGAAGGAGCGCTGTTAGTGGAGTAAGTGCAGTGAGAGCTATTTCTCTCTTGGAATATGGGAGACGTGCGTCCGCATGATACCAAGAATGGCCAAATTTGTTTTATGTTATTAGATAATATAGTTGAAAGTGTGGTAGGCCGAATCTGCTCCGCTCATAGAGCAAGGTCAGGATGTCCCCCCCATGCGTGGCTTTCGACTTGCCCAGATAAGTTGCAGAAGTATGCTTTGTAATGTGTTAAAGAATTTATTTGTAAGTGGGATGGGTGCATTGAGGAAAAGGTATAAGAAGCGGAGAAGGGCGACCATTTTAATTATGATGATACGGGCATCCATGGAGAGTGGGAGGCGAGTCCAACACTATACCTAGTTAGTAAGTTTATCTATAGCTGGGCCATAGTTCAAACATACAAATTGTTCCTGGTCGCAATGTAAAAAGGTGCCAAGATATTTGATTGGGCTATCACACCAAGTCAAAGGGAATTCACACTGGAAGGCCATTGTGGCATCCGTCAGGGTAAAGAGTTCAGACTTAGGGCATGATTTAGATCTAGAGGGTGGGAAATACTCTGTCACAAATGTGGCAGAAATTCCGTCCGCCGTATTACAATCCAATTATATCCTATGGGGATCGTAATGTGGCGGAAGGGATATCCATCATGTTTGTAGCTGAGTATGCCCTCCACTGAGATCTAAATCAGGCCCTTAGCTCAATTAATATTGAGGCCGGTAAATCCACTAAACCTGACTATCTCACAGAGTATTGGAGAGAGGTTTTCAACTGGGTGGCGCACAAATCGGCATATAAATAAAAAAGGAGAGGAACAGATTTGAATTATAGCCGGCGGTGCAGGTGCTTTTCTTGCAGATGACACACTAGGGGATAAATGGCTACAACAAAAAGGGGGATGGGAGGGGACAATCTTGCCTAGTCCCTTGTGAAATGGCAAAAGGCAGAGTGAGGCTGCCATTGAGTCATGCAACAGGTTAGGTTTAGAGTAACTGAATCAATTAAATAGAATCTTTTGTCATGCCCAATTTGTATTGGGTAACGTGCAGGAAAGGCCATTCAAGCATGTCAAATATTTGACTGTATCTAAGAGTGCGACTACCACGGGCATTATAGGGGAGATTCTATTGAGGGTGGAAAAGACTGCATAAATTCGAAGATGTGGAGCAGTGTGGGACAAATCCTGACTATCGGGGACATAATTTGGTCCTTCAAGAGGGAGAGATGGTTGTCGAGGATTTTAGCAAGTATTTTATTATCAAAGTTAAGGAGCGATAAGGGGTGGTAGGAGCCACATAAGAGTGGTCTTTACCTGTCTTGGGGAGCAGTGTAATAACGGCTTCTCGGGAATGTTGGTGGTAGTATTCCTTTTTCAAGGGATTCCATGCAGACTTCAAGCGGGCGCAGCCGAGAAGGTGTTTAAACTGCTTTAAAACACGTCAGTGCAGCCATCATGGCCAGGGGCTTTGGACCCATCAAGAGAGTAGATGGCTTGAATAATTTCCGCAAAGGAAAGAGGCTCACTAAGGAATTGTTGCTGAGGTTTTGGGAGACAGACCATGGTGACCTCCGCCAAATATGCCTCCTAGTCAGGGGAGGCATCCAGCAGGCGAAAGGTGTGCATTTGGGTATGATAATGTAGTAATTACCTAAAATCTCCCCACCATCAGTGACCTATGTCCTGGTTGCTGTTTGTAGCTCAGGAATATAAAATGAGCCTCTGGGGTGGTCAAAGTAGTTATTCCAGGGTGCATCCTGGTCTTTAACCTTTGCCCGAAAGCCGGTCTCTAGCATATTTGCTCAGAAAATGATCTCGCAATCAGCCCGATCTCGGAATTCAGTGAGCAGAGCTGCCTGTTTGTTCAAGCAGGTAGATTGTTTTGTGTGGGACACAGCTTTGTCTAAAGTAGATAATTCCATTTCGATACAAGAGAGACTTCCACAAATATCGCAAAGCACCCCATGTGTTTTGTGATGCATATACCACTAATGTCTGTTTTAAAAGCTTCCCAGAGCGTAGCATGGGTGGTGACTGACCCCGCATTGAGTTCTAACTATTCTACCACTGCCGACTGTAACTCTGATCGGAATAGCTCGTAATGAAGCACCATACTAGGAAAAAGCCATTTCCTCTTCAGTCTGTTCCCAGTAGGTATGGGCAGGGTCAAGTGTACACAGTAATGGTCTATGAGTGTTCGAGCTAAATGGGTGATGCCACCTAACCAGGGTCCTAGCGAAGCTGACATAAACCAGTAGCCTATGCAAGACCAGGTATTGTGCAGGGTGGAGTAGTGAGTATTTGCTGCTAAAGATGCATGTTTATTGCCCCAGGCATCGTGGAGGAGATATGTCTCACAGAGATTATGGAGAATTCAAAGTGATTGCGTTTGCCCGCTAGTGCAGTGGCAGTTGTATCTAGCACTGGGTCCAAGAGCAGGTTAAAATCACCCCTAGGGAGAATATAATCAAAATCCATGCGGCCCATTTGGGAAATTAGTGTTTGAAAGAAATCTGGTGCATTGATGTTTGAGGCATATACATTTTCCAAGAGTATGCAGTGTCCCATAATGGTATTGACTAACACAAATCTGCCTCCCCCATCAGAATGCGTGGCTCTGTGATGAAATGGGAGTTTTTTATGCATGAATGTGCAAGCTCCAGGCGAGTAAGTGCTCGCGAGTAGTGTTCCAGCTGTGGGTTTGCGGATGCGAGGGACGGTGGCCAGGGCCATCGGGGCGGAGCAGAGGGATCTGACGGGGGTGTGGAAGGAGACGCAGTGGTTCAGGTAGGCTGCTCCTGCGTTGTGTATAGCCTTGTACGTGTGGGTGAGAAGCTTGAAGGTGATTTGTTTCTCAACTGGTAGCCAGTAGAGGGTCCTCAGGTGTTGGGAGACGTGTTCTCAGCGAGGGAGGTCCAGAGTGGGTCTGGCGGCAGCATTCTGGATGAGTTGAAGTGTTTTGATGTTACTAGTTGAGGTGCCGGCATAAAGAGTGTTGCCGTAGTTGTGCTTGCTCGTGACTAAGGCGCGGGTGACTGTCCTACGACAGTCTGCTGGGATCCATCTGAAGATCTTCCAGAGTTTGTGGAGTGTGTGCCAGCAGGAGGAGCCAACAGAGTTCACCTGGCGGGTCATGGATAGGGAGGAGTTGAGGATAATTCCTATGATGCTGGCATGCTCCGTTGGTGCAGGAAGGGTGCTAAGGGTTGTGAGCCACCAGGAGTTGTCCCAAGCTGAGGTGACATTTTCGAAGATTGTGAGCTCTGTCTTGTCGGAGTTGAGCTTGAGGCAGCTTTCTCTCATCCAGGTGGCGACGGATTACATTCCTGTGTGAAAGTTCCTTTTGGCCGTGTCCGGTTCTTCGGTGAGGGAAATGATGAGTTGTGTGTCATCGGCATATGACACGATGTTCATACCGTGGCTTCAGACGATGGCAGCAAAAGGGTGTTTTGCTTTCACTAATGACCGAGCTGTCAAAAATCTCTGGAATGCACTTCTCAGTTCAAAGAAGATATTTATTATTATTTCACCACGAGGTTCCTAAAAAGGAAATTAGTAGGTTAAAAGCACACGTTTAAAAATAGTCACAGCAATGAAAGGAAAATTTACCAAAATGATTCTCAACTGCAACAGCAAATATATATAGTCATGATAATATTATGCAAAGCACATGAAGATGTAAAGATCCATCACCGTAGGGCCTGTCAGATGCTTCATCTTTCTCATGCCAGAAAGAAGATGACCCCGTTCAGCTGCGAGAAAGAGATCTCCACTCTCACGGGACGGTTGTCAGGCATTTGACGTCTAATCCTGACCGAGGTCTCGGAATTCCACCGCTACTGAGCAGTGCCATCTTTTTATATCTTAAAGAACCGGAGAAGGGCTTTCTGGAAAAAAAAACAGCCACAAAAAAGAAATATTCAAACATGCTGGCTAGTTTAGGTCTGCTTTGAAAATAACACATTGCAATTTGGCCACAGTCCCAAGATGCTAAATCAAAACAAAGCCGTTCCCTGCCGTCTGAGTACATCCTTATCAACCAAAGCCCTTGGTGAGAAAGAACACAAAAATAAGCACAGTTTACAATGTGGAAAAGTACAGACGGCTTTAACATGGCAGTGTCTAACGCTACGATAAAGTCAATAGGCAGCTAAACTGAATACAAAATGTAATCTGCAACTGGTGAACACTGGACAACTAATCCAGGTGCAAAGTGGTGCAACACAAAGTCAGTGGTCAAAAACACATATTTCACTACAGTTGGTTACTCATTTGTGCCCTTACAGCCACCAAAATCTGTATTTTGCAACATTGGCGCTCTCCCCCAGTTGCCGTCCCATGAGGAATGGCTTGCAGAGATGTACGAGACTGCATCATATGAAAAGATAATTTACAATTTAATGAACAAAGCAGATATTTTTCTTCTTACATGGACCCCCTATTGCAAGATGACCTCCAATCTTCCCCCATTGTTCGCTTGGACTTTTGCTTATTTCTCATTACCATCATTGTACCCACTACCCCTTCCTC
Source organism: Pleurodeles waltl (assembly GCF_031143425.1). Classification (NCBI taxonomy): domain Eukaryota; kingdom Metazoa; phylum Chordata; class Amphibia; order Caudata; family Salamandridae; genus Pleurodeles; species Pleurodeles waltl. The sequence continues at coordinate 649,650,602 of NC_090442.1, forward strand.
TCCCTCCCCTCTCTTTCTTATTCTCTCACCCTCCTCTTCCTCTCTCAAATATTATACATAAGTATTATTTGTTATTAGTGTGTGTGTCACAGTCAACATTTATATCTCTATATGGGTATAAGCAGGCCTTGCATGTCAGTGTATCTGCTGTTATTTCTAAATTCATAATTTTATCAATGAAATAATAGATTAAAAAAACAAAAGAAAATGCCTCTACTCTTCTCACAGGTTTACTGAAAGTGTTTGTCACAGTGCCCTTTCCTCGGGATCTGCACGCTGCTGAACAAAAGGCCCACCTCCCGGGGTCACCAACTCAGAAGGCTATTATAGCACAGAGTTATGATGAAGCCAGTCGGGGGGGAGGGAATTAGGGTAGGGAACTGCAGGGAGAGAGATCTGAAACGAAACGGTTAGAACAAATATACATACATTTATTCATAACAGTATAACTCACCAACAGATTCTTGAATAAAGGCATCTCCATGATATCAGATTGAGACCCTTTGTGAATTGGGCATAGCCCCTTCTTTAAATCATGGAACAAGAACAAACTGCAACCTCTAAACCTAGAGATGGCAAGAGCTTTGAACTATGGTCATACTCTAAATATCAATCATGTAACAATTATGCATTCATAAGATAAACGTTTGATCTCAGCCCAGAAATTCTGAAAGACTTAAATATGTATCTCACATATTATGCTTCCCAAAAAACAATGAAACTATAATTTGCTTATCTCTGAAACGTTTTCACATTTACTACCTAGGCCTGAAAGTTTATTCATTGAACTTGAAGCGTTTTGTTCATTGGGCAGAAGCGCCTTGCTTGTTGTTCATGAAGCGCTTTAATCATCATACATGAAGCACTTTGTTCATTATGCCAGAGAGCACTTTTACTTGCTTTGTCTGAAGCGCTACGCTCGTTATGCCAAGGGGCGCTTTACTCATGTGGCCCGAAGCGCTTTGATACTCGTGCCCAGATCACTTTACTCATGTAGCCTGAAACGCTTTGATTGTTGTACCAAGGGCGCTTTACTCTTGTGCCTTGAAGCGCTTTGCTTGTTGTGCTAAGGGTGCGCTTTTACTCATGTGGACTAAAGCGTTTTGATCCTCGTGCCAAGACCGCTGTACTCATGTGGCCTGAAACGCTTTGATTATCGTGCCAAGGGCGCTTTACTCATGTGGACTGAAACGCTTTGATTGTCGTGCCAAGGGCGCTTTACTCATGTGGACTGAAACGCTTTGATTGTCGTGCCAAGGGCGCTTTACTCATGTGAACTGAAACACTTTGATTGTCGTGCCAAGAGTGCCTTACTCGTGGACTGAAACGCTTTGATTATCGTGCCAAGGGCGCTTTACACGTGTGGCCTGAAGCGCTTTGCTCGTTGTGCTAAGGGGCGCTTTACTCCTGTGATCCGAAGCGCTTTGATCATCGTGGCAAGGCCGCTTTACTCTTAGAACTGAAAATGCTTTGCTCGTTGTGCTAAGGGATGCTGTACTTTTGGAAGTAACAACTTCCTTCAAGATTGGGCTCATCGTATCTGAATTCACCATGGAAACAAGGATACTCCGACTTGCTGTCAATATGCCATGCAGGAAATCTACTCTTCTTCAGAGGAACCTCCACGGGGTCTGACTGCATCGAAGTCTTTGAAATAGTGAGCAATGTGCTTGGGTGTGGCTGGGCTTTATAGACCTGCCACACCCCAAGATGGCCGCTGCCTCGAAAAACCTGTGAATTCTAGTCCCTTCATAGCATAGCACTGATAAGTGCATCTTGTCCACCAATGTCCTGACCCTGCAGCTACATGAGCTTTACCACATGGCAGGCGATGCTGATGGCCACTTTTAGAACAGGAAGTGATGACAAGTGGTGCGCAAATACACACAGCGGAGTTTCGGCTGGGACCTGGACCGCGCACAGCCTTATTCCTGACATTACACCCCTCTCCCAAGCGCGGTCCAGGGCCCGGCTTATCTGGATGGAAGAGATGAAAGCGTCACACCAAGCGTGGTGCATGGACATGTCTTGCAGGTTCTCAGGAGTCATTTTCTGGTCTGTACCCTTTCCAGGACACTAAGTACCAAAGGGAAGACCCACGATATCTGGAGTCTAAGATAGATTGCACCTCATACTCCCAATGACCTTGGCCTAATAGAGGAGCAGGTTGTGTAACACTTGAGGGCAAAGCAGGTTTAAGAAGTGAAATGTGAAATACTGGATGAATTTTCAAAGAGGATGGCAATTTTAGTTTATATGTTACTGGGTTCACTTATCGCAGAAATTCATAGGGCCCTATGAATTTTGGATGAAACATATTTTTATTTTTTGATACAAAGTTTTTCATGGATAACCAAACTCTACCTTTGTCTGTATACTGAGGACCAGGCTGGTGTTTTTTGTCATATTGCATTTTATATTTTGTTTTTGCTTGGTGTAGATTTGTTTGCAATTGTGAATGTACTTTTTTCATGTGTGTTAACATGTCCATGACTGCTGGAGTGGCTTGAGTAGGAACAGGTAGTGTAACTGGCAAAATGTGCGGATGACGCCCATATAAACCATAGAAAGGAGTTGAGTGTATTGAAGAGTGGTGAGAGTTGTTTTAAGCCAGTTTTGCAAGCCACAAAAGATCCAGCGAAGTTTTAGGAGACTTTGTTGCATAACATCATAAGTATTGTTTTAGAGTTTGGTTTAATCTCTCTATTTGACCACCCGTTTGTGGATGATAACTAGTGGATAAAGTCGAATCAATTCGTAAAGCCTTGCACCATTGCTTCCAAAAACGTGCAGAAAATTGTGTTCCTCTATCAGAGAGGATGACTCTTGGAAGTCCATAAAGGCAAGCAATGTTTTCTAAGATGATAGTTGCTAAGGTGTCAGAGGTTGAGAGACCTTTACAGGCAATGAAATTAGCATATTTGGTAAGACTATCCACCAACACTAAAATGGTTGTAAATTGCTTTACTTGAGGAAGACCAGTAATAAAAATCCATAGAGATATGTTCCCATGGATGGTTGGGAACGGGTAGAGGTATCAATAGACCTTTGGGCTTGCTATGTTCGCTTTTGCATCTTGCACATACTTCACATGATTGTAGCATTTGTTTTAAGTCATGAACAAATGTAGGCAACCAAAAATACCTTTTCATGAGTTCTAGTGTTTTTTGAGGACCTGGATGACCTGCCAGAGGATGGCTATGCAACCAATAAAAAGCTGTCTCTCTTAACTCCTCAGTGTGCAGGAATACTCGAGATTCATGTAGAGGGAGACCTTGTTGAACGGACCTTTTGGTGTCTTGCTGTCACCACTCTTGACACTTGGTGATGTGAAAATGATTACGAATAAGATCAAAGAATGTCTCGGCTGCTATTAAAAACAACACTTTTGAAGGCGTTATAATAGGCATGGGTTTTTGTTCAGTATGTGTGATCGAAGCATCTTGCCTAGACAATGCGTCAGCCTTACGATTATCTACTCCTGGTCTAAAAGTCACTATGAAATCAAATTCTGCAAAGAATAGCATCCATCTCAGTTGCCTGGGAGTTAGTAGTCTGGCGGAGCTCAATATTTGTAAGTTTCTATGATCAGAGTATACAGGTATGGTGTGTTTTGCTCCCAATAGTTAATGTCTAAATTCCTTGAAAGCATTGTGAATTGCTAGTAATTCTTTTTCTGCTATGGTGTAATTTTGTTCTGCCTCATTCAGTTTTCTTTGCACATATGCTATGTGGTGCAATTGTCCAGTTTCTCGTGATGTTGGGATAAGATGGCCCCAACAGCGACCTCAGATGCATCGGTTGCATCGGCTTCCACAGTGAATGGTTCTTCCACATTGAGATGAACTAGAGTGGGAGCTGAAGTTAAAGGCTTTTTAAAGTCTTGAAATGCTTCCTCTGTCTCTTGGCAGTTGAAGACGGCCCTTTTCCTTACCAATTTGATAATTGGTGCCACCTTTTGGTGGATGAAGCGTTTATAAAAATTAGCAAAACCCAAAAAACATTGGATGTCACGTACTGATTTTGGTGTGGGCCATTCTGATACTGCTTGAATTTTTCTTTCATTTGCATGTCGTCAGGTGTTAAAATGACTCCCAAAAAATAAAATTCTTTGGTATGTGTAAAGAAATGGCTCCCTGTTGCAGTTACCCCCCACTTTTTGCCTGATACTGATGCTGACTTGACTGAGAAGTGTGCTGGGACCCTGCTAACCAGGCCCCAGCACCAGTGTTCTTTCACCTAAAATGTACCATTGTCTCCACAATTGGCACAACCCTGGCACCCAGGTAAGTCCCTTGTAACTGGTACCCCTGGTACCAAGGGCCCTGATGCCAGTGAAGGTCTCTAAGGGCTGGAGCATGTCTTATGCCACCTAGGGACTCCTCACTCAGCACAGACACACTGCTTGCCAGCTTGTGTGTGCTGGTGGGGAGAAAATGACTAAGTCGACATGGCACTCCCCTCAGGGTGCCATGCCAACCTCACACTGCCTGTGGCATAGGTAAGTCACCCCTCTAGCAGGCCTTACAGCCCTAAGGCAGGGTGCACTATACCACAGGTGAGGGCATAAGTGCATGAGCACTATGCCCCTACAGTGTCTAAGCAAAACCTTAGACATTGTAAGTGCAGGGTAGCCATAAGAGTGTATGGTCTGGGAGTCTGACAAAAACAAACTCCACAGCTCCATAATGGCTACACTGAATACTGGGAAGTTTGGTACCAAACTTCTCAGAATAATAAACCCACACTGATGCCAGTGTTGGATTTATTAAAAAATGCACACAGAGGGCATCTTAGAGATGCCCCCTGTATTTTACCCAATTGTTCAGTGCAGGACTAACAGGTCTGTGCCAGCCTGGTGCTGAGAGACGAGTTTCTGACCCCATGCGGTGAGAGCCTTTGTGCTCTCTGAGGACAGAAACAAAGCCTGCTCTGGGTGGAGGTGCTTCACACCTCCCCCCTGCAGGAACTGTAACACCTAGCAGTGAGCTTCAAAGCTCAAGCTTCGTGTTACAATGCCCCAGGGCACTCCAGCTAGTGGAGATGCCCGCCCCCTGGACACAGCCCCCACTTTTGGCGGCAAGTCCAGGAGAGATAATGAGAAAAACAAGGAGGAGTCAGTGGCCAGTCAGGACAGCCCCTAAGGTGTCCTGAGCTGAGGTGACTCTGACTTTTAGAAATCCTCCATCTTGCAGATGGAGGATTCCCCCAATAGGATTAGGGATGTGCCCCGCTCCCCTCAGGGAGGAGGCACAAAGAGGGTGTAGCCACCCTCAAGGACAGTAGCCATTGGCTACTGCCCTCCCAGACCTAAACACACCCCTAAATTCAGTATTTAGGGGCTACCCAGAACCTAGGAAACTAGATTCCTGCAACCTAAGAAGAGGACTGCTAAGCTGAAAAACCCTGCAGAGAAGACGGAGACACCAACTGCTTTGGCCCCAGCTCTACCGGCCTGTCTCCCCACTTCTAAAGACACTGCTCCAGCGACGCTTTCCCCAGGGACCAGCGACCTCTGAATCCTCAGAGGACTGCCCTGCTCTAGAAGGACCAAGAACTCCCGAGGACAGCAGCTCTGTTCACCCAAGACTGCAACTTTGTAACGAAGGAGCAACTTTAAAACAACTTGCGTTTCCCGCCGGAAGCGTGAGACTTGCTACTCTGCACCCGACGCCCCCGGCTCGACTTGTGGAGAACAATCAATTCAGGGAGGACTCCCAGGCGACTGCGAGACCGTGAGTAGCCAGAGTTGCCCCCCCTGAGCCCCCACAGCGACGCCTGCAGAGGGAATCCCGAGGCTCCCCCTGACCGTGACTGCCTGCTCCTCAGATCCCGACGCCTGGTAAAGACTCTGCACCCACAGCCCCCAGGACCTGAAGGATCCGAACTCCAGTGCAGGAGTGACCCCCAGGAGGCCCTCTCCCTTGCCCAGGTGGTGGCTACCCCGAGGAGCCTGCCTTGCCTGCCTGCATCGCTGAAGAGACCCCTTGGTCTCCCATTGATTTAAATTACAAACCTGAAGCTTGTTTGCACACTGCACCAGGCCGCCCCCGTGCCGCTGAGGGTGTACTTTCTGTGTGGACTTGTGTCCCCCCCGGTGCCCTACAAAACCCCCCTGGTCTGATCTCCGAAGACGCGGGTACTTACCTGCTGGCAGACTGGAACCGGGGCACCCCCTTCTCCATTGAAGCCTATGCGTTTTGGGCACCACTTTGACCTCTGCACCTGACCGGCCCTGAGCTGCTGGTGTGGTAACTTTGGGGTTGCTCTGAACCCCCAACGGTGGGCTACTTTGGACCCAAACTTGAACCCCGTAGGTGGTTTACTTACCTGCAAGAACTAACTAACTCTTACTCCCCCCAGGAACTGTGAAAATTGCACTGTGTCTAGTTTTAAAATAGCTATATGTGATTTATGTGAAAAGTGTATATGCTATTTTGCTTATTCAAAGTTCCTAAAGTACCTACCTGCAATACCTTTCATTTAAAGTATTACATGTAAAATTTGAACCTATGGTTCTTAAAATAAACTAAGAAAATATATTTTTCTATACAAAAACCTATTGGCCTGGAATTGTCTTTGAGTGTGTGTTCCTCATTTATTGCCTGTGTGTGTACAACAAATGCTTAACACTACTCCTTTGATAAGCCTACTGCTCGACCACACTACCACAAAATAGAGCATTAGTATTATCTCTTTTTGCCACTATCTTACCTCTAAGCGGAACCCTTGGACTCTGTGCATACTATTCCTTACTTTGAAATAGTGCATACAGAGCCAACTTCCTACAGTATGGAATTCGCATTTACTTGATTTGCAAAACAAATTATAATTTCGTAGAGTTTGTAATACCTCTTTTACATGTTCTTCATGTATTTCTTCAGAGTTTGAATAGATCAATATATCGTCAATATAAACGATGACAAAGACGTCTAGGTATTCTCTCAAAGCATTGTTTAGGGAATATTGGAAAGCTGCTGGAGCGTTACATAGACCAAACGGCATCACTAGATACTCAAAGAGACCATAACGAGTCTTTAAAGCCATTTTCCATTCATCTCCCTCTCGAATTCGAACTAGGTGATAAGGACCTCGTAAGTCAAGTTTGGTGTAAATAACGGATTTCACCTGGTCTAACGAAACTGGTATGAGAGGTAATAGATATTTATTTTTAACAGTGATCTTGTTTATCGCTCTAAAGTCAATACAAGGTCTCAATTCGCCATTAGCTTTGGGGATGAAAAACAGCGGAGAAGCCGCTGGAGATTGTGATGGCCGAATTAGCTCATTGGCTAAGCATTGATCAAGGTATTCTCGTAGGACTTGATTTTCTTTCTCTGATAATGCATAGATTCTACAATTTGGTATATTGGTGCCTGGTACAAGGTCGATCTGACAGTCATACGGCCTGTGAGGTGGTAAGGATCTCGCTTTCTTTTCACAGAAAACGTCAGGATATTCTGAATACTGTGGTGGTAGCTCAATTTCCTTCTCGACTGCAGTAGCAATAGTATTGTTGAAGATTTCCTTCTTTGTTTCGTCTTGTTTGAAGACATTTTTTTTAACAACAAGAAAAACGCAAAAACTGGTTGCGCCAGTCTATGCATGGATTTTGTAACATTAACCACGGCATTCCTAAAATAAAACCATATTGGGGTGCTTGGATTATATCGAAGCAAATTATCTCACAGTGGTTCAGATTCTCATCATCTTTGCAAATCATTTGTATTTGTGAGGGTTGTTTAGTAACAGGGCCTCCTGCCAATTCACTACCATCAACTGCATAAACAACTTCAGGAACCTTTTTCTTGACACTGGGCATATGTAAATCTAGTGCAGTTTGTTAGTCCACAAATATTCCTGTTGCCCCTGAATCAATTAGAACTTGTACATTATGTCTTTTTCCCTGTACAGTCAGTTGTATTAAAATTCGAAAATGTTTGACATAGCGATTTGTGCAAGAACACACTGAAGGGATTTTCAATTTGCCCAAGAGGTCCCCTTAGTTTTTTCTTGGGCACTTTAGTTTTCCTGTGAATTTTCCAAAGCAATCAATATCTTTTTCTTTGTCACAAATGATGGATCAATTTTACCTTTGGGTTTCTTTTGATATTCCTTTACGAAATTACCCTTTTTTCCACAATACAGACACTGTCCATTTCTTCATCACATGTCTTTCTCCTCTTTGGTCAATGATGGGCGAACAGTTCTGATATCCATCAGTTCCATAATAGGATCTGAGGACAACTGAAGGTGTCTGGACCTTTCCATTCGCCAGTTGGGTTTTTCCCAATTTTTCCTTACTTCTTTTCTCTCTGGGTGTCTATGATCTATCCGCAGGGTTAGATTAATTAAATCAGTACAAGTTTCCGGTTGCGGTTCAACTTGGGCCAATACATCTTTCAGTTCGTTCTTTAACCCTTGATAAAATACTGCTGACCTTTTTCCCTCTGGCTGAGCAGTTTCCACTACTAACCGGTTGAAGTGTGACAAATATGTTATCAAGTCTTTGTTTCCTTGACGTAGTTCTAGTAACTCTTTGTCTGCAGACTTACGGCCAGATGTAGCAAAGGTTTTTACCCATTCTGTGTCTATGGGAAAAAGTGTTCGTACATATGGCCCTTAGTTATTGCGCGCCTGTCAAATACCTTTACAAATTCTTCGACAAAACGATGCCAATTATACAAAAGGGGACTGTCTAATCAGACTAATGGCACTGCCCAAGTAGCTGCATCACCATTCAGATATGATATAAGGAATGCAATTCTAGATTGTGCGTCTGGAAAGGCACTGGGACGACACGTAAAATATAATTCCACCTGTGTGAGAAAAACCTGAACCTTGTTGGGGTCCCAAGAAAATCTTTCTGGTCCAGCTAGAGGAATCTGTGTCAGCACGTTCACAGCTATGTTAGTAGGTGTGGAATGCGTAGGACGAGACTCAGATTCAGAACCATCCACTTTACTCTGTAACTGGGTTACTTTGTTAAGTAAATCGGCTGTAAAAAAATTTGAGTCTCTCAAATCCTTTTTGCATTTGAGTGACTACTTGCATAAGGGTGTCCAAGGTGGCCATTTTGCGCAGCTCACGTACAGACCAAGAGGAAAGTATAAACTTGTGGGCTCACTATTCTGTCACAGCGCCCCTTCTTTGGGATCTGCACGCTGCTGAACAAAAGGCCCACCTCCCGGGGTCACCAACTCAGAAGGCTATTATAGCACAGAGTTATGATGAAGCCAGGTGGGGGGAAGGGAATTAGGGTAGGGAACTGCAGGGAGAGAGATCTGAAAATAAACAGTTAGAACAAATATACATACATTCATTCATAACAGTATAACTCACCAATAGACTCTTGAATAAAGGCGTCTCTGTGATATCAGATTGAGACCCTTTCTGAATTGGGCGTAGCCCCTTCTTTGAATCATGGAACAAGAACAAATTGCAACCTCTAAACCTAGAGATGGCAAGAGCTTTGGACTATGGTCATACTCTAAATATCAATCATGTAACAATTATGCATTCATAAGATAAACATTTGATCTCAGCCTAGAAATTCTCAAAGACTTAAATATGTATCTCATATATTATGCTTCCCAAAAAACAATGAAACTATAATTTGGTTATCTCTGAAACGTTTTCACATTTATTACCTAGGCCTGAAAGTTTATTCATTGAACTTGAAGTATTTTGTTCATTGGGCAGAAGCGCCTTGCTTGTTGTTCATGAAGCGCTTTAATCATCATACATGAAACGCTTTGTTCATTATGCTAGAGAGCGCTTTTACTTGCTTTGTCTGAAGCGCTACGCTCGTTATGCCAAGGGGCGCTTTACTCATGGGGCCTGAAGCGTTTTGATACTCGTGTCCAGATCGCTTTACTCATGTAGCCTGAAACGCTTTGATTGTCGTACCAAGGGTGCTTTACTATTGTGCCTTGAAGCGCTTTGACCCCCTTAGTTATGCTAAGGGGGTGCTTTTACTCATGTGGACCAAAGCGTTTTGATCCTCGTGCCAAGACCGCTGTACTCATGTGGCCTGAAACGTGTTGATTATCGCACCAAGGGCACTTTACTCATGTGGACTGAAACGCTTTGATTGTCGTGCCAAGGGCGCTTTACTCATGTGGACTGAAACGATTTGATTGTCGTGCCAAGGGCGCTTTACTCATGTGGAATGAAACGCTATGATTGTCGTGCTAAGGGCGCTTTACTCATGTGGACTAAAACGCTTTGATTGTCATGCTAAGGGCGCTTTACACGTGTGGCCTGAAGCGCTTTACTCGTTGTGATAAGGGGCGCTTTACTCCTGTGATCCAAAGCACTTTGATCGTCGCGCCAAGGCCGCTTTACTCTTAGAACTGGAAACGCTTTGCTCGTTGTGCTAAGGGGTGCTGTACTTTTGGAAGTAACAACTTCTTTCAAGATTGGGCTCATCAAGACCTTACCGCTTCGAGTACGACCTACTCGTATCTGAATTCACCATGGAAACAAGGATACTCCGTCTTGCTGTCAATCTGCCATGCAGGAAATCTGCTCTTCTTCAGAGGAACCCCCACGAGGTCTGACTGCATCGAAGTCTTCAAAATAGTGAGCAATGTGCTTGGGTGTGGCTGGCCTTTATAGGCCTGCCACACCCCAAGATGGCCGTTGCCTCTAAAAACCTGGGAATAGTAGTCCCTTCATAGAATAGCACTGATAAGTGCACCTTGTCCACCAATGTCCTGACCCTGCAGCTACATGAGCTTTACCACAGAGCAACTTTTAGAACAGGAAGGGATGACAATGGTGCGCATGAAGCGCCGCAAATACGCGCAGCGGAGATTCGGGCGGGACCTGGGCCACGCACAGCCCTATTCCTGACAGTGTTGCAGGATCTATATTAACACTGAAATGCCGATGATGCTTGCAGTTGAAAACTGCAACCGTGCCATGATGATTTAATTTCATGTAACATTCTTCTCTATATACGTGTTTTAAGAAGAATCAATCCCAGTAGTTTGTGGTGCACAGTGGGAGCATTCCTATCACAGCTTCTGGATTTTGCTGGATCCCAGTGAGGGAAAGATAATCCACATGTGGATTTTTCACTAACTATGCTTAGGGATGCAGGGAGAAACATGTCTAAGGTTTCTTGTTGTTCCATGTAGACAAATTCTGGCCTAGCATTGCAGCAGGGTCTCCTACTTGTGGAATGATTGGCATATGGTAGGGCCACTCTCATCAGCATTGCAAGTGATGTGATGCAGCACATGGCGTATGTAGATAGTTCTTAGATTTCCCTGGTGAAAGTTGACAGTAAGGTTGCATGTACTCATACCAAACCTTTTAATCTTACAGTTATCTGGTGAGGAACACAGGTACCAAGACCTATTGTTTTCAAATGTTGCAGCTACTAATAATTCCACTGCAGCACTGTTGAACCCCTTTGTTATGCGTGGCTTCCATAGGAAGCCCCTAACATTTACGTCAGGTTCGAAGTCTGGTAATTTACAGCTATGACGGACCAAGAGTTGATAATAAAACGTGTTACCCACTATTGCTACATTATAAATCCCTTCCAGGCCAAGCTGACGGGTCTCTCTGAGAGCCTTTCAAGACAAGCGCGCTTGTCTGCTTTGACTGAAAGCAGAAAGCAAAACTGAGGGGGGGAGGTAGTGAGGTGGTGGGGTTAGTCAAGGATGGCAAGTAAGGTATTTTTTCACATTTGGGACAGGAAGGAGAGGCCATATTATGCATGGTGCCCATTACTCCTTTGCCTCAGCCTAGCAGAAATAATTAGTGGCAGAAGCTCTTGTGGGCCAAATATAACATACAATTTTAGCTGGGTAGCTGTGATTTACAGGGATCTGTGTGACATATTTAATTTTCTGCTTGCCTATTATGCATTATGTAATGCTCCTTTGAAAACATAGCCTGATGTTAAATAAATGTGTTTATGCCACATCAATGAATATAAATACAGCCCAACAAACTATGCTATTTGAAGCAGGTATATCAATAAATGCACTTTCACATATTATCACAATGCAACAGCCTTTTGTCATGTTATACTTCTGACTAAGAAACATAAAAACTCACTTAGCCCCACTATGATTAACTCCCTGTAACACTGCCATCAACCACTGCTAATTCTCCAGTAACAAGCGGTCAGGAGGTCCTAAATCCTCCTGGATGAGGAACAGTATCTGACCTACTCATCTGCAGCTTTCAGACCAATCTATTGTGACAGAAACCAGACTGAATTCATGTGAGGTGGAAATAAAAGTCGAGCTTAATTAATTCCTAATTGTATACCACACTTCTGAACTGTGAGTGAAATCAACACCCGACCTTACAGACATACCAAGATAATCAAATTGTTCACATTTCTCTGAAGAAAGGCATTAAAGAAGCAGGCTTTAAAGGAGCTGCATTAACTGCCACAAAAGCTGTTAGCTAATTTTATTAGTTATATGTAAATCACTAAAAAGGGAGATGTACCAAGGCTCACTATTCTTTCGTTCCTAATACAGTATATAAAACACGCATGAATTAGCGAGCATACAATTAAAACAAATATAGTGGAATTATATTCCTACTTGGAAAATACAGATCCCGCTATGGAGAAAAACAGCCCTCTCCCACAATTTGTGGCATGCTTCATCAATGGACATTTTCCACACTCAAAACACAGGTGGTGTTTGGATGGGCTCTCTCATCATCTGAAAGTGTTAGGTATTAGAGATAGTGATCAGAATAGTTAATAGATAATCAGGTTAAAACTGACTGTCTTTAACTTATTCAGGACTAGAAGCAGTGATAGCGACTGGATATTTTCAGCACACAGTTCTTAATAATACTCTTGTCTACATGCTTTGGCCAATCCTAAGTGCCCGACAGGTCAGTGGTCCTCATCAGGACAAAAAGGTCCCTACATTTTTGTCATGTCCCTACAGTTTAACAGTCAGGAATGTGGACAGATAACAAAACACAGTCTAATAACAAAACGTTACTACTCACTTATTGGTTTGCTCCAGGAAACATCCTGCGTCAAACTGGTTCTTCCTAAACCTAAGGAATGGGGCGGAGCGTCTCCATGTAGTTAAACATTTGTCAAGAGGCACCAAGCATGCCCATCAATCCTTCTGACTGTCTACAATTCAAAGATTAATTAGGCACTTGGGATTGGCCGAAACATGTCAACAAAAGCATTATCAGACTCACCGTTCTGGCACTGCCTATCATGAGGGCAAACAATGGCTCATGTAGTAATTATAGGGTAATGTACCCATATGTACTGAATATTTCAAAAATATTGCGAAGTCATAAAGGAGTTGTAAAGAAATGGCTCCCTGTTGCAGTTACCCCCCACTTTTTGCCTGATACTGATGCTGACTTGACTCAGAAGTGTGCTGGGACTCTGCTAACCAGGCCCCAGCACCAGTGTTCTTTCCCCTAAAATGTACCATTGTCTCCACAATTGGCACAACCCTGGCACCCAGGTAAGTCCCTTGTAACTGGTACCCCTGGTACCAAGGGCCCTGATGCCAGGGAAGGTCTCTAAGGGCTGCAGCATGTCTTATGCCACCCTAGGGACCACTCACCCAGCACAGACACACTGCTTGCCAGCTTGTGTGTGCTGGTGGGGAGAAAAAGACTAAGTCGACATGGCACTCCCCTCAGGGTGCCATGCCAACCTCACACTGTCTGTGGCATAGGTAAGTCACCCCTCTAGCAAGCATTACAGCCCTAAGGCAGGGTGCACTATACCACAGGTGAGGGCATAGGTGCATGAGCCCTATGCCCCTACAGTGTCTAAGCAAAACCTTAGACATTGTAAGTGAAGGGTAGCCATAAGAGTATGTGGTCTGGGAGTCTGTCAAAAACGAACTCCACAGCTCCATAATGGCTACACTGAATACTGGGAAGTTTAGTATCAAACTTCTCAGAAAAATAAACCCACACTGATGCCAGTGTTGGATTTATTAAAAAATGCACACAGAGGGCATCTTAGATATGCCCCCTGTATTTTACCCAATTGTTCAGTGCAGGACTGACTGGTCTGTGCCAGCCTGCTGCTGAGAGACGAGTTTCTGACCCCATGCGGTGAGAGCCTTTGTGCTCTCTGAGGACAGAAACAAAGCCTGCTCTGGGTGGAGGTGCTTCACACCTCCCCCCTGCAGGAACTGTAACACCTAGCAGTGAGCTTCAAAGGCTCAAGCTTCGTGTTACAATGCCCCAGGGCACTCCAGCTAGTGGAAATGCCCACCCCCTGGACACAGCCCCCACTTTTGGCGGCAAGTCCAGGAGAGATAATGAGAAAAACAAGGAGGAGTCACTGGCCAGTCAGGACAGCCCCTAAGGTGTCCTGAGCTGAGGTGACTCTGACTTTTAGAAATCCTCCATCTTGTAGAAGGAGGATTCCCCCAATAGGAATAGGGATGTGCCCCCCTCCCCTCAGGGAGGAGGCACAAAGAGGGTGTACCCACCCTCAAGGACAGTAGCCATTGGCTACTGCCCTCCCAGACCTAAACACGCCCTTAAATTTAGTATTTAAGGGCTCCCCAGAACCTAGGAACTTAGATTCCTGCAACCTAAGAAGAAGAGGACTGCTGAGCTGAAAAACCCTGCAAAGAAGACGGAGACACCAACTGCTTTGGCCCCAGCCCTACCGGCCTGTCTCCCCCCCTTCTGAAGAAACTGCTCCAGCGACGCTTTCCCCAGGACCAGCGACCTCTGAATCCTCAGAGGACTGCCCTGTTCTAAAAGGACCAAGAAACTCCAGAGAACAGCGGCCCTGTTCACCCAAGACTGCAACTTTGTTTCCAGAGGAGCAGATTTAAAGACCCCTGCAATCCCCGCAAGAAGCATGAGACTTGCAACACTGCACCCGGCGACCCCGACTCGACTGGTGGAGAAACAACGCTACAGGGAGGACCCCCCGGCGATTCCGAGACTGTGAGTAACCAAAGTTGTCCCCCCTGAGCCCCCACAGCGACGCCTGCAGAGGGAATCCCGAGGCTCCCCCTGACCGCGACTGTCTGAATCCAAAATCATGACGCCTGGAAAAGACCCTGCACCCGCAGCCCCCAGGACCTGAAGGATCGGAACTCCAGTGCAGGAGTGACCCCCAGGAGGCCCTTTTCCTTGCCCAGGTGGTGGCTACCCCGAGGAGCCCCCCCCTTGCCTGCCTGCATCGCTAGAGAGACCCCTTGGTCTCCCATTGAAACCTATTGAAAACCCGACTCGTGTTTGCACACTGCACCCGGCCGCCCCAGTGCCGCTGAGGGTGTACTTTCTGTGCTGACTTGTGTCCCCCCCGGTGCCCTACAAAACCCCCCTGGTCTGCCCTCCGAAGACGCGGGTACTTACCAGCTGGCAGACTGGAACCGGGGCACCCCCTTCTCCATTGAAGCCTATGTGTTTTGGGCACCACTTTGAACTCTGCACCTGAGCTGCTGGTGTGGTGACTTTGGGGTTGCTCTGAACCCCCAACGGTGGGCTACCTTGGACCCCGATTTGAACCCCGTAGGTGGTTTACTTACCTGCAAGAACTAACAATAACTTACCTCCCCCAGGAACTGTTGAAAATTGCAGTGTCCACTTTTGAAATAGCTATATGTGTTTTATGTAAAAAGTATATATGCTATTGTGATTATTCAAAGTTCCTAAAGTACTTACCTGCAATACCTTTCAAATGAGATAGTACATGTAGAATTTGAACCTGTGGTTCTTAAAATAAACTAAGAAAATATATTTTTCTATACAAAAACCTATTGGCCTTTAATTGTCTCTGAGTGTGTGTTCCTCATTTATTGCCTGTGTGTATGTACAACAAATGCTTAACACTACTCCTTTGATAAGCCTACTGCTCGACCACACTCCCACAAAATAGAGCATTAGTATTATCTCTTTTTGCCACTATCTTACCTCTAAGGGGAACCCTTGGACTCTGTGCATACTATTCCTTACTTTGAAATAGTGCATGCAGAGACAACTTCCTACAGGAGTTCCATGGCCATATAGGATCACGGCATTAACAAAGGCAGGAAACAAGAAGAGAAAGGTCAGACAATTGGTAACTACACTCAACAAGAGAAAAATGTGTTCCCTTTGTAAGAGTCAGCGAAGCATGCACATAATGTGGTGGTGTGGAAAATAAATGATGTCTAGGAAACCAACATTTGAAGAACAAATTAACGCACAAAAGAATCTACATGGGCTAATACGTTGAGAGTGTAGATAGCAGTGGCGTGAAGATACCAGGGAGGACACCTCTGTGCTCTGTGCCTAGCTGGAGCTGTCCTGTCCCTATTAAATTTGGGAAGCTATGGCACACAGCTGGGAACGAAACATGGACCAAAGATGGACATAAAATGTAGTAAGAGTGGCAGTTCTTTGGAAAACCTTGGTACCCACGTTACCGGCAACAGATAATCAACTACCTTAGATAATACCTATTAATGTTACTTATGTTCTGTGTTTCCTTGTAAAGCAAACTATTCTTGTAAAGGTGTGTGGGTGGCAAAGAGGAAGCTCTTCTTCTGAGAGGAAAAACAACTTTGTTCTTCTCTCTCCCCATCAGATTCAGTGCAGAGCATAATGGATTGCAGGAGTGGAGAACCCATGCCTCCACTCACAGAAGCATCACAAGAGAACTATCAGCTAAACCAAGAGGACCACTTTCAAGCGATAGCAGGTGACCTTTAAAGAGCTGTTTCGAGATGCAAAACTTTGACCATTCATACTCCGTTACCTCAGCTGCAGCATATATCCAGAGGCTCAATCCACTGAACATGGATGAGCGATAATCTTTAAATGGTGGTTTGTCTTGTAAAGCAACCCATAAAAATCACAGCACTTTGAAGGTAAAGAGACCCTTGGGGTTACCAGACAAACTGAAGTACAGAAAAATTCCAAGGGCTGGGCCCAACCTCAATATCAGGGCAGTGCCATTCTAGCTCCATTAAGGTTTCCAGATGTATAAAACAAATGTACTGCCCAAATTATAAAAGTAGAAGTATTCCTCAAAGTCGGCATGTGCAGAAACAGTGCTTGAAAAAAGGTGGTACCTAACATGCACTTGAGAGATATATGAAACCATGAACGTGGTTATTTATTCACGGACATCATTATTGGTACTGTAAGAAACACGCAGAAGTGCATCCAAATCACAATCATAGAGAAAACCAACTGGTTTCTGACACTTGGCTAACAGGTAATACAAGTTTCTTGTAAGGACGAGTGGTGTTTACGCCTCAAACTAGAGACACTTAACCTGTGCGCACCCTGAAATCAACATATAAAGTGTGTGTGTGTGTGTGTGTGTGTGTGTGTGCGCAATTTAGGACTCTCGCACAATGAACAGTGAATATCATATGTCTTTGAAAAATACGCATTGTTTCCACCTTCTTCTACAGTCTGTCATTTGAGGACATTCTGATGCCCAGACGTGTACACAGACGGGCTGAATTTAATTTACGTTTAACTGCCAGGAATTAACAAAGGAATTTCTGGCAGGTGTAAATCCATTTACTGGCTGGGAGATCATTGCATCCGTACATCCCACTCAAGTGGTAGGAAGTGGGTGTTCTAAGGTAGTTCAAGTCA
Source organism: Pleurodeles waltl (assembly GCF_031143425.1). Taxonomy (NCBI): domain Eukaryota; kingdom Metazoa; phylum Chordata; class Amphibia; order Caudata; family Salamandridae; genus Pleurodeles; species Pleurodeles waltl. The sequence goes on from NC_090442.1 coordinate 649,668,188, forward strand.
TGGTTGCCCCCGTGAAGTTTGGAAACACCCATACCATACGCAAAACTGTTTTTACGCATTCCCAAACCTACCTCCTTCCCCTGTAAACCCTGGAAAGGGTCTGAGATTTACTCCAGCTGAGGGATGTTGCAATTCCTGTTTCAGGTTGAGAAGGGGAACAGATCACTCCAGATTTGCGATGGGTGCAAGGCATGTGGTTTCTCTACAGGGAAAACCGATTTACACATGGAGGGAAAAACAAAACAATATATGTTTGCAAAGAGGAGCCTATTTTACCTTTGCAGAATCTTCTGCTATGGAGAATTCGGCACAGCGAAAAATAGGATTCTGCTGGAAATGTCACATGACCTTTCCAGGAATACACATGGAAACTTGCACCTAGCGCATTTTACATGCATGTTCCTTGGAATGTTTCTGACTATCAGAAAGTTGCAAACCTACACTTGCATACAGGTGTATATATGCAAGAACAGATTTACAACGTTGTTGGTTAATCGGCCCAAGGGTGTTTGAAGACAAGTGAATTTCAATTACGCTTCTCTTTTCTTTCGCTGTGTGTACAATAATGAAAAGCCTAGGACGAACCTGGTGAAACGAAAATGTATCAGGAAATCCAACCTTACTGTTTAGAGGTTGGTAGACATTGAGTGGCACTCGAATATCTCTTGAACTATCACGTGGGATGTGTACCCCCCAAAAATGTTGAGGGATTGATATACTTCGTCATTGAATAGAAAAATCAGTAGCTTGGATTAGTGGCCCACAAAGTGCTCAACGGGAAATGTTTTATAACTAGGCCACCCTCGCTCTCTCAATATTATTATTAAAAAGTGTATTTCTCAGGGGCTGCCTACCGCCCTCCAAATTTATGCCCCACTTTATGACTAGAGAGAGTGGTTGCTGGGAATTTTTAGGAGTAATTATCTACCGAAGTTGGCACTTTTTGAGAACTGAAAAGTGTGACGTGTAGGCCAAGGAGAGGCAGGGTAAGGTCTTCCTGATTTGGCTCTGACCCTCAATAAGGCAAGTGCCACTGTTCACCAGGAGATTTAGCCACGTCTGTCTTGGGGAGGTCACCTTTTTGTTCTTAACCTGCAAAGGTTCCAGACCACCCATTATGTTTTGGATTTTGAAATGTTTACATGCAGCACTCTCGTTGGTTTTGCTACTTACACTTCTGCACGTGGCATGAACATTGCTTGGGGCAATTCTGCATCATCAATACACATCTGTGAGTCTACTTGGACCACTCATGCATTTTCTCTAAACTTTGTTGTTGGGGATTGGTGCCTTCTTTTTGGCTTGCTTTGTATTCCTGGGTGGGTCTTAGGTTGGTTTCTTGCATGGCAGGCTTTGCGGAAATGCTGTGCATTCTGCCACAGGAGGACTGTCCTTGCAAGAAGAGGGTAATGATTCATGCCAACTACCATTGCCATTTTACTATTCCACTACTGTGGAAGCAGTTTCTAGTGCAGGCTCAGACTAAATCTTCATATCTGTACCTCAGTGTGCCTCTTGTCAAATGTTTCCTGGATAAAGCATGCATAACCTATCCTCGATCTGCGCCTCTTTTGTGCAACTTTTCCCATCTACTCATTTAAGGGAGTGGATTCTTCCTTCCAGAGTCATCATAAATAATTATATTTCTTCTAATTGCCTTCCTTTGACCCAGCATCACCATGCTTCAAGGTTCTTCTTCGTCTTATCCTTCAGCACTCTACTTTTTACTAGCATGAAGTCTCTGCTGTATAATCCGAGGGATTCGCCTGTCTCTAAACTGTGACTTGTGACACACTCAATCGCCATTATAAGGAAAATACGTCAAAGCTTAACTGTAATAAGTGATTGCATTCACGTCCTGAGGTCACACTGCCTGCTGACAGAGGCAGCACCTGAGGTGAAGGCAGATCAGGTCAGGGAGCAGATGTTTAAAGCAACAAAAATGCGTTGCTTTTTTCTCTTCTGGTCTATTTTTTGCTTACAGTGATAAGCAGAAAGAACATTTTTTTTGCATTTCTGAGATAATTCTAGAAAGGTTAGACTCTGTGCTCATTTCTACACACTCTGAGCAACTGCAGCTTTTTTTTTTTTAAACTAAGTGTATTGAACTGTTTCTAATACCTTTTTTTTTAAAACTAATATCTAACATGTTTTTGATGTGTTCAATTTTGTACCAGAGGTTCCATTTTCATTCTTAATGTTTGTGTTAAAGGTAATGTGTGACCATGTATTATATGGAATAATGTCCCCCCACCATACATGACAAGGATATTACAAATCACCTTGGAGTTCCACAACCTTATAAAGGAACTCAATTTCTGACCTCCTTCTTCTGTATGGTTACAGAGCACCTTGGTGACTTGAAACATCCTTATAACGTATGGCAGGGTGTTCTTTATCCTTCATATAAACTGTTCCTGCCATATGGACTTCTGCTGAGAACAGTTTACAACATTGTGGCTCTTTTTCTTCTCCAGCTATCTGGCAGTACTTTCAAGAGGGAATAACTTTCTACCTGGGTTTCTTTTAGAACAGACAGTATGGCTTCTGGATGCAGCCTCCCTGATTTGAAGTGTGCTAACCCTCGCCCATTCCTTAAAAGGGATGGCATTTAAAACTTATAGTGGGACGGCCTTCAGGATTTTTTTTTAAAGAATCCAAGGTTAAATTAGCAGGTTTTGCAATATATCTCTCTGTGAATCAAAACTTATATTTACAAGTAAAAACACTTTGAGACATTCCTTGTCATAAAGCCCGATTACAACTGTATAGTATTGATACAATTTGTTGGGGACACTGAAAACACGTTAAAGTAACATTGTTTGTACTTGAAGTTTGTATAGGGTCATTCTCAATACTCCTTTTTTCACTGTCGAAACGCATTACATTTGCATGACAGCTAATAGCCTCACACGAGAACTGGCAAAAAGCGCAGCGCCAGACTGTCAACTGAAATCAAAATGATGTGAAGAGAAACAAAATAATGTTCCGAGTCAGTAGAGGAATACCTCATACCATCTGTGTAATCGCAATCAGGACCAGATATATTTTGAACGTTCATGAGATAAGTAATTTAGGTTGGTCAACGCTCCAAACACTAAAAATTAGAGCACCTTTACGATTAGAAACATTAAACTTGTGATGCGCTGAAGTTCATCTGGCGAGGTTGCTACTGATCAATAATAGGTAACCTTCAATCTTAAAACAGGGATCTACTTTCAGAACCTGGCATCAAGGTGAAATATAGCTGCAAATTCAGACATAAATAAAGGCAGCAGAACATAGCGTATTTTATCACTTGGTGCTATTAAAGGCATTTAGCAAGAATTTCAATTGTTTCCTCAAAATGTTCCCCAATCACAATGTATTAAATTATTGCTTGTTACTCGTGCCCTGCATAAAATCTGGGAACCTCAAGTTTTGGAATAACATTCCTACTACTGCCATTAATGGCATTGTCAGTATTACATTTGCTTGTATTATGAGGGATTTCAATGTGGAAATACTAAAATATTACAAGTAAGCAATCCACTAATGCCTCTGCTTAGTGTAACATAAGGAATGGTTGGAGGCCAGATTTAGATCTTGGCGGAGGGGACTACTCGGTCACAAACGTGACGGATAGGCCGCTGTATTACGATCCCATTAAATCCTATGGCGATCGTAATATGGCGAATGATGTGCAAGTATGACCACTATTGAAAAGTGAAGGCTTAATCCGAGCTGTGATGATCTTCAAGACCTTATGGAGTGATAAAACTTTATTTTGACTGGGCCAACAGCAATATATATAATTAGAACAATATTTCAAACGTGTATATGATTTATATCACCTACTGTAAGCTGTTTGGGTATATTCAAAAGTAATAATTTGAAATATTACAGATTGTTTGCAGGGCAAGAGAACAGGGGTAGGTACGAAGAAGCAAAGAGACATAGCTCATTGCTAATCCCAGGACAGGAAAACACATTTTAAGAGTGTTTTTATATAGTTCTAGGAGGCCTATATTCTCAAACGTTTCCCTTAAATAAGAGATTCAAGAAATCTGAGCTGCCCTATCAAGCCACAAACAATCAGTAATACAGGTTCTGACAAGACCAGTCTCCGGGGTTCCCCAATATTTAACCCACAGTAACCGTGGTGCAAGCCCACTCAGATTCTCCAAGCATGACATTCAAAGTTCCTTATGGCATATACGTGTGGCAGTACTCCCAGTAACTGACAATAGTCCATGCATGAAAGCATTTTCAGCACATTGAAGTACCCCCACATTACAAAAACCCCATAGCCCTGCATCGTATACCCCTACCGAAATACATTTGTTTTTATATAAAATTAGTGTTTCTTTGACAGGTTTGTGCTTTAGCCTATGTGCAAATCTAAATATGGGCTCAATGTTCCTATTATAATATTGTATTCTTAAGGTTGATAATGCAGTCCAGCTAAAAGATGCTCTTAAAAGGATTCCTAAATAATTAAAAGATTCTACCTTTGCTAAATGTGTTTCCCCATTACAAAATGCTCGGGTTTTGTAATTGGATGGCCACAGGTCATGATATAAGATTTTGAATAATTTACCTGCAGGTTCAAGTCATTCATATGAGCTGAAAACAGATCTAAAATGGTCTGTTGGCCATTTGACATGCGATCACAAGCACAGCGCCGTCATCGTATAACAGAATGGGTATTGATTTATTTGAGGCACATCCTTTTCATTTTTTTCTAAGTATTTATTAATCCAATTAAAATAAAGCAGGAAAAGGAAAGGAGCCAAGATACACCCTTGTCTAACGCCCTGGGTAGAGCTGATATGAGGGAAGCATACACCTGAGGGACCGTACCCAGACCCTTATTGTAAGGTCCTGCTGTAGGCACCCTATGAGGATAAGGAGTCCTTTCTCGACACCCATCCTATACATCAAGCCCCAAAGCTTGAAGAAATTCAGTAAGTCAAAGGTACTCAATAAAACGATGAAGGCCAAATGTAGCAAAATCCTTTTAGCCCTGACATATTTCCCTGCTTTGAGGTAGAGGTTTAGACACTGTTGAACAGTGCCAATACTTGGTCTAAATCCGTATTGGGCTTCCATCAGGACATTTTATTCTTTAGGCCCAGTCTTCCAGACGGGACAGTAATACTTGACTCAGGATCTTGGCAGCTAGATTCAAATAAAGAAATCGGCCTACAGCAAGTCAGCTGGGATCTATCCCCCTTTTTAAAGATGGGGCCAGCAGTAGCCGTCCTCCGGGAATCAGGGATGAGGCCTGACGCAACAGATCTAAAAACATTTGTTAGCAAGGGGGTCTACAAGTTAATATTAGATTTAAAATATCTATCCAGGGCCAGGAGCCTTCCTGGAAAGGCATTTCCTAATGGCTATGGTCACTTCATGAATGTTAATAGGGCTTGCTGAGTATTTGGGCTGCTATCTATAACTACATGGTGAAAAAATTGTGAAATTGTTTTTGGAAAATGAGTCACCCAGGTATCCACTGTGATTACATTGTCTATTTTAAATACATCTAGCTCTCCAAAAAAGGCCTGATTGACAGCTTCCCAGAACTCTGAATTGTCCCTGGACTTCCCTGCCATTACCCTTCCCATGCCTTATTCCTGATTTCTGTTTTCCTCCCCTCTGGGATCAATTCATACAGCCTTCTTACATCTTTAATAATAGATACTACACAAGGGCGACTCTTCAGGGCCACCATCAGCTGTTTATGGGCAGCAGAGCAAGCCACGTTAAACCACTAGCAAGGGGCAGGCTGGCAGAGTCTATTAGAGGTTAGATTATCTGAAATGGACCTACAAATATTACTGAATTCAGCTTGTTTCTTAACGGGCCTTATCTCATCAATTAAACACATCAATATAAATCACTTGCACATTTACTGACCACATCAAAATCTAGCAGAAGAGGAGAAAGCGCAGCTGATAATATAATATAGTGATTGGTACTCTCAGTGTGATTTCCTAGAAAGGTTGGAATACGAGTGTTCTCCTTACAGCACATATCACTGGTAATATATAGATTGTACTTCAACATCAAAGTATTTAATGCCTTGCCATAGTCTGTGTGCTTAAAATGACATTATCATTATCTGAATCACTAAAGCCACACACTCGGTTGACAGAATATTGACATAAAACAATGTTAAAATCTCCGACCCAAACTACATATAGTAGGTTTGGATTTTTGATAACAGTCCTCTAGGAGCCCATCACGCTGATCAATTACACCACTCAAAGTCTGATTAAAAATGTTAAAATAAAAGTTGATTAACATAATAGCAGGTTTAATGGAAAAGGTTAAAAGAGTGACCAGAAAATGAGTGAACGACCAACATTGTGAGAATATAAATTCAGTAATTTTGACAGAGAAGAAAGTAGCAAATCTACCTTTGGCTCTTCCAGCCTTTGAGGGCGTTGCTGGCTGGAAAAATGCATGATACCCATCGATATAGAAACCTTCCGTCAACCATATTTCTTGGCAGCAAATGATTTCAAAGGAGTTGACAAAGCTAACTCAGTCAGGATTTGAGATTCTTGAGCTAGCTCTCGCGATGTTCCATGAAATGAGGGCGTTTCCGTCTGGGCTTGATGCTTGATTTATAGGCAATGCTACATCAATCTGTGGCTGATGAATTCTGTGGCCCGGGCATTGGGGGGTGTTCTGCTTTGAGGGCTTAAGATCGACTGCCCCAGGGTCCCGGCCCGTTATAAGAAAGACAGCATCATTCTAGGTCTTCCAAAGAGTCCAGGGGTTCAAATAGATTACTGGTTTCCACATTATACGGGGGCCTGATGAGTACAGGGTGACTGGAGCTCACTATAGAATTTGCCCTCGACAGACAAGAGGCCTATAAAAATAGCCCAAAGGCATCACTTGTATCGATCCCGGGGGTTGGATCTGGCTACCAGAAAACTTTAAAATTGTTGTCACCAAATTTGAGGATCTAAAAATAACGATCACACAATCTCTTTTTGCCTCCTTTTTGCAAAGGCCGATCCAGGGTGTTCTTCTAACCATTATGATCTCAGAGATGTCTAATTGCCACCTGGGCTTACTTTTAAGCCAATGGATTATTTTGTTCTTCCGGGCAGAGTCATATTCATGTGTGGATACTGGTATGATCTGAACGTCTTTTCGCACTATAAGGTGTGGAGTACATTCAGGGGAGAGTGGAGGGAAGAAAGTTGTCTTTTTTCCCAGGGCTTTGGTGGCTTCACCGATGTCTCTACCCCTGCCACTTTCCTTTTGTCCATCTTTGCTGTTAAATCTGCTCCCCATTGTTTTATCCCTGCCACCATTGGTTGAGTTGCCAATGCATTGTTTGTAGGATGAAAGCCACTCAATGCTATACAAGAATAATTAGGTGCAGTCGGTGTGAAACCTCTAATTGTGGCCCCTAAGCCGTAGGCAAATGATAGCACCCCATTCGGCTGTTGGGCAGCGTAGAGTGAATTCAATTTTCTTAGTTGACCTTCAATGGCCCCCAGACAGTTGTAAATGGGTTCAAGCTTACACAGCAGGGATTCTATAAGGTCACTACATATATCTTTTATTTTATCGAAGAGAGGGTCCCCTACAGCTATCCTCTTATCATGCTTAGGTGCGAGGTTTGAAGTACATGGCCGGGTCCACTGTTGAATTATTAGCTGCTGCTGCTGCAATCCCAGGGCTTTGCTCTAAGGCTAAAGTTTTAGTTGTAGTGTTAATGTCACAGTTCTGATCTTCTGTCAGGGCCAATTTAGCATTTAGTGGAGAAATGGGAGGGGAAGAGAGTGACAGGTGGTGCTCAACAAGCTCAATCTGTTTAGTTATAACTCCTACTGCCCTCTGTAAAAACCCATCCCAAGTAGTGCACAGAGCCACTGGGGGGATCGCCGGAGTCTTGTGCTTTCCAATTTCACAACAAATTTTCCAGGAAAAGGGAATTTTTAAACAACAGTGCCTGTGGTATGATGTAAAGGGGATTGGCGAAGCGAAGACAGGCCTATTCTTGTTCCGGTCTCTGTCCGGGCACGCGCCCAGGCACATCCCACACTGCAGGAGTGTTGCGGGCCTTATAAGCACCTGCCTGGCGCTATGCAGCTGAAGGGCGGCCTCTCTGCTGCATGGGCTGTTGGATGATGTAGTTTTCAGCCCTCTGCCAGGAGTAATACAATTTCAAAGTCTTCCCGCTGCCACAGGAGTGTTGCGGGCCTTGTGAGCACCTGCCTGGTGCAATGCAGCTGATGGGCTGATGGGACAAACAACACGACAGACCTTGTGTTCCTTTCATTCCATAGATGAACTGCCCTGTGGATATATTTGTAAAAAACTATACAAAGGCTTTCCGGATGAATATATATCAACACACCAATGAATGTTAAACAACAATGATTTTATTCAAATTTATGTTTTTTTGTGGTGTCTTTTTTCAACTGGGGAGCACGTCCAGCACCATGTACTATTTGTCAGTGTTTTTGAAAAACAATTTGTTTGATTCTCATGGTGATTTACAATAAATGTCTTTGGTGCATTCAGTACTGGTGGCAAAATATATCATGATAACCTTGACAGAATTATAACTGTCCAGATGAAAGAGTTGATTATGTTGATTAATTCAGCTGCAGGAATTCCTGCCTTACTGTAAAATATTTTTTAATGAATTTCACGTGAATTTGTGCTCTTTTCAGACATGCAGGTGATGGGCAGCCTCCCTGCTGAACGGGCTGTTGGTGCTGTAGTTTGCACCTCCCCAACAGGAGTGAAACAATTTCAAAGACTCTCCCACGCCACAGGAGGGTTGCCGTCCTTCTGGGCGCCTGCCAGTGCTATGCAGCTGAAGGGAGGCCTCCCTGCTGCACAGACTGTTGGATACTCACTGGATTTAAAAAAAATTCAAAGTCTTTCCTGTGCCGCAGGAGTGTTGGCGGCCTGGTGCTATACAGCTGATGTGAGGCGGACCTACCACTTGGGCTGTTGGATGCTGTAATTTGCAGCCTCTGCCGGGAGTAAAACAATGTCAAAGTTTATCGCGCACCGCAAGAGTATTCCAGCCCCTCGGAGTACCTGCCTGGCGCTATCGAGCTGATGGGCAGCTTCCCTGCCACATGTCCTGCTGGACGCTGTAGTTTGCATCACCTCGCGAGAAGGAAAACATTTTTAAAGTCATTTTCGAAATCATTATCTCCCAATTTGGATTGAGAATGTCTCATCGATGCTTACGGGTTTCCATCATTTTGCTTCATGAGGATTGCTAAGATTCCCTTCAATGGTCGTACCACACGGCAGAAAATATGCAATGCTAGTCCCAGCCAGCATGAATTGCAAGACGTCACCAACAAATGGCACTTCTGAATAGTATGTTAGTCCAAAACTGATACGTCGCTGTGTGTGGTGAACAACCAGTGGGGACTTCATATGCCGGTGTGCAAAGGACCTGGAGGTGGCCCGGTCCTCATTGCAGCTGTTGTGAGTCCAATCAGTGCTGTAAAGCACCTCATGAGATCTCACAGCGGGGGTGCGCTCTGTGTAGCGAACAGCCAGTGGGGACTTCATATCCCAGTGTGCCAAGATTCTGGAGGTGGCCTAGTCCTCATCGCAGCTGTTGAGAATCTAATGAGCGCTACAAACTGCCTCACGAGGTCCCACAGCAGGTCAAGCCCGGGCAAAGCGCAGGTCCGTCCTGCAGCCATCAGAGCCAGGAAGAGGCACAGCAGGGCCACCCCCTTTGCTTCTGCAGATGGACAATATTGGAACTCATTTCCCAAAGGTACTTTTATTTCCTTGTGTTACATTGCCTTGGAAGCCCTCCGCTGACTCTATAGTGGCCACTCGTACCTCTTTGCTAGCTCCCATTTAAACTGCACATTTGAGGCTGATAGGGCCTGGTGTTCCAGCAGATGTGAAGCATTGAACAATTGCGTCCCTCTTTTATCACACTCTGCCGCCTAACTTCAACTTTTATCCTTTACCATTGTTCCAGCACAAGACCAGCGCTCAAGATAAGTGAGAAATTCCGACCGGGCTCCTGCTGAGGAAGGGTGCACCCAAGGGGGTTTTGGGGGGGGAGCGCCGATATCGGCAGTCTCCCCCCCGGGAACTTTGCGGGGGATAGTACAGCCCATTGGCGTAGTTTTTGGGCCCCATTTGGGCTTCGTTTGGTAGCCTGTGGCTACCCTTTAAATGGGGCAGACATTTTGTACTGCCACCATTTTGTATGGTGACAGCTGTGTGTGTCAGGCATCGCTTTTATGGGTAAGCTCTTGTGGGGTTACGCGCCGTCGGCGGGGGAATTGGGTCAGCGCATCATGGAAGGCTGGGCCAGGGAACGGGAAGCCAGAGTGCGGGTGCGTCAGCCGATTACTTTGGATATGTTGAAGCAACTGTTGAGGGCGCCAGAGGTGATTTGCAGGAGTGATGCTGAGGGCCCCCTGTATCAGACCCTTATGTCTTGGATGTTTTTCGGGGCTTTCCGTGTATCAGAGCCATTGGATTCCAGTTCCTCGGAAGGTGTTAGGTGGGAGGACGTGTGTCTTTCGTCGTGCGGGGTGGGGGTATCGTTGCGGAGTTCAAAGACGGATCAGCAGACTGCTTGCGGTTTTGAGGGCATGCTTGAGGCATATAGGGGTCCAGGAGTCCCAGTTTGGTACCCATTCCTTTAGAATTGGCATGGCAACAGAAGCAGGCCTGCGGGGTTAGCAAAAGGCATCGGTTTTGGATTTGGGGAGATGGAAATCTAATGCTTATAAGAAGTATGTGAGACAAGGGTTTGTTACAACGGGTAGGTAACATGTATTTTTTCTTGCTGCAGGTTCGGTTCTGGGTCCAGCGGTGCAGTGTATATCCATATGGGTCGTGGGACATTCCTTTGTAAAATGGGCGTGGAGACAGGCGCGGTCAACTGCACTGGGGGGCAATTTAGGATTGGATGGTGCGCGCTATTGTGTACGGTGGGAAGGAAAAGGGGGTATGTTTTGGGCAGAGTTGTTAGAGACACTGCAAAGGATGAGGAGGCGGGGTTTTTGCACGGATGTACTGTTAGTGCACCTGGGCGAAAATGACTTGGTTAAGAGGACAGGACTGGACATTTAACGAGACATGAAGAAGGACTTGAATGTAGTGTGACAGCAGTGGCAGGGTTGCCATGTAGTTTGGACCGCTTTTGTCCCTTGGCGAATGTGGAGGGGAGCAAGGAAACCAGGGGCAATTGAGAAGGCGAGGAGGAAGATCAATAAGGAGATGCGTACATATTCCACAGAACAGGGATTTACATACATGGAGCATACGGACATCAGGTTCAAGGAATTTTTCCGGGGCGATGGAGTACACCTGTCTTTCGTGGGCATGGAATTGTACCTGCTCCAGCTGAAATAGGTTTTACGGGGGATATTCAGAGAACCGTAAGCGCTCTTGGGAGCGGTGGACTACCGTCTGTGGGGGGGCAGAAAAGGAGAGGGTGTCCTGGTGGATCGCCCCTCCCCTTTTCTGGTGGCGAAGACAGAGACCGGGCACATGACAGACGATAACGGATCTGAAGAAAATATGACAAGACAAGGGCAGGTTGGACGAAGGGGGACAGTAGCAGGACTACATTGACAACATGGAGCTTTAGGGGCTGGAGACTTGCACGCTCAAGACGCTACCAACTGACCATTAAGGTACTAGACAGATTAAACAGGAGCAGGAAGAAAGGAGGTCTGGACTAATGAGCGGCAAGTTCAAAGGGGGGAATGGAGGTGGAGGGTGGGGTAGGGGAGTGTGTTGGTAGGAGAGATTATGTATAGCGAGGCTTTAGTTTTGTAAGGCGCAAGGCCAAGGGATGGATAATTGTGAGTGCATCTGTTTCCAATAAAGCGGCCTTTTACACACAAAAGGGAGTAATGGTGCTGATTTATTATCCCGCAAGGGGGTTTTGGGGGGGAGCGCCAATATCGGCAGTCTCCCCCGGGAACTTTGCGGGATATAGTACAGCCCATTGGCGCCCTTTTTGGGCGCCATTTGGGCTTCATTTGGTAGCCTGTGGCTACCCTTTAAATGGGGCGGACATTTTGTACTGCCACCATTTTGTATGGTGACAGTTTTGGGGAGAGGCAGGTTTTTTCCCTCCCTCCCGCACGTGATGCTACGGGGTTCCTGGGGGAGGTTCTTGGGGTTTTTTCCCATTAATTTAATGGGAGTAGCTGGTCGGCCCTGTTGGAAAGAGGTGCACAGGAGGGGAGTTATGTATTGTCGCTTGGAACAGGTGCAGGCGAAGACAGAGATCGGGCACATGACAGACAATAACGGATTTGAAGAAAATATGACAAGACAAGTGCAGGTTGGACGAAGGGGGACAGTAGCAGGGCTACGTGGACAACATGGAGTTTTAGGGGCTGGAGACTTGCACGCTCAAGACGCTACCAACTGACTATTAAGGTACTAGACAGATTAAACAGGAGCAGGAAGAAAGGAGGTCTGGACTAATGAGCGGCAAGTTCAAAGGGGGGAATGGAGGTGGAGGGTGGGGTAGGGGAGTGTGTTGGTAGGAGAGATTATGTATAGCGAGGCTTTAGTTTTGTAAGGCGCAAGGCTAAGGGATGGATAATTGTGAGTGCACATGTTTCCAATAAAGCGGCCTTTTACACACAAAGGGGAGTAATGGTGCTGATTTATTCTCCCGCAAAGCCACGGTGCACGACCCCAAGACGGAGTCATTGTGGCCTCAGACTCTAACTGATCACTGCAGAGAGGGTGGATTCCACTCTACATTGTGGCGTCATGCAACTGGGGTGGGTAACTGCTTGGTTGATTTGGGCACTTGCTGGGGTATTACTGGGAAGGAGCATTGGCTCCGTTGACTGTTTTTGGCATGCAATTGCTCCCCTTTTCATAATCAAATTAAGCTTTCTTGTTTTCCCATGTAGGCCCTAGAGTCATTACTAATGGAGATTCATATTGTACCACTCTTTCTCTGGACAGTCGTCTATCAGGCCTCAAATCTGTGCTTACTTAAATTAGACAAGTTCAGTTAAGATGGGGAAGCAGAAAACTATAGATAGCCACGGCTTTCGCATGCTCACGGCCAAGACTACCTCCATTGATAGGATGCTACATAGGGCCTTCGGATTATTAGCAAAGAGATCAAAGCTTACTGAACAGCAACTGTCTCTACAATCTGGGACAGCTGCTGAGCTGGGCCCAGAGTTAGGCACACCATCCAACATTACACCAGAGCTTACGCTCATTTCACCCAGCCCTGCCCCAAGAATGCCGGAAATTGAATCCGTGACTGTCACCGAGCAAATTACAAAAGGAGCTGCCAAACCCATAGGGAGAGCTAAGAGACCCAGACAGCAAGCAGGTTCTGTAAATCAAGAGGTAACCTGCCCCACCCCATTCAGTCCCGCCACTCTAGCAAAGAGCCGCTATGTCTGTATAGCTTTGATCCAGCTCTCCAGGTGTTCTAATAAAAAGTGCTATCAGTTGCAGCAATAGATTTGGAGTGGGGAAAGTGGGAGAGCCTGTTAGCTGCTGATAAACAGAAGACCATCGTTCCTTCTGGAACCTGGAGTCATCTGGAAGCAGGGAAGGGTTCTGCTCCATTGAAACAAATATCCTGGCTAGTGACTGGGATGCCCATTTCTCTAGTTTATATACACAGAAGGGAGAACTGACATGCCCAGATAATGAGCGTTGGGGCCGACTGTCAGTTAGACAAAGGCAGAGTGGAGGAAGAGGAGAGCAATGAGGCAACCCCATTGCAGACCTCTGCTAAAAGGCAGGATAGGGATGAACTGATAATCCTAGTGCTGGAAATAAGCACAGCTGTTAAGGGGATTGTGCCAAATAATGTGCTGGGATAAATAAAATCCCTGGGGATCTATTCCTGAGCGAGATAGATATTTGAAGTGCATATTTTTCAGTGATTTAACAGCTATCATGAAAGGGGCACCTCTGCCCCTTACATGGTCTGAGGCTGATATATCCCCATATTTAAAAAGGGTGCGCGTGACTTGCCAGTAAATTATAGACCTATATGCCTCATGAATAGCTCTCAAAAGCTATTCAGTGGAGTCATACTGGGCAGAGTACAGGATTGGTTGCTAGCCAGTGATATTTTGACACCCTTGCAAGTGGGCTTCAAGGAATCTACAAGCACAATCGAGTGTTCGGACTTCTGATTCTGTATTGAAAAGTTGTCACTTTCTTCAGTGGCCGCTTGTATGTTGTCTTTGTGGTCATGTGCTTCTCCTTTGATTTAGTTCCAAGGCCAACCCTTTGGTGGGTACTTCTAGAGATGGGGGTACCCAGTTACCTTTTAGACATTATTGTGAGATCGCATAACAACAACTATGCACAGGTCATGTGTGGTCAGGCTGGTGAGATGACGGACCAACTCCCTGTAAATAGAGGGGTGAGACAGGGGCACGTACTTGCCCCCATGTTATTTAAGCTTTCTACCAATGGTCTCATACGCTTTCTAGACTAGTGTGAGAATGTCGCACCCATGTTGGCGAGCATAAGGGTCCCTGTCCTCATGTTCATCGATGACAGGCTTCTGCTCTCTAAATCTCCCTTGAGTCTATAAAAACTCCTGGATCGCTGTCAGTGACCACCCAATCGCCAGGAGAACGAGATCTCAATACGTCGCTCTTCTCCCATGCAGGGTGAATACCATCCCTTTAAGGGAAGTTTACAGTCCAAAGAGGAGGAGCGGCTAGAGGATAACTTCTGGGTACTGACCCTGGTGTCAGGAAGAAAGGAAGGGCCAGACTTGGAGACAGTGTCTTCGCAGTGGTAACCAGAGGTGGAGCCAGGAGAGAACAGTGCCGAGCGACCGGAAGAAGAACAGAAGCTCAGACATATTCGGGGGCCGATTGGAGTTGAAGAAGATGGTCAGAACCTCCCCCTTCGCTATTACCCAGAGCAGGAGACAACGAAAAGGGAGCAACCCAAAGCAGACCAGGAGATGACTCAGGAGGCCGTTTGCCGTGGAGCTACAGCTTCCCGCCACTCTTCAGGAAGAGCGTGGCTCCGTCAGGTGTGTGGCCGGGTGAGGGGACTGGGAAAGACACTTGCGGCTATCCAACCGCCCCAGTAGTTCTAACAAAGAGAAATCATGAGGTGGAGGTGGGGCTCTGTCTTGCATGTCGGGAAGAGGGTGAATATAAGCCTTACTACCCTATTGGGACAACGTATAAATTTTTTAATATTCTTTTTCCTCCCATATCTAAACGGAAAAGAAACCTTCCCCCCTTCCATTCCACCCTTTTTAGTTTCAGTGCACATTCATGTTGTGTACGGTGATGGTATCAAACTAAGAAGGAGAATCAAATATTTATTATTAGTTACTGTGCTTTAAAGAGGGACCTCCTCCTTGGACATAGAAGAAAGACGATAAAGAACAAGCCTTAATCTTCATCTTATGTTTATGTTGAGATATCTTGAGAAGAATAAATATGAAAAGTACAATCCCTAATTGGAGTGCAACCAATTCCTAAGAAGCACGGCAGAAGCATCACAATCGCTTTGAGTGTTTCTGCACGCAGAGGGTACTAGGAATAAATGTGGGCTAGCCCATGTACATGGTCCTGAACCCAGGACACTCGACCAGGGCTATTTGAACACTAGCAGGGACCCCTCTTGAGCAAGTACGCACTTTTGTCTACTTGGGCATTACACTAACAGAGTACCTTAGGTGGCATGCACATATTAGCCAGTGCAGGCTTAAACTGGAGCAAGTTGCAGGAGGAATTACTAGGATGTCATGTAGTTGACAGTTCCGTCCTGCACATCGGGCATTAAAGATCTATAAACATCAGGCCCTAGGGATAGCCTCCTACGGTGCTGAGCTGTGGTGGATTATGCATGTGCCCTGTTATATATAGTAGAAAATCGATTTATGCTCCAGCTAGTATGGGGTCACCATAAGTACTCCCTTACATCCACCCAGGCAGGATTTTGGGCTCAGAGCCCTATCCGACAAAACAGGACTGTGTCCCATTTTTTACTGGAAGAGAATCTGGGCTACCCCAGATCTCCACTCTTATCAGCTATTTTTAGCTGAAATACTCAGTTATACGGCTTCTTGTAATATGTGAAAGTCACATTGGCAGAAACTGAGAAGGCAAGCCTGTGGACCACCCGTGGTGAGGCCAGGGCGATCTCCAAGTTCAGCGCATTAAAACAGCCTAGTGGCAACACAAAGATTCCTCACATAACCTACAGGCAAGACCAGGTTTCTTGGCTGATGTCTTCCTTTCAGTCAAGGATTTCTATAATACTGAAGATTTCCTGGATGCGACTGAGCCACCGTTAGCTAGGCGCCTGTACTTCCTTTTTCGGTATGGGACCCTCCCTCTCCACATATTTACCGCCAAGTGGGCTAGAATCCCGAGGTCTGGGGATTGGCGGTGCCCGAGCTGTCATGCCCCAAAGAAACCACTCAGCACGTTATGGTTTTTTTCCTAGCTTTTGTAAGTAGCAGGTGCCGCTGGATATTTTAGCTGAGCAGGAAAATGGGTGGCAGAGAGCCTAAAAAGGCCCTAAAGATCTAAGAACGGATACCAGCAAAATATTGTTTTTTTGCACTCACTCGTTTTCTGATGGTAATGTGTAGATTAAGGCAAAAATATACGCCTCCCGTGAGAAGCAAGTTAGTGATTATAACTAATGTACATTATATTCATCCTGTACCAATACTACGAGGTTGAATTTGGCTGGATCAATTTTGAATGGCACTGGTCACTTTACAGTTTTATCTGTTTTATCCGTTTATTCTTATAGAATTAAGGGCAATTGTTGCATGCAAGGTTGCGTTAACTTGTAGTGCAATCAATTTGTTAATTCTGGCGTGTATGTTCTCTGCAATTTCTGCATGCTTTTAACTATATTTTTTATGTGCTTTTTTGGCTGCTGAGCCCAAATAAAGACTTTTAAATTTTATTGAATTGATAAGTCCATAATGTTTCATAGATTCTAAGAAAGCTTGACTTAAAATTGTATTTACTAAGTAAGAGCTAACGTAGAGCATAAAACAGACGACCTATCCAATGTATACTACACTTCCTGATCAATATATGGGATGGTCACTTACTGAAACTTTCCACAGTGTCGGAGTGCAAGTCGCAGATACTGTTAATACCACAGTTCTTGTTTGGCTGACTGGAAGTGAGTGTTCAGCACTGCTTATCCTGGAGGAAGTTGCTGAGAAGCAGTCTCAGCACACCAACAACAAACTTGCAGGACCAGATTGTATCCCAATGGATATATTGAAAAGCCTGTCTCCTCCCTCCACTAAGTAAGTCTTCTAACAGCCTTTCTAAAACCGGGTAAGGACGCCAAAACATGTCAATAATAGAGGCTGCTTTCTCTATTAAATATAGACACAAAGATACTTGCATGTTTACTAGGTAACAGATTAAGGGGGTCATTCTGACCCTGGGGGCCGGTGGCCGCCAGGGCCACCGACCACGGGAGCACCGCCAACAGGCTGGCGGTGCTCCCACGAGCATTCTGACCGCGGCGGTTCAGCCGCGGTCAGAAGCGTAAAGTCGGCGGTCTCCCGCCGACTTCCCGCTGCTCGGGGGAATCCTCCATGGCTGCGGAGCGCGCTCCGCAGCCATGGGGATTCTGACACCCCCTACCGCCATCCTGTTCCTGGCGGGTCTCCCGCCAGGAACAGGATGGCGGTAGGGGGTGCCGCGGGGCCCCTGGGGGCCCCTGCAGTGCCCATGCCAATGGCATGGGCACTGCAGGGGCCCCCGTAAGAGGGCCCCACTGTGTATTTCAGTGTCTGCAATGCAGACACTGAAATACGCGACGGGTGCAAACTGCACCCGTCGCACCCCTGCAACTACGCCGGCTCAATTCTGAGCCGGCGTCCTCGTTGCAGGGGCATTTCCTCTGGGCCGGCGGGCGCTCTTTTGGAAAGGAAATGTCTGAATGGCCGCCGCGGTCTTTTGACCGCGGTGCTGTCATTTGCCGGCTCCCTCCAGGCGGGCGGCTCCCTCCAGGCGGGCGGCTCCCGCCGCCCGCCGGGCTCAGAATGAGCCCCTAAGCCTGTTAATGGAAAAACTAATCTAATATACCAGGCTGGATTCATACATCGGAGGACTACCTCTAATTACCCCTGTATGCTAGTTTCTCTGATCTATTGGATCTGTTCAGAGATTCAGGCTATCTCAATGTTCCTAGATACCAATAAAGCATACGATCTGCAAGAGTGGACCTCCTAATGGCAGTGATTTGCAGAATGGGCCTGGATAACTAGTTTGTGAGCCTAAGCAAACTGCTAGATGCTTGTCCCAGTGTGTGGGTGTATACTCACAGGTATATGTCTGGCCCTTGGAAAGTTGGCAGGGGCATGCAACAGGGGTGTCTCCTACCCCTTTTACTTTTTGCCATTGCCACGGAACAAATAGCCTCCATTCTACACGAAAGAAAATAGAAAAAGGCATCAGATCCCCCAACAAAGAGGATCTTATTATCGATATACACAGACAATATCCTCTTATTTATGAAAAATCTGGAGGACAATTTCAGACATATCCGAGGCATTATATGGGCTCATGGGATAGCCAGTGATCCAAATTAACTGGAGTGAATTGAAGATCTTTCTGCAAGATAAAAACGCTAGTAATCATGTGCTAGAATTTCTTCATAAATGGCGAGAGGACTTGGTAAAATATCTTTGCATCCTTGTAAACAAGGACCGAAAACTGATTCTGAAAAACAGCTGTGGGCCCGTGATTGAGAAGCTGGCCATACTGGTGGAGAGATGATCCATCTTCCACACTCTGTGGCTGTCAAAACTGCACTTGTCAAAGTTCTAATACTATCCACGTTTCTTTATCAATTCATAATCATACCTACTTCAACAGGTAGACATTTATTCACTAGGCTACGCATGTTACTCTCAAATTTACTCTGGGAGGTAAAAACTCTATTTTTTCACTAAACGACTTTGAAAGATATTTTCGTGCAGCACAATCATACCTCGCAAAATATACTAGGTCACCTTCCGATTGAGAGTGGCCAAACTGAGAATGGTAACTTCAACACTTTCCTGACCTCTGAAGTATACTAGAAGAAACAGTCAGATGTACACACTGGACAATATATACAGCCGTTAGAGCACTGGGGAAAAGATGAGTATACTCCCGCCAAATGCCCAGAGCAGATAAGCTTACCTTACTGCAGTGTTTAATTTGTGCTTGTTGTTTCCGGTGCTGAGCACCGGTACTTATTTTTGAGGGCCGGGGCTTATTCTTCTGCCTCAAGAATTTGCTGCGAGCAAAAGACACATATAGCAGTGGTTCCCAACCTGTGGTCCGCGTACCCCCAGGGGTCCATGACACATTCCCAAGGGGTCTGCAGGCCTGGGCAGGAAGGAAGGCCCTTCTCCAGCTGGGGCCTCTGACAAACACGTGGGTGCGTGTTTTCATATTTATTACTTCCTTTGTTGAGCACTTTTAAACGCACTTCAAAGCTCCTTGTACTGCAAAAAATAAAAGCGTCAAGCTAACTCAAGTTATTAATGTATCTGCTGGAGAGAGATGGGAGTTTTGTGCAGTGGCAGTTTTGACTCAAAGGTAGCGCAGAAGGTCAATATGCCTGCTGCAAAGAATTTGTATCATGCAAAGAACAGTATTTTATGTGCATGGTACAGTGGGTTACTGCTTTTGTCACAGAGATTCTTTTGTTACTATGCAGTTCATAATCGTCATCTAGCACAGTGAGCTGTGAACTGCCATTAAAGAGCTGCATGCAAACCGCATGGCACAAATTAGAAAGTAGTTTTTTTCCTAGTCTTTCATTTTCCTTATCCTGCTAAAAAAGGTTTGCTTGTTTAGAAATACATTCTTATTGCTAACGCAGTGCTTAATTTGTGCTTGTTGTTTCCGGTGCTGAGCACCGGCACTTATTTTTGAGGGCCGGGGCTTATTCTTCTGCCTCAAGCATTTGCTGCAAGCAAAAGACACATATGGGGAAAAACAGAGGAAGGGAAAAACGAAAAAGCGTCACAAAGGGAGAAAGTAGAAAGCTACTAGAGTGAGCTGAAGTGGCAGGGAGTGGCTTTATATGGATTGAAGAGTCCCGAGATGGCTTCAGGATTATGTTGCCTCAGTATTTCCGTGTACCCACATTTAATTGCAGCAGCCACGTGTTTAAGAGGAGGGCTTTGGGCACCGGCACGTTCTTATTTACAAATTAAGCACTGTGCTAACGTCATCGCTAATCACTGTGCTGTGTTCTGAATCCTAAGTTTGTGCTTCTCCGTACCAAGCACTCTTAGAAAATGCCTACCAGTGTGGATGACATGTGAATCCTACACCTTGTAGTCCCCTGTAAAGTGCCCTGACACACTACAGTGGTATGAGAGGTGCTATAAAACAAATGAAGTATATGTGACAGAGAGACTAGGGAGAGATGAGAGGCCCTTATGGTTTACTTCCTTTCCCCTTCACTTATTTATGTGAAAAAGCTTTCTCAGATCTTGCATACCTAAAAAATAAAAACAGAAATCACTCCGGAAATGTAGAGTCTGACCTGAGGACTCACCTTTCCTAAATAAAACCAAACATTGAAAAGGTAGTTGCCAAGATGCGATAAAATGTTTCACAATAAAATGATTTGATTTTGCATATTTTTTCAATATAAAATAATTTTATCTTTAGTAATTTGAGTATTTGTTTGGTGTGTACTTGTTATATTTTTTGCAAATTACTGTTTCAATGTTTGAAAATTAAATCGTATAAATTGCTGGGAGTCCCCGGCTTCTAGTAATGATTCATTGGGGGTCCTCAGGAGTCAAAAGGTTTGGAACCACTGACATACAGGAAAGATGGAGGAATGGAAAAACGAAAAAGCGCCACAAAGGCAGAAAGTAGAAAGCTTCTAGAGTGAGTTGAAGGGGCAGGGAGTGGCTTTATATGGATTGAAGAGGCCCGAGATGGCTTCAGGATTACGCTGCCTCAGTATTCCGTGTTCACACATTTAATTGCAGCAGCCATGTGTTTAAGAGGACGGCTTTGGGCACCGGCACCTTTTTATTTACAAATTAAGCACTGCCTTACTGTCATTAATAGACAAAATGTAAAACTGGTCATGGGAAGTATGGCCCTGCAAGAGCTGCATTTTTCCTTACACCTGAGTAATTTCAGAAAAGTGGGAGTATTATTATTATTACTGTTGAATTTATAGAGTACATGAATACCCAACAGGGCTTCCCAGCTCTAGCACACGCAGACTAGATAAAATGCAATCAGACTCTAAAATAGTCAGGTCTTGAACTTCTTCCGAAAAACCTCTAGAGAGGTAGAAGTTCTTATTGAGAGGCAGCCCATTCCACAATTTGTGCCATGGATAAGAAAAGGAACCACCCCCTGGCAACCAACTTCATGTGATGGATGACAGGGAGGCCCAAGCTGCATGAATGCAGAAGACTATTAACGTGCTTCCTGTGTTTGCCTATTATTGAATTTGCCAGGCAGCAGAGAAACCTTGGGATGCATTGCCATCCCACGAGAACCTGATGAGTTGCCTCAAAATACCAGAGGCTAGGTATCTAGATTACAAAAATTCTACATGGGGCACACAGCTCTGCCAGATTATACTAGCAATAACCGAAGATAAGGGGTTGCCCACATAACCCCATAAGTCCTGGGCTATGCTAAAACCATCGCATTGAAACAGGCCGTAAAATGGGGGCAATTATAAATAAACACAGAAAATAGCCCAATAGATTATCACTTTTCTATTTGACTGTCACTTTTTCACAAAAAATCAATGGACACTTCAAACATCCTCACCATCAAAGATTCAAGTAACGCTTACACCTTTTTTTAACAAAACAAAGTACATCGTCCAATAATTAATTTGTACTTCATTTCTTCCTTCAGCAGCTTTTTACATGCAGCTGTAGGCACATGTATACATAACACTGATTAATTTGTACTCAATTTCTTCCTTTATCTGCTTTTTACATGCAACGGTATACACATATATTCATACCAATGAAATAGTCATAAACTTAACAAACCTCATTTAACCATAACAAACACTACATATTTCTTGTCTCTCAGTGAGCAATTTCCAAACTGCGTTGGTACAAATGTTGTTTTAATACCTAATCCCCTGGGAGGCAGTCCATATGTGAACAAGGAAATTTAGGGCCAGATGTAGCAAAGGTTTTTCCCCATTCTGTGTCTATGGGAAAAAGTGTTCGTACATATGGCCCTTAATGAGGAACCGGCTCGCAAAATAGCTTCATAAATGCCTTGTTCACAATCCATTCACATATCAGTTTTAATTATTAGGCTCTTCCACATAAAAGGTCAACTCGTTTTGGCCCCAGTCATTATGGGCCTTCCCAGGACCATGGAAAAAAAAAAGTTTTCTGTTGAGATCAAACAGAACATCAAGTCACAAATGACATCAAGAGTGTCTTTACTCCTTTACCACTTATAACTAACCATAGTGAAGAACCTGAAAATGTATTACTTCTTTTTGTTGCAAAGTGCTTCAAATCTGTCCATCCACCCTAATGTCTGGTTCTTTGCAACTTGAGACATTGGAAATGGGGGTATAGTGTTCATGTCTTCTTGCATCTATCCCATATTCCTAGGACCACCATTAGTGCCCAACATCACTATTTTTCACCAACACATGGTATATACTAGTGCAGATTACTGCACATGTGTGCCAATGCTGGGAGGAACTACACATCTAGAACAGATTCCCAAATGCATGACATGCAACAACATAGCTCTTTGGCCACCAAAAGGTATATAAACAGAGTGTGGCTACCAGGGGCAACCACTCAGCTTACAAGTACTCACACGCCATGCTAGATATCAAACAATGCCTTTGTAGCCACCAAAAATGTGTTTAACCAGATTGTCGCTGGTCCCCAGGTTCTTATACATGCTGGGCACAAATGCATAACAAGGGAGGGAATAAACTCCTCCCTAAACAAAAAAAGGACATATCTTACTTACCCCAATGAATCAGGACATACTAAGTAATTGCTAACACCTGGTGTAAAATATCTTATTCTGCACAAGGTCCTTCAAACGTCTCCAACATTGAGACTCCTCCTTGACCTTCTAGATGAAGTCGGTGTCTATTCTCAAGCCGAATGCGCTGATGGTGAAATAAAAAAAATTCTAGCTTATGCAATAAGAATTTCCAATTCTATTAAGGATACGGAGGCGAGGATTATGCTTCTCTCTCTTTATTGCATAAAACAGACAACAGCCAATTATAACAACATAAAGGAAAAGAACTACACGAACCATGTACCTCTAGTCCATTATTAATCATATGCTCCAATCACCATTAACATGGTCTGATAAGAATCAGCACCTCCATTTGTAATCCTCTTTCTTTGCAAACAGAACTGAAATTGTAAGGATCAAACCAACATCTTTCTGGACTCATACATGTCCAACAGAAGCCAAACTCCTCCATCATTCTCAACTGAACAAATCAAAACAAAAGCTACTTCCAGGAAAGCTTGATGCATTGTCGCTGAAGGCAAAGTAATCTTCATACAGGCTGCGACGCCTGCTTGAGAACCCTGTTGGAAATCAGTTCACCTCGTGTGCGTTTCTGAAAGTTTCCGGTAAAAACAGAAAATATAAGCCATAAAATTCAAACTAACAACTAATATAGGCAAGTAAATATCACATACAGGGTGGGAATTCAATATATCAACACAAAGGAAAACATGAAAATGTACTTATACCTTACGTATGTGAATAGAATATACACCAATCAGGGTAAAATTCTTATTGTTTGAGCTACACATTTTTTTTATTCTATGTCAGGACGGGAGGCTCCGATTATGCTTTTTTAAAGCTGTGCTACGACCACTGATGCCACATCCACAATCAGTAAAAAGACTTAAAGGTAGATTAAGATGGCCAGTCTGCTGCTTTCAAAATATCCTCCAGGTGCGAACCTAAAAAGAAAGATTTTGAGGCCATCGCTCTTCTGGCGGAGTGTGCACCAAAAAGAGATATGTCAATAGCGGCTTCAGATAAAAGCCAACACATTAATCTAGCTAAAATAGTATATGCCACAGGTTTCTAAGTTTTTTTGCATAACAATTAGTACCTGTCCACCCGGGTCAACCCAAAATTCACTGCTAGCAGCTTCATAAGCTTTAAGGCATTCCTCTGCATGCAAATACCCAGTATTGAGAAATGCTGGCTAAGGCACCATCCTGGTGTTGCATTTGGTCCTCCTTGAGATGATAAAGGAATCCCCATCCAGGAGAAAACGTTGCCAGAGAGATCCAGGGCTTGAACATTGAACACTCTCTTACAAGAAGTCAGACACAGCAAATATTCAGTTTGGCTGACAGTTGTTTATGGGAAAGGTATTTTTTTTCAGGTCAACGATTTAAAATGTTTAGGACAACATTAACATCCCATAACAAAGAATATCTGGCTTGAAGAGGATTGCATTTGTGAATATCTCAACATCTCTCATGAGTTTGCATACTATCGGATGTTTGCCAACAGGTTTGCCATCAACTTGTTGACATATCAAACTGCTGAGATGTTGTCCATCATCAGCAATATGCAACAGTCCGTTCATGTGGGGAAAATTCTCTTGATCGCAATCTCCCCGTGACAAGGGAGCCACATCTGGCTCCCCAACCCCATCTGCAGGCATCCGATTCCAGGATGATGTCTGGGGAGTTGCCAAAGATCGCTTTGCCACTCCAGGCATCCATATGTTCGAGCCACCAAGTCATATCCTTCCTGTCCCTCCTCTGAGAGGCAGACTGGGTCTGAGTATGAAAGGTCCTTATGCAGATGTTGAATTTTGATTCTCTGCAGAGCCCTGTAGTGGAGGGGTCCTGGAAAAATGGCTTGGATGGAGGAAACCAGGAAAACCACAAGTTGAGCCACCAATCTCAAAGATATTGTCAGACTGCACAACGCAGACCTCAACCCTTTCTTGATATTCTGAATTTTTTGAGCAGGGAGGATCAATTGGGACAACACCTAGTCTATCCAAAAGCCCCAAAATTCCATCTGTTGGGAGGGGACCAGACACGAATTCGGTTGGTTTATGACAAAGCCTGGGTCAAGCAGGAGTTTAATTGGTAAGGACATGTGGAGAGCCACCGTTTGAGGGTCTTGTCTCAAGAGATTCAGGTTGCCGAGATAAATGATCAATCTCACCATTTTGACTCACAAGTTTTCCACTATGAGTCTCATCAGCTTGGTGAAGCACCAAGGAGCTGATAAAAAGTCCAAAGCGGTGAACCTTAAATTCGAAGCAGCGACCCAGCCAAAAGAATTGGAGAAATCAACGATGAGGGGAAAAAGTAGTGATGGTCAAGTATGCAGCCTTCAGGTCCAGACAGACCATTCAGTCACCCTCTTGAAAGATTTCTCGGATGAGATGAATACTCTCCACCTTGAAATGCCTGTACACTATCCAGACGTTGAAATCTCTTAAGTTAAAGACTAGATGAGAACCACCCCATCTCTTGTTGACCAAGAAAATGGTGCTGATGAAGCTCCTGGGGTGGGGAAAACAAGGGAAGATGGCGTCTTTTTGCAAAACACTTAAATTTCTGCTGAGATGAACTCTTGCTCTCATAGGGATAAAGATAGTTTTTGAGGAGGGCATGGCTGGGAGGGAATGCTGTAAAACTCCAGTTTGTAACCCTTAATGGATTTGATTACCCAAGGGTCTTGTGTCAGAACTTGCCAGTTGTGTACAAATAGTCATGTCCTGCCCCCCAAAATTATCTCAGAAAGAGGGATAACTCTGTGTATCCAGGGTCTTGGGAAGCTTCTTGTTACCTTTGTTGTATCCTCTGCGGAAACGTTGACGTCCCCCACTTGAATGAGTAGGGTAGAAGGCATTGCATGATCACTGGCTGTGCACTCAACTGCAGCCACAGAATGAGGAATCTCTTTGGGAACATTGGTAATAATATCATCCTGATGATCAGCTCCTAAATCGTCTGGCCCTGCCAAAAAGGGTATTGCAGAAAACCTTTTTGAACAAAAGTTGGCCTTGTCCAACGTGTTGTATGTTGTGGCAAACTTGGCCAAGTCTTTAACAATAAGGCCCCTAAAAAGTGGCCTGTGAGTTACAGCTCCTGCCTCCGAAGAGGCTAAATCATTGAGCTTCAGGTCGATGCACGTGAAAATGGATCGTCTCTGTGTGGATATGGCAATGTTGTTGTTTCCCAGTTGAAAATTGCACATTGCACCCACTCCACTCGAACATCAGGATCCATGGGCACATTGGATTCCTTAGCAACTCCAGAATCTTAGTGAGAGGTCTGGAAATGTCAAGGAGTTTATCCTGCCTGTTACGCCAGACTGTCTAGACCCTTTTTGGGGCCCTTAGCCCATTTCGTCATGAAATTGACCATGGTTGGGTCCACCTCAGGAGTCACTGTTCCTTTACCCATCTGGTTAGGTATGGGGCATTGCGTGTGTAGCCTGGCATGGGCACAAAGCTCTGTTTAATATTATTTCGTATGTATTCGGCTTCTTCTTGTGGAGGGGTCCAACTGGAAGCCCATGAATGGACTATATTGTTCAGTTTAAATGTCAGCACCTTAGGGGCCTTAGAGCTTGAATCAGTCTGGTGTCCAGAGCATTTCCTCTTACTGGGCCCTAAAGCATCATCCTGATCACTATCACTGTACCCATTAGAGGTAGCAACAGAATTGTAAAGGTTGGAGGGCTTAGATTACTCAGCAGGATTCGAGGTGAGAGTTAGAGTAGTGCTATACCATGCTTCTCCCTGACTGTCGCAGATAGTTTGTCAAATGCCTCCGTGTGGACTCATTTCCTGACCTTAAGTTTACTTTTGTTAGATTTCTTAGCAGGGTGCTGGGGGCTTTCAGAAGCATTGGGGGAGAGCCACCTTGCTGGCGAGCAAAACCCTTGAAGTGGTGGGTGAGGGGGCTCATGTCCGTAACCAAGGCCTTATTTACAGAAATCTGGACGCTATTGTTTAAGGCGTCAACCAGCTTCTTCTCCAGGAATGCCTGCATTTCATCCTCATAATACTCCAAATCCTCCTCATATTGGTTCTACAGGGACATAGCGCCCAATTAGGTAGGTAAACTAAGGCAAAAAAAGTGCCAAATACATGTTGCTAGAAGCTACAATAACGGGGAGTGCTCACCCCAGCAGGCGAAGTAACAGTAGAAAGTGTGTGGATCAAACCACTTGCCAAATTACTCTAGGCAGAGCCTATGCTAAGTTTACGACTCTGGGCACACTCAGATGCACCAGGGCATGCAGGAAGTCAAAGTATATCACAACTGGGCACAAAGGAGGCCAAAATCCGTAATAATGGCCCCACTAGCACTGCTAATGCTGCAAAATCTCTGGTTGCCACGTTTGAATGAAGTGCTGTGGTGGCTTTGCTCATGCAAATGTATGCCTAGCCCGATGGACTAGAAATAGGACTGTGGCCGTCAGATTCAGCGGCCATGTCCTGCTTCCACTCCAGTAAAAAAAAAAAACCCACAGAAGAGACTGCCGGGCTTGAAGGCAAGACCGACTCCCCATAGAAAGGGAATGAAAAGTTACTACAATAAAAAGTTATTGCAATTCCACACGACTGTGGGCCCACCCAGAAACACGTTATTGAAGTGAAAACATTTGTCTAATCTGCAATAGGCCATACGGGAGCCGTGTCCCAGTGGGATGCCCACACCTGCTCTGCCACACAGATTGAATAACCAAAACAGTTTAATGCATCCGGATAAAGACAAGAAAGTTATCAGCACATAACTGTCTATGGAACAGCAAAGAAAGAGGAATACAAAATGGAGGTGCCGGTTCTTATAGGACAATGTTAACGGTGATTGGAGCATGTGTTTACAAATGAACTAGAGGTTCATGGGTCATGTCGTTTTTTTCTTTATGTTGTTATAATTGGCTGCTGTCTGTTTTACGCAGTAAAGAGAGAAAAGCATAATCTGAGCCTTCAGTCCTGAAATAGAATCAAGTGTACATGCTAAACATGCAGGGAAGTGACAGGACCAAAGAGTGAATACGTGCAACAGTGGCAGCTATCTTAAGGTGTGTACCTACTTAATGTTTCTGAATCATGTTTAGCATGATTGCAAACATTTAGACAAAATATGTCATTCACTTAAATTTCAAACAATTTACCAAGCTACCAAACAGATCCACATTTTCTTTGATGCAAACTTGTTTGCTGATCACATCCTGGCCAATAGTGTGTGTTAAACAGCTACTGTAATATGTACAAATGAAACCCTATTCAGTGGTAATACCTTATGAAAATTATACTTACACCAAAGGTCCCCCCAAAGTCATTTACAGGATAGAAAATTATCAAGAAATCCTGGTTATCTAAATTTAGGTGGGGGCCTTAAACAACTTAAGGTCCTACTTAAGGTCCCAACCTTAAATCCTTAAGGTCCTAGAATGACTAGTGGGAGGTATAACCCGATTGTTGTTAAGAGTGTGCCTGATTTAACAAATCAGAGGCCACATTTCTTCAAAATCGTTCAGGCCCATAGTCAAGTTATGGAATTTTTCAATCATTCTTCCTTCTTGATTTTTTTATTATAGAGGATGCAGATCCTCTTTTCCTGTCCCTTTGGGCTACAAATAGAACTGGCCATTTAAGATCATTTTCCGAATGTTTTACCACTTGGTAATGTTAACCAACGGAGCCCCCGGAGTACGGCATTTGATTCTTCACCTATGCTGTAATAGATTAAACAGAACTTCTCTGGAGAAAGAGAGCTTCTAATATTTGCCAACTTTGCTACAAACAGATTGTGGACCTGATTTAGAGTTGGCTGGATGAGATACTCTGTCACAAACTTGAAGGATATCCCACACTCCTTATTTCAAGTGCCATTAGGTATAATGCACTTGTAATAAGGCGGTTGGGATAGTCGCCATGTTTGTGATGGAGTAACCTGTTTGCCAAATTCTAAATCAGGCCTTCAGCTTGTCTCTGTTAACGGCAGATATAAAATCACACACTTTCTCTCTTTAAAGAGGCTGTTCTAAACACACAAGGTGCCCACAAATTAAAACCCTCCCACTCATTGCACTGTATCAGATGCATATCCGACCCAGTGGATTTCCTGCATTTGACCTGGAAATGCCATCAAATCAATACATATTGCACTGAAGTATTAGTCACAATCAATGGCATAACTGTTATACAATTGAAACCTACACCATCAATTATCTTCCTGAGTATGTCGCTGATATACAGTGCTCAGTTATAAAATTAACGCCCAAATTGCTGGTGTTAGCAAAGCATAGAATAATCAAGTCATACATGAAGGGCCCCGCTCCTATGACAAAGGAGTGACTTAACAATTCTGTCGTATGTAATGAAAATGCTGAATCATTTGCTGCTCTGCAATCGATAAGGGCTGGTCCGAAGGACATTTGGGGCACATTTAGAAAATATTTATCCCACAATGACAATGCCTCAAATGTTGATGCATGCTATTGAAAGGACACTTCTTTTACCCGTGATGAAAACACGGTTTGTTGGAATTTAGTCTGAGCTAGGACTTGATGTCACCCTCCTGAATGTAAGTGCATGCTAAATAAAGGGTGCAGTAGCTAGAATGAGAATCATATTGATTACCAAAATGTGAAAAATGATCCATAATATTCTGCCACACCTGCTAATCCACGTAGTACAAGCGCTGCACCAATAAGAATGTTGTTTATTTTATATTGGGAAGACCAAGTCCCAATTAGGGGCTCTTTTACTTAACAAAACTTTTCGATGCTATATCGATGCTATATCTTTTACTGGACGGCTTAAAAATACTTGGACTAAGACACTCATTGTCCATCTTTAAAAGAAAGGTGAAGCACTGATCCAGTCAGTTATCAGCCTACCTCCACTCTTGATTCTAGAGCCACTTATGTAAAATCACTATTTTCAGCTTGCATAAATGGTAATGGTTAAGGTAGTGGACATTTAATTTATATGTTGGGAGAGCCAAGGGGCACTCCATTAATGTCTCAATCTTTAGCATATCTTCTCCGAATATACTAGTTTGAAGCAGCAGACTATTAAAGTGGCCTTTGTGGACTTAACATCCACCTTTTATTGCGTGCACAGTAATAAACCCCAAGATTTAATTGCAGGTGTGGATGTAGAAATGGTTCTTCTTGGTAATATAATTGGCTTGTATGGAAACCCCAAAGCAGTTGAAGATCTGGGCAATACAGCAGATGTGTCTGCCAGAGAAGTTAGGCATGGCTGCGTCTTGGTGCTACTTTATTCAGTGCACATTATCACCTCGATGAATGCTTACCTAACATACACCAGTAATAGGGGAAACACAGGCACATTCCATTCCACTCTCCCATATACAGATGACGCACTTCTTCTGTGCTTAAAGCTGAATGGTCTGAAATAAATGGTGACATCTGATGTCTGTTATGTGGATTCTAAATAACTAAAATTAATAAAATACATTAATTACCTGTGGGTTGTCTCAAATCCCAAAGCTTGGAAAATGTTTAAACCTATGAGTATTTGGGGTGGAATTTAACACCATTATAACATGGGCTTATTATTTCTCTGAACATGTCAAGTTAATTGCAAGATAACTGGGCAATGCTCCGATTTGGTAGTAAATGTATAGGGAAACCAGTGGCTGCCACCATGACTTTTAATAGGGCATGTAATTTGGTGCAGTCAAAAAACATCTTACTCTTACCTAACAGAACATATGGTGCGCACCGTTAAGTACCTATGCGTTCATTGGTTTAAATGTATATCTTCAGAGCTGTCTTCATTGGGCGTTGTTTCTGTGTACTTTTGAAATAAAAATAAATAGTAGGACATGAATTAAGCCTACCTTCTGTCTCACCAGGATGTTCTGCATGGAACTAGGAAGTTTTTAAAGACATTCATGAGTTTGTATTTTCTCATAAAAGTTGAATCACAAGAATATAAGATATCTACTGACTAGAATTCACTTTGGCTTACTTTCCTCAAATCAGTAACACTGGAGGTTGTACATGTTTTCATCTAGCCGATAACTCTGTGTGGGTAATGAAATTCAATTGATCCCTTTCATCCACCCCTGCTGCATGTCCATTCACTCACTCTGCAAGCCATTCTACGTTAGGAACTACATAACTTGAACCGATTCTTTATCAGCATAGGCGGCCAATTCTATTATTTTTAAAGCTGCCTAAATATATTTGTTTCGGGCGTAGTAATGAGGTGACAGAAGGATGTATAGAATGTAGTTAGTCCCTAGTTTTGTATATTATGTATTTTCACTCGAACTGCTGCTGTTTTGCACGTACTAGATTATATATTCTGATCAATTATTTTTTATATCGTTTTGCATTTTAAGAGATTTATATTTTATAATTGAATGTTGATTTTGAATTATATTATAATAATTGTGATGTGTGTTCCGAATGTTGCTGTTCAACTACATTTTCATACCGAATAATGTATTATCGGATCGTTGAATAGCGCTTTTGATTTATTATGAATATTAGTGAATTGTATGTATTTTTAGGGTAAACGTTTCAGTAAATAAAGGTTGTGATCATGAAACTCCGCTGTAATACAGTCCCACCCCAGGACATAGGTTGGCCAAGTGGGTACAGAAGTCGGGACGCTGAAACTCTCTAACTGCAATACATTATCAATGGGCATTTATAAACTGATGATCCATGATTAGATCAGTCAAATCAGGATCTGTTGCTCCTTGGTACCTCTCAATATTGATTTGCCTTTACTCAGCTGCTGTGATAAAGTTGAGATAATATTATACAGCTTCTCAGGAAGGATTAATATTGATTTTAGATGAGAATTGTGTCATCGTTTTTTTGATTTCTATACCTTATGAACTTTCATGATGATTATTCAGGATATTTGAAATAGAATGTCATGGAAGCACAATTTTTCGACCAATTGGGTCTCAACTACATATGCATGGCGAATTACTATGCATCATAAGTTAAATGCACAGGGTTTAAAATGTGCAAGGAAATGATTTTGGATTGCACAAAGCCATCCTTTTGCCTAAAGGCAATGCCACAGAGCATGAACATGCATCAGCTCATGGCCACGTGCTGTGAAGAGGATATTTGGATTATCCCAGCATTTCCAAAAGCACACAAGCGCAATGGAGCAAAAAAATCATCTGCTAGGAAAAACATAAACAAA
Organism: Pleurodeles waltl; assembly: GCF_031143425.1. NCBI lineage: Eukaryota > Metazoa > Chordata > Amphibia > Caudata > Salamandridae > Pleurodeles > Pleurodeles waltl. The sequence goes on from NC_090442.1 coordinate 649,700,366, forward strand.
AAAATGGCCTTCAGTCTGCCCTACATCTATTACTGCCATTTCCCAGATTAACTTATCCAGATATGAGGAGACAGAGGTATTTTGAAGAGCCCTCTTTGGCACCACCTCCTGATTACTTACACATCGATCAATACAAGATTGAAAGGTTCTGTTGTAAGACCTAGGGAAAATGTCACCACCTCCAAAGTTCATGCCCTTAATTTTGTGAAACATTGCATCCCCAATGGCAGACTGTGCATTGCAAGCCCCCTTGACAACAGTGCAACAGGACCTCTTACAGTTGCATTTCCACATCTTGGAACCGATGCATCGCTCCGGCTGCGCGGCACACCTTCTACAAGGATACACGCAACTCTCCATAACCAGGATTTAAGGTACTCTGTTCAGCAGTCTTAAATGGGTCCCTGTAACCAGCATGCACTCCATCACAGTCAGCCTGAACTGATGACTTTGTCCCAGTCTGGCGCAACCAGATATTGCCAGTAGTGCTTTATGCCTTTCGATGCTAGTTTTTCCTGAAACTTTAAAATCCAATATCTCTGGTTCTACTAATTGGAATTTTGTTGTTTTGGTGGACTTCTTTAGTTGGGGTGTTCCCACTGTGTTACTGTTTGAAGTGTTGCACAAATACTTTACATGTTTCCTCTAAGTTTAGCCTAGCTGTTCTGTGCCAAGCTAACAGAGGGTTTAGGACACAGGTACATTTGGAGTTGGCTTGTGCCTCACCTTGACACGGATAGTGGTTGCTGCTTGACCGGGGCTCACACCCTAGTCAACCAAACTCAATTTCTTACATTGGTTAAAAAGATGCATGTTATTTTGCAAGATCTTTCAGTAGCTGTGTTAGAGTGTATGATCAATATGGGATTCCTTGCTTCTTTATTATCAGCTAAGTTCTTGAATTAATGTTTAAAAAGATAATCACAACTTTTAAACTGATTAATAATGATTAATGTAAAATACTTTTCTTAGTCGATGGGTTAAATTTCACCTAATCACTTTGCTAGAAGTTAACCGTAAAGCCATCTTATGTTCTCCAGAATTCCCTGTTGCCACTACTAAAATATTTGGTGGCTCCAATTCAATAACTTGCTTAAGAAGAGATGTGATCATTGACCTGTCAGTCTCCATACCACATATGTCTCAGTGTCGTATTCTCTTCTCAGCACACCTGAGAAATTCAAACTTCTGCAAAAAGTCCAGAAATTCCATGCTTTTTATATTGTATACCATGATAAATTTTGATTGTTTTGCCAGGGAGAAAACAAGTGTACTATTGGATTCCCCAAAAGAGCAGGCTTTCTTATTCTAATTCAGCTGTGCCAAATTTGAATGAATAATGTGCTACAGTTAAAAGTGCATTATTTACAAGGACAGTGGTGCATTATTTTCAAGGACTTTCTAGTGTCATCACTCAATTGCACTGAATAGCTGTGTGCTGAATGGATGGTTAGTGAGCTATTTTAAAATATTGGGGCTGACTGGATTTTACTGTCAAGACAAGAGACATTTACTCAAGAAAAAATGAAGAGGAAGGGCTTTGAAGACAGAGGTCTAAATTTTGTGGCTATTAAGCGCTGGCTTTTCGTAAAGGTTTCCACAGGGACAATTCCACAGGGTCACGTCTTCAGACAGTAGGGAATGTACACTCTTGGCTCTTTCATTAAATGTTTTTCACTGGTAAAGCCTTTCCCCCTAGTACCCTGAAGTTGGAAGAAAGGATGACGCTTAAATGTGTAGTGCATGAGTAATCTACATTATCCTAGGGAGCACTGTAGTGTTAACAGATGACACTGACCAGCTACCATGCATATGACAGCTCTGGTAAGACACTATGGCCGTCAGTATTAATTAGTGAGTGACCTCACTCTGGTATAGACTGAGAAGTTTCCGGCAAATTTAAAAGGGTCAGGTAAGTTAGCAAGAGGATACAACCAAAAAGCTACAAATAAGCCCATTTGCTTTAGAAGGTAACTAGCATTACAGATTTGTTCTGTAGTTCACAATGTACTGTTGTCAGGTGTGAAGCTTCCCCCAAGAGGTGTGATTCGTTGTCCATCTATCTGAGTGAGCTACGCAGATAAGGAAAAGAAATCCACAAATACCTGTGGTGAGGTTACATGCATGCTGGATGTCTGTCACCATTGGCATAAATATTGAGATCATAATGTTCCTTACCACTCAAGTTGTTCGTTTCTCAAGGGCGAACCCCTTCATGCTAAGGACTTAGAAGTTATTGTAATTATCCGAAATGATGGGCGCATTCATGAATTGAGGTATGGGAACTGTTTTACAATTTTGTAAAGAAAACAAATCTTTTTCATGAAGAGAAATGGTTCAGGTGCCAAAAAAAAAGACTGAACTTAGAATCCATGTAGCGCACAGCATCAGGGAGAAATGTGTAAAATAAAAAAGCAAATAGGACAGAGCTTGCCGAGATCCTGAGAGACTGCTGATTCAGTTCTCAGGTCACTAGTGTAGAGCCATCTTCTAGGGTTCTGACTGGTGGAAGTAAGTCAGAGAACAACTATCCAACTGGAGATTCAGAGTCAGGAAGAGCTTAGATGGGGAAACCTGTGTGCTCATAAATGCCCCTGTGAGTTGCAGAGGCTGAATAGCAGTCCACAATTACAAATGTCAACACCATTTTCCCACAAAACCCTCAAGAGCGGAGCTAAGAGTGGGAACAGATAAAACAAAATTACGGCATCTGTGCTAAAGACAAGGAAGGTGAGCGTTCTAGAAACCATGTAACGATGGGTGGACCATATTTGTGTTTCTTCTCCATTGCCATTTGCAGCTGTGGCAAGGACAATCTTTGGGGAGACACTGCCAAAGGGTCAGCCAAGATGCCCTAAGCCCCACAGATATGTGTATGCTTTCCGTAGAGTGACCGTTTGATGTGAAAATCACAGGAACAGAACAGGGAGGGACTTGGGCCTCATTATGACTTTGGCAGGCCCACCACGGGACCACCAAAGCTGTGGGGAAGACGCATGGTTCCTGCCATGAGAAGGCTGGCAGAAAGTGGGGTTGTAATCAGCCAGGCAGCGCTGAGTTTGGGGCTGCCCTGGCTGGTTGCAACCCCGACCGCCTTCACCACTTTGGAAACCATGTTCCTGATAGGGACGGTGGTCTTTAGGCATGTCCACCCACCAAGCTTGTAATTTGGAGGTCGGACCATTAGGACCGCCAGCCTCATAATGAGCCTATTAATTATTGATTAAGGCATTTCATCTGTTGCTAGTATGGCGGACAAAGCTTGGCCCTTGAAGAAGACAAGGGAAGAAATAGAAAGGGGGCATGTTTTTACACAATGACCACTGTTAAAGTAGTGGACACTGAGGAATTCAGCGATTTAGAGTACGGCCTCTTCCAAAAAGAGTCCCTCATTCTGGCAGCCCTAAGTAACTCACTATAGACTATGCAAAGCATGGAAAAGTTGTATTTACCTGGGAGATTGTTATTTCTATGGACACATGCTTAAAAAAACTCAGTTGAAGCTACAGTGGGTAACAATTAAAGTGCTGTGATTAGGATCCTCATTTAGTAGCAGTGTAGGTGGAACGGAAAGCACAATATAAATTAAGAGAAGCAACAATCATGTCAATGCTGCACCAAGCAGAACAACCTGACAAAATGGAAGGTGCAATGAGGGCTGATTTTAGGCGGATGGAGATTACAGCACTTCCTTCATGAGAAGTGTACTACCAGATTATTGTGGGTGCAAAATATCTATACTCAAAAATACTGTAGGCTATATATTCCGGGTAGTAGTTTAGCCATTTTGGTTCAGGGGATGTGAAACAGAGATCTCCCAACCATTACTACCATTACAATGGCAGTGAGATAGCTTTGCGGGCTAACACACTTATGCATTTAAGCATTTGAATGTGTGTGACTTCAAAGTTGTAGCTTTTTTATATGATTTATTTAAAACAGTATCATTCCAACTCAGGAAAGCTGCGGAACACCAGAGAAAGCATGTTGTTATGTCAATAGGAGCCCTGTGAATCATAGACAGAGGGAGGGATGCACACTTTTGTCTTATATTCCATCTATCTCTGAAAAAAAGCAGTGTCAGTTGACAACTGTTAATTACCATACTTTCTTCGATCCTATCATATCAAATACTTTTTGTCATTTTCACCTCAATTAAAATAAACTGTACATATCTTTAGAGCAAAATTGCTAAAATAAATAGTGCTGCATTTAAAGGGCTTCTCTGCACCAGACCAGTCCAGTGCTTTGTTTATTCCTAGCCTGTCATGTGTGAAACAGAAGAAGAAGAGTGGAGGCATACAAGCTCAGCAAAGATTCATGGAGGCGTGTGTCTCTGCTATGAAGCTGTTAATTGTAGTGGAAACCCAACACACACTGCTAGCCCTACTGAAGGACCCCAGAACCAACTAGACACATCAGAATCCGTTTATTAGAGGGGTGTGACACCCCATGTACCCCCACACTCCCCTCCCCAGAGCTGTGGCCCTTTAAATATTGCCTCAAAAATATTGTGAATGAAAGTGTACGTCGGTAAGAATAGGTTTACTTAACTTCACATATTTTTTTACCTCAGCTTCTTCCTGGAACATTTCTGGGTGATCTGTCAAGTGAGTGCTGAGTAAAAAGGGGAGGGGGGCCCAAAACATAAAATCCCCTTGCATTTTCCTTAGACTTCTTGTAACACGGCTACAGCAAAACCTACTGAACAGAATTACACCAAACTTGTCAGCAGATTGGGCTTTTTGTGATTTGGCATAAATCTGTTCAGTAGTTGTTGAAAAATTAAGGGTAAAAAATAATTGTATATTTGGACGGTTAGGCTCACCAGCCTCCCACAAGAGCGCAAATTTAAAAATGGAGGCCTGTGATTGGTCAAAAGTCCTGTTTTCCATCTCACTGAAGCAAGATGCTCCCACGAGTCTCAAGACCACTCTGAAAGGATGGCTGTTGGAATGTGAGAAATGAAATGACGGCCATTAGTGTTTACTATGAAAAATTCGAGGTGTTGTGGAAATTAAGCAAAAATGTCCCACGCACAACCGGATTACCATCGAGGCCATCTCCACCCCAGACTGGACTGACCACCGCTGCCTACACTTCACCATCACCGCACCTAGTAGCCACATCCGCGCCCAGGGCCCTCCACAGGAAATGGAACAAAATAGCCAACCAGCAACTCACCACAACTCTTGCCAAATCCCTCCCGCCTCCCTCCAATGACTCCAACACCACAGCGCGCAATCTCAATCTCAACGCATGGATCACCGAATGTGCAGACATTCTAGCCCCCTCCATCTGACATCGGCCAAGCACATAACAAAGAAAGCCAGCTGGTTCACCCATAGGTGCCTAGAGAAAAAATGGAGGAATAGCTAAAACCAGCGAAGACCTTGCCTCCTTCAGAGCCGCTACTGCCATCCACCGACGACACATCAAGAATGCAAGAAAGAACGCACTCCAGGAAAGCATCAACTCCTCCACACACAACATGAAGGAACTTTTCTCAGTCATCAACGGGTTCACAAATACCTCCTCCAAAGCCACTAGCATCCCCCACTGCAAGACCTCTGCAACAAACTCGCCACCTTCTTCCAATGCAAGATCCAAGACATCTACGACAGCTTCCACCCGGAAAACCAACCCAGCACCACAACCTATGACCAACCCACCCCCCCCAGGACCCACCCACACTATCCACAGCTGGTCCATGCTCACCACAGAGGAAACAGAAAGCATCATGAACAGCACCCACTTCGGAGCTCCCACAGACCCTTTCCAGCACCACATCTATGTCAGAGCCAGCACATCCATCACCCCAGAACTCTGGAACACAATAAACCTCTCCATCAACACTGGCACCTTCCCCGAGGACTGGAAACATGCAGAAGTATGCTCCCTCCTCAAGAAAGCCTCAGCCGACCCATCAGAACTAAAGAACTTCTGGCCCATCCTGCTGCTACCCTACCCGGCCAAAGTACTGGAGAAAGCATCAACACACAACTACGAACTCTGGACAGCTCCCAGTCTGGGTTTCGCAGCAACTACAGCATGTAGACAGCTCTTCTTGAAGACACCAACGACATCCGATCACTTCTAGACCATGGCCACGCCCCCCCAGAGCCATGAGACCCCCCAGGGGTGGGTAGCCGTGCTTTACAAAAACTGATTGATTGATTGATTGATTGAATGTAGAATGGAGGTGTCTAAGGCATAACTGCTGGGATAAAAATAAATGTATATTATTTTTAACTAATGTTTATGATCTTGTAGGTCTCTCGCAGGATCATGAATAGTAAAAAGGGGCAGATGAATTGTGAATACTGTCTATTAGTAGGAATGCATATTGTGGCCATTGTTTGTGAAAGGAAGTGTGTAAGTGATAAACTCTGTGAGAAGTAGATTGTTAATTCATTTTTTTTTTTTTTAAGTCATGCTCCTGTGAGACTCTTGCGGGATCTTGAACAGTAGAAAGGAGTAAGTGATTTTTTAATACACTGTAGTATGCAAACTTGCCACTGTAGGAAGGAGTACTACTGGAGATGCAGTTTGTCAGAGTGTACTATTTATGCCAATCGGCTTTATAAGAGTTGTGAGTGGAGTATAGTCTCTTCCCACATTCTATTATTATCAGAGAGAGGGGTGTTTGAAGGGAGGACAGTCCCTGGACAGAGCATACTATGCACACCTGTCAGAGGTGAGAGGTCTCAGTGGAGAGGCCAGTCTCTCTCCACACACCCTGCTACACACACCTGTCATCTGAGACAGAGTTGTGACAGAAGAGACCAGTCCATGTACGCAGCCTAATATGCACACCTGTCATCTAAGAGAGAGATGCGACAGGAGAGACTAGTCCATGTACATGCCCTACTATGCACAGCCATCATCTGAGAAAGAGCTCTGACAGAAGAGGCTAGTGCATGAATACAACCTACTATGCACACCTGTCATCTGAGACAAAAGTCTCACTGGAGAAGCTAGTCTTTCTCTACACACTCACACACTACTATGCACACCTGTCATCTGGGAGAGAGGTCTGGAGGACAGCCTAATCCATGTGCACCCCTACTATGCACAGCCATTATCTGAGACAGAGGTCTGAAAGGAGAGGTCAGACCATGTACACACCGTAATACATACACCAGTCATCTGAGAGAGAAGACTTAATGGAGCGCAATCTCTTTCCTACACCCCACTACACAAACCTGTCATCTGAGATAAGGTCTGGAAGGAGAGGGCAGTCCATGTACACATTTGACTATACACTCCTGTTATCTGAGAGAGTGTGGAAAGAGAGGGCAGTCCATGCAGGCACCCTACTATGCACATATCTCATGTAAGAGAGAGGTCTGACGGAAGAGGTTAGTCTTTCCTCACATCATACTACTCACACCCTTCATTAAAGAGAGGGGTCTCAGTGGAGAGGCCAGTCCCTCTCTACACACTTCCACATACACCTGTCATCTGAGACAGATGTCTATGTGGAAAGGCCAGTCTCTCCCCACACTCTACTACACCCACATGTCATGTAAGAGATAGGTCTCAGTGAAGAGGATACTTCATCCCACGTACTACTATTTCCTTATAATTTTGTTGCAGCTCCACGAGATTCTCGCAAAAGTAGCTCACAAACTTCAGGGAGAGAAGCTTGCTGCATGGACACATGTGATCTTGCAAGAGGCGTGAGAGACCTGAGGGAAAATTACTGAGCCTGTTTTATGATCCTGCAAGCCTCTTGCGAGACCCACATATAAAAACAAAAAGGTAGCGAAAGTCTGGCGCATATAAATGCTATGTATTACAACAGGATTTGTTCAGTGAAAATACAAATTTCATTATTAAAGTATGCTCGTATGAGATACTCGCGAGTGCAAACCAGCAAACCCTCCCCTACGAAGTGGACATTGAGGAAGGTGCACCTGGCTGTCGCCAGAGGCTCACAAGAGTCACCTGTGTTATGTATGAGAGCATCATGGCTCTCACAAGTGTCTTGCAAGAGGGATCAAGAAGGGAAAAAAGGGGAACATAGTACAACAACATACATAATGAAAGTATAGGGTAGCTCAGAAAATAACTTTTTCAAGACACATTTTGAACAACCTTTTGGTGTTTTTTAACAGTTGTAACTTTTTTAAAATTTTTATCTTTAAAAAGGGATAGAACAAAAAACAGGAAACTAGGAGTTTAGAAAACAATATCTCCCTCAAAACAAAGAGGAGTCAAATGTAGAAAAATTACTGCCAAGGTGGAACTTTGTAGTTCTGGACAAGCCTGCCTTGTGCAGCCCTACTCTTGTCTCAGAAGAATAAATAATCTGCTTGCATAAGCAGCAAATAAGGTCTTTCTTCTGATATGCAGGGTTGTTATCTGCTCGAGGGGTAAGTACCTGGGCAGGCACAGTGTCACAATTCAAAAAATATGTACACAGTTCCATTGAGCTATAAAAAGATAAATCCCTGTATAGAGCTAGGGAAAGAGAAGGGGAAAGGTCCCTGGGAGTGCAAATATAATGGAACAAGAGCCCTCACTCACCAATTGGTGACATGCTTCCTCATCAGGCTATGCTCCTCATCACGCCGGCACTGCAATGCCTGACGGGCTGCACGAGGTGGCTCTTTGCTGGAGATCTTTTTACTGTAGATGAGTGCCGGTCAGTATATGCTGGTATGTAGGATTAGTATGAAAAAAAGGGTGCTGTTAAAAATGGCTAGAGGTAAAAACAATAATTTATTTGATATTGAACCTCTGTCATGATTAAAAACAGAAGTGGGGGGAGAGAAAAAGGTAAGGTCTAGTCTCCCCTAATCGAATAAAGTGTTGAAACTACACTAACCCTATATTCTGAGAGTGTGCTGTATGCAAGTACAGGATCCCATTATTACTTCTAAATTAAGGTCAACATGTTTCTCGCTTATTTAGTCTACAAGATCTAATGCGATTCGTCAGGACCAATAAACCTACCTAATCCTTAAACTTTACAAAGTCTATAGTTGATAATCCAATATTTCACAGGAACCCTCCTCGTATTAGGGGATGGTCCCAGTGTCACCAGGTTAAATGATGTGGACAACCCTGATGAGTTATCAAGCTCTGCAGCATGGGCCACCTCAGCCTTAGCTAGGCATTGAGGGTGCATAGCTCTTAAATGTCACCACATCTCAGTGGTTCTCATGGAATAATGCTTGCACTAGCTCCCCCTCTTTTTTGCATAGCTTAAAAATCACAGTTCTGGAGGATACTTTCTTCCCACAAGTCCTCATCTGAAACAAGGACTCTTTGGGTGGCTGACTTGCAGGAACAGTGGTAGTGTTCTCATCTGAATCAAAGAATGACACTCTGATCACAGACAATCTGCAAAGTCAGAGAGGCAGCCAAAAAGGTTTAAGAACAGAAAAATCCAATAGGCAAAAGATGTAACAAGTAAGGAATATTTCTTTGTTAAATAAAGATGCCCATATAAACAAATCACAATCCTTCCTTTAGATGTCTTTCCTCTCCCAGGCGTCTCGCAAGTATCTTGCGAGAGCCCTGTGAGATCATAGAAACAGAATGTTTTAATATCTCAAATGCAATAATACATCAAATGTTTTCCTACTTTAAACAAGACTTCTCATATCTTACTTTCTTCAGAACTACAAAAACAAATTCCAAATGTACAATCTTGTGAGCGGATCGCAAGAGCTAGACAGGAAGTACAACCCCCTTGTAGTTCAGTGATTGTGCGTTCGACTCTGCGATTGCCTCGCTAGAGCCATACGTTTGTAATCAAAATAATTATTGCAATATACACACTGTACTGACTTTATTAAGTATAAACATTCAATAACAATTGACTAAATAAAAAAAAAACTCTGTACAACAGATTAGAACAAAATGTATAGCTCTGCAATCTTGGGAGATTGATCACACACCTTAAAAATAGATGTGCATTGTGAAAACACATAGTTTACAGTATAGGAAAAATCGATCAGGGTCTTTTTAAAATATAAATATAAACTTTATGTAAAGAAGTATACAAAGACCATGAAAACTATGCTGGAAATATTTCTGTGTATAAGAGTTACAAAAATTAAGAAGTTGAATATTCTCAGCGCAAACAAGGTTGAAGTAGTTAGTGTCTCTGTATTTTTATATATATTTTTATTTTTTAAAAACCCTAGAAATTCACTGAAAATCACAAAGGTTAGAGTAATGGTATCGTAAGGTTTACAAAAAATATGGGTGTTCGATTTAAAAAACTCACTGAAAAAAACAAATGTTAAAGTAATGTTACAGCTAGGTAAATGTCTCAGTGATGTTAACATTTTGAACTAAAAAATACACAGAAATTCAGCAGTTATGGTTAGCAGCACTACCTATAAATTGCGCCCCGCCATGCACTGCCTATGACCTGATATATGACATCACTCATGTCAATTGCATTTGCAGGAGCTGTGAGAAACAGCACCCATATATGACTCATTCATAAGGGGTGGCAACAAGGCCATCAAACTTTTGTCTTTTACTGAAGATGAAACTAAGTTTAGCACCCGCTCCCACGCATGGATGTTCATAAAGTATTATGTCAAGCTGGCTTCAGCTGCGTATCATTCTATATCATACTGGCCACAAATGAAACACCAGTTAATAACGATGCGCTTGGGCTATTTACCAACAATGGCCAACACCCCAGTATGGAGGAACTCAAGCTCGGTACTAAGCAGGCATTGTAAACACCATTGGGAAGATCTTATCCATATAATTTGTGCCTGCCCACGTGTGTATGAGCTCCGGCGGAGGCTCTTGAAAGGAACTTTCAATGACAGAGGTGTTCAGACTTGTAAAGCAGCCATAGTAGTGTGTTTTAATCCACATAATCCACAGCTAAACTGCAAATTTGTTAGATTTATGGCTTTAGCGCTATGGTAAAATTACTTTAGGCTGCATTGATATCCTTGTTATAGACTTTGTAAGTATCTCTAGGACTGTCGAAATAGTCGGGAAAACAATTGTACAACATAAGCTGTGTATTATCCAACATTCTTGACACCATAGCTGCTGTCCGTGCTAGTATTTGCGTATTTTAGTTAAGTTGTGCTTATCATTGCTCAAACTTATTGCACGGTTTAAAGTTCAGAATTATTGAGATGAGTGTGATGTTATGAAATGATATTGCACCTTGACTTTAGGCATCTGTACCAAGAAGGTTTTACTGTTGTTGGGCGCACAAGTGCAGCATAAGCACTTTTTAGCTGATTCAAAGTCTAGGAGTTTTAATTAATGTGATTTTGTTATCATTCTGCACTCGCACTGTAGGCCATCTGTGCCCAAGGGGTATTGCTGCTGGGCGTTCAAGTGTTTGACACAGGATTGGAATGGACGGTCCTGGTGCGCTCAGAGAGGTAAATCTAATTGTGCAGCTTTAACAAGGTAATTAGCAGGGCACAGCGCTTTAGACATCCGTCTAAGGAGGTACTACTGTGGTTGAGTGCACAAGTAAAGCACAAGCACCTTTTGGGCTGATTCAAATTCTAGAAGTTTTAATGAATGTGATATTATTATTATGCACTTGCACTTTAGGCCATCTGTGCCCAGGAGGTCTGTCGCTGCTGGGAACGCAAGTGTATGAAACAGGACTGGAATGGATGATCTTGGTGTGCTTATAAATGGTAAATCTAACTGTGCAGCCTTAATAAGGTAATTAGTAGTGAACAGCATGCTTTAATGACATGCAGAGATGTAAAGCTTTACTTACCTCCTTCCTAGTTTTATTGATGTATATTTAGCAATCTATAAAGCGGATCTTTAAATTTTACCGAAAATATATTTATGGAATGTGAAGGTTGTATACTTGTTATAGTTTTAATTAACTGAAACAATAAACTGAACTGAACACTCATGACATGTTCTATGACATAATTTATGACATCACTGATGACATCTCAAATGATATCACTGAAGACATCACTGATAACATCATCCAAGCTTTGTCTTCCCCCATATTGCTGTATAAATTACTATGGCATTTCATGCCTGGCTGCAAGTACAAAATAGCTCAGGAGAATATCAGGCATCATTAGTGCCATTACAGATACAACTCCCTTAGGTGTAGAAAGCAAGCAGTATGTGCAACATTGACCCTATACCATACACATTACAGGTAGCGTATTTCACATTAACAATCAATCCCAGATATTTAGGAACCCCTTAATGGGTATGATGTTCAATCTGTATACAACTGTTCACATAAAGCCAAGTTTCTAAAAATAGTGACTGTCAGTTTCAAACCAAATGCCCTATTACGGACAGCTTTTATCTGTATCAAACCTCAGACACTCCCCGAATCTACACTGAGAAATGAAGTTGATCTCAGTTGAGAACTAGGGTGGTCATTACAACCCTGGCGGTCGGTGTTAAAGCGGCAGTAAGACCGCCAACAGGCCGGCGGTAAAAAAATTGGAATTACGACCGTGGCGGAAACCGCCAACAAAGACAGCCACTTTAACACTCTGACCGCCACGGCAGTACAAACAAACAGCTTGGCGGTCACCGCCAACAGACAGGCGGAGGACAAAGTACCGCCCACAGTATCACAACCTACCAATCCGCCACCTTTTCCGGGGCGGATTCACCGCGGACAAAAACACGGCGGAAACAGGACCTCGAAGGGAAAACGCTCACCTCTACACACCCCACGAGGAACCAGGACGCCATGGAACCAGAGCTGCAGATCCCGCCAGCCCTTATCTTCTTGCTCCTCTACCAGGAGCACGAACGCCGGCGGAGAAGACCACAGTGAGTACTGCATCTACGACACAGGGGAGGGGGAAGGGAAAAAACAGGGACACACACATGCAACACGCAACACCCTCACCCACGACAACAGGCACCTCAGGGGGAGGGAAATGGGGGGGCACCTCAGCCAGTTGAGTGCACAACGCCACATCCACGAGGGGGCCACATGCCCACTGTTCAATCCTGGGGAGTGCAAAGCCACAGTCTCACAAGTCTCTACAGTGGGTGGTTTGCCCACTGTTCAATCCTGGGGAGTGCAAAGCCACAGTCTCACAAGTCTCTACAGTGGGTGGTTTACCTACTGTTCAATCCTGGGGAGTGCAAAGCCACAGTCTCTCAAGTCCCTATAGTGGGTGGTTTGCCCACTGTTCAATCCTGGGGAGTGCAAAGCCACAGTCTCTCAAGTCTCTACAGTGGGTGGGTTGCCCACTGTTCAATCCTGGGGAGTGCAAAGCCACAGTCTCTCAAGTGGTTGACAGTCTCCATTGGTTCTGGAGGGGGCTTGGTGTCCAGAGTGCTTCATCCTGCCAAGGACTGAGGTAGTGGATGGATCTCTCCACTGGTCCTGGAGGGGGCTTGGTGCCCAGAGTGCCTCATCCTGCTCGTGACGGACTCAGTAGCGTCAGTGCCCTTGGCGCTCATGGGCCAGCGGTGCATGTGGCGGTGGTGGCCTGTTCAGCGATGCTTGTGGTGGCGGTGCCCTGTTCAGCAGTGCTTGTGACGGCGGTGGCCTGTTCAGCGGTGTTTGTGGTGGCGGTGGCCTCCTGGGCAGCGGGGATGATGGCGGTGGGCTCCTGGGCAGCGGGGATGATGGCGGTGGCCCCCTGGGCAGCGGGGATGATGGCGGTCTTCTCCGCCGTGCTGCTCTTCCCGGACCTGCTGACTTTCTTGTGGCCCTTCCCCACCTTGGAAGGTGTAGCAGCTGACTCCACACTCCCACCTGTACCCCTGGGAGCGGCTTTGGTGGCTGGAGTCTTCCCCCCCTCCCGCCGGGCACTGGCCAACTTTTGATGCTTCACAGGTGGGGGACTGTCCGTGCTGTGGCTCTGTGCCACACTGGCTGCCCTGGTGGCCGGTGCACTCCAGATTCTGGTGACTACAGGCACCACTGGTCCCAGAGATGTTGTGGCTGAGGTGCTAGGTTGGGACCTGGAGAGTCGGGCCCTAGGAGACGGACGGGGTGGGGGAGGTGTGGGAAAGAGGTGAAGGTTGGACAGGAAAAGTTTTTGGGAAACACTGGGACGGGTAGTTGGAGGGGGTTTGGTAGTGGAGGAAGAGGTTGTGGTTGTAGGAGGTGTTCGTTTGGCGACTTTGGGTGAAGGTGCATGAGCTGTTGGGTGGGTGTGTGCCTGCGTTTGTGTATCTTGGGAGGTGGCGTCACAGACACACTGGGAGAGGACACAGGGCATGTGTGAATGGCAGTGGGGGCGGTGACTGCGCGTGAGCGGGGTGTGGTGGTGTGTGTGTGCTGGTGATGGCAGTAGTGGCTGTGGATGTAGTGCATGCAGGTGTGAGTGGAGACGAGACTGGGAGGGAGGAGAGAGACGAGGAGGATGGGGACACAGTGGAGGCAGTGGATGTTGGTGTGTCTGCATGTGTGTGATGCTTGCGTGAGTGCCTGTGGGATGTGTGGTGCTTATGGTTGCCTGAGCTTCCCTTGTGTGTTCACGTGTGTGCATGCTGGTCTGAAGATGTGCTTGGGATATGCTGAGGTAGAGGGGATTGGGTCTGGGTGGAGGAAGTTGGTGGGGGGAGGCTAGACACAGGGACAATGGCTGCCATCAGTGCTGAGGCCAGAGTCTGAAAAGCTTGCTGAAGGGACGCCTGACCAGAATGAATGCCCTCCAGGAATGCAATTGTTTGCTGCAACTGCCTTTCTACACTCTGGGTGGCATTCAAAATGGTAGACTGCCCAACAGTGAGGGACCTGAGGAGGTCAATGGCCTCCTCACTAAGGGCAGCAGGGCTGACTGGGGCAGGGCCTGAGGTGCCTGGGGCGAAGGTGATGCCCACCCTCCTGGGTGAGCGGGCACGGGGCAAAGGCTGAGGGCCTGCTGGGAGGGCGGTGCTGGTAGGGGGGTTGCGGCTGTACCTGAGGATGCGGGTGGCACAGATGTTGCCGCCACCACAAGGGAGCTCCCATCAGAGGACGAGTCCGTGTCACTGGTGTCAGCTCCTGTCCCCGCCATGGAGCTCCCTTCACCCTCCGTCCCACTGGTGAACTCCGAGTCCGTTGTCTCGCCCTCCAGGGCCATGTGGGATGCAGCTCCCTCCTGCTCCGTTGCCACTGCTCCTCCACCTGATGATGCTAATGCACACAAGAACAGGGGGACCACAAAAAGGGGGGGACAACAGAAGAAAGACATGTTGAGTGCATGCATTACCGCTACCGTTGGCAGACACGACAGACACAGAAGCCCCCTGCACTACGCCGCGTACTTGGCCTCCACTGTTCAATCCCTGGGACATGGCCTACAAGGCTATGGACGACATCTGCGCACATGGATGACACAGGAGCCTGACTAGGTGTACTTGGCACTGTACACAGGTGGGGTGGGGTGGGGTGCCACAGGCTCTGCCAGAACAAGGAGACCTTGCCTCCTAAACTCACCCTGGCCTATGGAAACCCACAGCCCACCTCCCCCACCCAGACACCTCCACTGCGCGCAAAATCAGCAGAATGAGAGTGTACTCAACCCCTTGTGGCTGCTGTGATGCCCCCAAGCGCCCATCCAACTCCGGGTACGCCACCTCCAGGATCCTGAACATCAGGGGGGTCATGGTGCGACGGGCACCCCTCCCACGTTGGGAGGTCATCCCTAGCTGGGCCTCCGCCGTCTTCTTGCTCCAGCGGCGAATGTCCTCCCATCTTTTCCGGCAGTGGGTGCTCCGTCTGTGGTAGACCCCCAGGGTCCAGACGTCCTTGGCTATGGCACGCCAAATATCTTTTTGCTGGTGGGCGCTGACCTACATGAATTGTACAGGGGGAAAAGAAAAGTTATTACCAAATGCACCGTCACAGTCATTGGCCCCCATCCCTACCCTTGCCATGATGCACAAGCTCTCACCGTCGTTTCATGCACACCTCAATCTGCCCCCCCAATCTTTCATTCACCCCACTCCACACAGGCATAGCCCATACAGCATGCTCCCAGTGTATTTACCTGTTTGTCTGGAGGACCGTAGAGTAGCGTGTACTGGGGGAGGACCCCATCCATGAGTTTCTCCAACTCCTCCGATGTGAAGGCAGAGGCCCTTTCCCCAGTCACACGAGCCATTGTCTCTTCCAGACCGAGGTCACAGCAGCACTTGCAGTGTAGTCTTCTCCTGTCGAAGATCAGGTATCGAGTGATTGAACAGATAGAAAATGGCGGTCACGTCCGCAGCGGTGTGTACCGTCACCGCCGGCGTACATCGTCATTGGCTCCTTGGACCCATAGGGTCCAATGTTAACCAATGCACCATTGCGCCGCGGTCTTCTACCGCCTACCGCGACTGTGTACTACTCCAGCGCAGTTACCTCACATCCCATTGTCCCACTTTACAGGTCAGGCAGCTGCCATTTCAGGGGCCTACATGGCTTAATTTTTAACTGCGTCACACATACCTAGGCCTAGCCTCAACACACATACAGGCCAATTTTCGGATTATGATTCGTGTTCTGTGCAAGCAGAGTTATTTGACTCTATGCTCGCTGTTGTCCTTCATAGGCACCGTCCGCTGGGACATGTGAGGAGATGGCGGCATCCTCCAGTGTACCGACCGTTGGTGGACCTGTCGACAATAGAGGAAAGACATGTGATAATCACATACAGGCTTGACCGTGCCACAATCCAGGAACTGTGTACCCAGTTGGAGCCAGACCTGATGTCAGCTATCCGCCATCCCACAGGAATCCCCCCTCAAGTGCAGGTGCTGTCAGTACTCCATTTCCTTGCAAGTGGGTCATTTCAAACAACAGTTGCCATAGCATCAGGGATGTCCCATCCTATGTTTTCCAATGTGTTGTCCAGAGTGTTGTCTGCCCTCCTGAAACACATGCTGAGCTACATCGTTTTCCCTCAGGTGGAGGATTTGCCTACAGTGAAAGGAGACTTCTATGCCCTGGGACATATCCCCAACATCATAGGTGCCATTGATGGGGCCCATGTGGCTTTGGTACCCCCCGCAGGAGTGAACAGGTGTACAGAAACCGGAAGAGTTATCATTCCATGAATATGTAGATGGTGTGTTTGGCAGACCAGTACATCTCCCATGTTAATGCCAAGTTCCCTGGCTCAGTGCATGACGCCTACATCCTGCGGAATAGCAGCATCCCTTATGTGATGGGTCAACTCCAGAGGCACCGTGTGTGGCTAATAGGTGAGCACCTGGAAGCAAGTCAGTGGGAATGGTTGTCTGGGTCTGGGGATATCCCTACAGGTTAGTGTGTGTCTAACAGTTGTCCCTCGCCATTTGCAGGTGACTCTGGTTACCCCAACCTGTCATGGCTACTGACCCCAGTGAGGAATCCCAGGACAAGGGCAGAGGAACGCTACAATGAGTCCCACAGGCAAACTCGGCGGATAATAGAGCGGACCTTCGGCTTCCTGAAGGCCAGGTTCAGGTGCCTCCATATGACAGGTGGATCCCTATTCTACTCACCAAAGAAGGTGTGCCAGATCATCGTGGCCTGCTGTATGCTTCACAACTTAGCTTTGCGATGACAGGTGCCTTTTCTGCAGGAGGATGGTCCAGATGGCGGTGTTGTTGCAGCTGTGGAGCCTGTGGACAGCGAAGACGAGGAAGCAGAAGAATAGGACATGGACAACAGGAACTTGGTGATCCTGCAATATTTCCAGTGAGACACAGGTAAGAATACAAACCTGCCTACTACATGTACTTTAACACTACTACCTCTCTACTGTCTGTCCTTTTTACCCAGTGTATGGTCACTGAGTTGTCACTTTCCCTTATGATTTCACAGATGTGTGTCCCACAGTGTGACATCTGCTTTGTTTCCTCATGGACTAGAGCTGTGTGACATAGGTATGTTGACATTACAATTGAAAGAGCATTTTGCCACTGTAATTGCTAATACACTATTCCAAAATCACAGACTGACTCCAGATTGTTTTGTGCTTCAAGGGTGTTTATTTAAGTGCTCAATATTGGAGGGGGTTGTAAAATGGTGAGGGGTGATGGTGGAGGAATGTCCATGGCAGGGTCCAGTCTATTAGTTTCACAGGTGCATTGCCCAAATGGGCATAGAAAGTGGAGCTGGGGCAGTTTGAGGATGGACAGGGTGACAGGAAGTGGGACAGAAGGATGACATTCAGGGTGGTCTCATTTTTTGGCAGGGGTCTTGGCATCGTTCTCTGTCTTTGTCCTGGATTTCAGGGACCGTTTGCGGGGTGGTTCTCCCTCTGTAGGGGGTGGGGTGCTGGTGTGATGGTCCTGTGGCGGTGCCTCCTGTCCACTAGCGCCGGCGGAGGTGGTGGGCAGTTCATCGCCCATGCTAGTGTCAGGGGCCCCTTGTTGTGCCACAGTGTCCCTCCTGGTGTATAGTACTTCCTTCAGCACCCCTACGATGGTGCCCAGGGTGGAATTGATGGCTCTGAGTTCCTCCCTGCAGCCCAAATACTGTTCCTCCTGCAGGCACCGGGTCTCCTGAAACTTGGCCAGTACCGTTGCCTCATCTCCTGGGAGTGGTGGTAGGCTCCCATGATGGAGGAGAGGGCCTCGTGGAGAGTGGGTTCCCTTGGCCTGTCCTCCCCCTGTCGCACAGCAGCCCTCCCAGTTC
Source organism: Pleurodeles waltl (assembly GCF_031143425.1). Lineage (NCBI taxonomy): Eukaryota > Metazoa > Chordata > Amphibia > Caudata > Salamandridae > Pleurodeles > Pleurodeles waltl. The sequence continues at coordinate 649,718,922 of NC_090442.1, forward strand.
CCCTGTGTTCCTGGGCCTCCGTCCCCTAGACCGTGTGCCCACTACCACTGCTCCCAGGTCCCTGTTGTTGTTGGGGTGGTGGGTTAGCCTGGGTTCCCTGTAGTGGTGGACACACTGCTGATTGACATGTCCTGGGGACAGAGGTATGGGCACGCTGGGTGGCTGCTGTGCTGGTGTTTCCAGAGGGGGGAAGCTCTGTAGTGACCTGTGACTATGTGAGGGGAACCAACTGTCCCGAGGTCCCCGATGGGCCAGGCTGGTCATCTAGATCCAGTTGGACAGACCTGCTGTCATCACTGTGGGCCTCTTCTGTTGGTGGTGTGGACCCTCCTGTCCGGTGACGTTGGGTAGGGGTCCTGCAGGGGTATAAAATGATGTTTATTACATCTGTGTGTGCCATGGTGTGCAATAGGTGGGTGTCCGTGTACCCCAGTGCTTGCATTCCTGTGCAGTACCTTGTGTGATGATGATTTAGGGGGGTGTATGGGTATGTGCAGTGGGCATGCTTTGGTGATGGGTGTCCATGCTTTGTTGTTGCATGCAGGGCTTGGTGTTGGGATGGGTGGGTTGTGATAGTGGGACATTTGTGAGGAGTAGGAGTGATGGGGGTGAGGTTGAGGGTGGGGGTATGTGATGGCATGCAGGTAGGGTGGGGGATGTAATAGTAAAGCTTTGACTTACTAGAGTCCATTCCTCCATCTACTCCTGCGAGGCCCTCAGGATGCAGAATCGCCAAGACCTGCTCCTCCCATGTTGTTAGTTGTAGGGGAGGAGGTGGGGGTCCACCGCCAGTCCGCTGAACCGCAAGGTGGTGTCTTGAGACCACGGAACGCACCTTCCCCCGTAGGTTTTTCCACCTCTTCCTGATGTCATCCCTATTTCTTGGGTGCTGTCCCACTGCGTTCACCCTGTTCACGATTCTTCGCCATAGCTCCATCTTCCTAGCTATGGAGGTGTGCTGCACCTGTGATCCGAATATCTGTGGCTCTACCCGGACGATTTCCTCCACCATGACCCTGAGCTCCTCCTCAGAGAACCTGGGGTGTCTTTGCCGTGCCATGGTGTGTGTGGGTGATGTGTGGGGTGGTGTGTATAGTGATATGTGGGGTGATATTTAGTGGTGTGTTGTGTGAGGTGCGTGGAAATTCTTTGGGTAATGGTATTGTGTGCCTGTGGATGCTTGGTAGTTGTTTGTGGTGTATCTCTCTGGCCTTCGTTCGGGATTTTGGTTGTAGGGGTTTGTGGGTGATGTGGGTGTGTGTTTTATATTGTATTGGGTGTGTGGTAGTGGTGTGTGTATGTGTATCAGGTGTGTGTATTTCGAATTGTCCAATGTGGCTGTGTTTTGTAGATGTGTGTGTATTTTGAGCGCGGCGGTGTGTACCGCCAATGGAATACCATGGTTGAAAGACCGCCGCGTGGATTCATGTGTCGTGATAGTGTGTTGGCGGTCTTCTGCCCGGCGGTAAGCGGCTTTTACCGCCAATGTTGTATTGACCGCCTAGGTACTGTAAATAGTGTTTACTCTATGTAGAGAGTTTCTTCTTTATCACACTGTTTGAAAACAGAGAAGCGCTCATGATAAATAAATCCGAGTATTAAAAAGAATCTATTAAGAACTGAGTACACTCTATGCGACAGACACTATTTTCTAAAAATAACCAAGATCTAAAGGTGCTAAAGATAATACTAACTGTACGCTTCATACTATGGGGAAAACTATAGAGACAGCCCATCTTCTGGAGCAAGATAAGCACATGTACATAGGTTAGTACCTGGTGGACACAGTCTTCTATGTTAACTAGAAACTTTCATGCTGACAGGATTCTCTCTAATTTAAGGCTGATTACAAAGTTACTATCTACTACGAGGAATCATTCTTCGGATGGAAACTTCTTCTGTAGAACCACAAAACCTGTGTAGAATGTAATAAAGACAAGTCAACTGTCACCTGTGCAGAGTTACCCTTGAATGCAAAGTGTTTAATATCTCTACACACCAATGGTGCATTAGGAGCACATGTGTTTTGTAAACACTTTCACCCATTAGCTGGAACCAAGATGTACAAAACAAGGTAGAGAAGTAATATGGTACTCACCTGCCACTATGTAAACTACCAAACAGCTAACACACTTGTTAGGTGATGTTATCAGTGATGTCATCAATGATGTCTTTCAGACCTCAACAGTGAAGTCATAAATGATGTGATAGAACATGTCATGAGTGATGTAATATGTGAGGTCATAAGCAGCGGGGCTTCAAAACGTTAACATTGTCACTGAGAAATTCACCACACAATAATGTTGCTTTAACCTTTGTTTTTTAATATATATATATATATATATATATATATATATACCTAGTGGCGGTTACCACTAGGTAGTTATAGTTAGGATCTAGTTTCTACAGAAAAAGTGTTTTTTACTTGCCCTTGTCTTTGACGTTGGTTGCTGAATCTTCATGAAATTTTTCAAAAACATTTGACGGTCATAAGCAGCAGGGGCTTCAAAACTTTAACATTGTCACTGAGAAATTCACCACACAGTAATGTTGCTTTAACCTTTGTTTTTTATTAGATATGTATGCCTAGCGGCGGTCGCCACTAGGTAGTTATAGTTAGGATCTAGTTTCAACAGAAAAAGTGTTTTTTACTTGCCCTTGTCTTTGGCGTCGGTTGCTGAATCTTCTTGAAATTTTTCAAAAACATTTGAACATGTGAACTGCTCTCTGGAAAGCTTTGGGGTGATCTGTCAAGCGGGACCTGAGAGAAAGGTGGGGTCACAAAACACTTTTTTCCCATTCATTTTTCCAGAGGGATTTTGAACAGTGATAGCGCCCGAACCACTGGACGGAATTACACCAAACTTGGCAAAAAGGTAGCTCTTGGTCCAGAAAGCGACTTTTGTTTTTTGCTGTAAATACGTTCAGTAGCTTTTGAGAAATTAAAGAAAATACAAATTTGTATATATAGGGACGTGAAGGCATCGTGAACCCTCCCGATCTCATGCTGAAGATCTGATTGGCTGCCAACACTTCAACATGGAAGTGTTGGCAGCCATCTTGGGACATGGCTTCACCTGAGTATACAAAAACAATAACATGAAAAAAAACAAAAGGGGCCAGGGTAGGGACACCCTGACTTTTTAGCTCTGGTGCTGGGGTCCCAGAGGGACCCCTGATGAGCTAAAAAGCATTTAAGAAAAAAAAAAAAAAAACAAGTGCCGGCCCCCGCGCTTGATAATGCTGAAGCCCCTGGGTGGGCCAAGTCCCGGAGGCATTACCATTTTAATGCGGGGGGCTCCTACCCCCCCCCTCAGTCCTGGTGACTGCCACCTCCCTGGGACACATCTCTCTATCTAATGTGGGGGCATGTGCCCCTCCTGCAGCCCCTGGGGCCACCACCTTCCCAGGGTTTTAATCAAAGTAATGCAGGGGAGGCGTCCAGTGCCCCCCCAGCAGCCACAGGAACTGCCACCTCACTGGTGCAACAATGTGAAACTAATGCGGGGGCTGCCCTGGCCCTCCCCTCCCCCGCAGCCTCGAGACCACCACCTCCCTGGGGCACTTTTCTAAACCCAAAGCAGGGGAGCTGACACCCCGCAGCCCCAGGGACTGCCACCTCCCCATGGCTTTAAATAAATTAAAGCATGGGGGCTGCCCAGCTTCCTCCCATAGCCCCAGGGACTACCACCTCCTCGGGGCTACTAATGTAGGAGGGGGGCCATGCCCCCCTCAAGGAGCCACTGACGGCCCTGGGGCCTGCCAGGACCGGCCCCTGGTATGTCTTTGGGTGCCCACGCCTAGAACAGAGCTGTTTGCTGTGACTTCCTGGTAGCTGACAGCTCGCACCAAGTTACAGGAAACACTCTGCTCCGATGAAGTGAGAGCTGTTTGGCAGCTCTCACTTCATGCGAGCAGAGGTTTCCTCTGTTTCCATGCCTGCGGAGATTCAGGCAGGGAAACAAAGGAAACATTGCTCTCACAGAGAGGGAGATGCTTTGGCAGCTCCCTTTTTGTAACAGTAATGCTGGCTCCTGCAGGAGTTGGGGAGCTGGCTGGGACCATGGAGGCCTTCAGACTCCCCCTGCAGTCCCCAACATTGTCACTGGGAGCCATGAGGGGCACCCAGGTCACAAGGCCGGGACCCAGGGGATACGGTCCCAGGAGCCACAATTGACCCCAGGGATGGGTGGATGGGCAGACAGCCGCCCCCCCCAAAATTAAAATAATTAGGCCAGACCCTAGGAAATAGGGTCTCCAGGGCCAAGATTGGCTTGCAAAAGGAGCTTCGTGGCTCTGGGGGACGGGATCCAGAGGCCAAGATCAGCCTGGGGAGGGAGGCTGTGTGGGGTTTGGTTGGTATATGGGTTGGTGTGATGATAATAATTGGGTTTGACCAATGACTTTGTGTTTCACCACTGCGCATATTAGTTGCTCAATGTTCACCAGTAGCACATTGTATGTTTTGTTCAGCCTAGCCGCCTATTGGCTTTGACATTGCATTAGCCATTACATGCTGTATTCAGTTTAGCCGCCTATTGGCTTTGACATTGCATTAGCCATTACATTCTGTATTCTGCCTATTGGCTTTGACATGCTGTATTCAGTCTAGCTGCCTATTGGCTTTGACATGCTATTAGATATTACATTCTGTATTCAGCTTAGCTGCCTATTGGCTTTGACATGATATTAGACATTACATGTTGTATTCAGCTCAGCTGCCTATTGGCTTTGACATGATATTAGACATTGCATTTTGTATTCAGCTCAGCTGCCTATTAGCTTTGACATGACATTAGACATTGCATTTGATATTTAGGTTAGCTGCCTATTGCCTTTAACGTGGAGTTAGACATTGCAGTTGAGAATCCAAGCTGTATTTTTCCAAGCTGTGTTTTTGCACAAGATGAACCAAGCTGTTTTCTTCTCACACTAGACTAGACCTGATAAGAGAGAGTACATTTGGTGTTTTCCTTTCTGCTCAAGCTTGGGAAGAGGAGCAGTCTAGGAGATCTGGCCAGTCTCCAAAGGCTTGCGTAGTTTTCCCAGGTCTGAGAGGAGGGGGCACGCTTTTGTAACGGATGACTCGGGCTTCAGAGAATTAGATTCTTTTTTCCCTGACTTCGGACTGGAACTTGGTGCCAGTTGCCAGTCTCCTGTGTGGGTAGATAATCTCTTTCTCGCAGTTGACCGGAGTCATCAACTTGCAGACCCCAGAAAGATGAAGCTGTAAACAGTTTCTCACACGGTGAAGTATTTGTTTTGCTTTGCATTCAATATCTTATCCATATCTTATAAATATAACCTGCTGTGTACATTGCAACTGAGATATACTTTGTTTTAATGCTGTGACTACTTTTGTGCTTGAAATCTATTAATTCGTCCCTCAAGAACTTGTGGGTGGGGAGGAATTAACATCAATAAAGGTCTTCTTTGAACTCAGAAGTGCATTCTTGATATGTTCTGTAAGCTCTGATACGAGATAAGTAGGAAAGCAGAACAGTTAGCCGCAGGGTCTGGACGCAGGCCAGGCCCTGCAGCCAACACCCACTTTGGCCATGCGCACCATTGGGTTGTTATAGTGGTTGGCTGCAGGTGAGTCTCTGTGGCGAAGCACTACTGCACACGGCCTTTGACATTACAGTTAAGCTCAAATTTTAAATGTTCCAAACCATATAAGTTCACCTTTTATAGTTAGAGTTATCTCAAGTAACTAGGTCACGTGCCCTATGATAATTATAACTTATGCCCTCTCCTTTGCACTACTAATTACCCCCCAAATTGCAGCAATCATGACATCTTTGATAACATCATTGATAGTGTCACTATAACATCTGCAGTAAAATTACTGATCAGACAACTGTGCATGGCTGTGGCACGAGTTATAATTACCTTAGGGCACTACTTATAGTTACTTGAGATAACTAACTATAACAAGTGAATTTCTATGGTTTGGTACGTTTAAAATGCAAGCCTAACTATAACGTCCCAGTAACCTTTAGGTTTTTTAAGTGAATTTTTATGTTTTTTTTATTCTATTTCCTAACTATAACATAGCTGTAAACTTTGTTTTTTTCAATGAATTCTGCAACTTCAGGGAGGATCCGGGTTCTTTTAAAAAATAAAACGCCGAAATGGGCCAGAACCCGGGGGAGCTGTGTGTTCTGGGGCCATGCAGCCACCCTCCCTGGGTATTTGTAGGCCCCAGGGACCAAATCCCCGGGGCTGTCACAACACAAGTACCTCACCACTCACCATGCACTGCTAATTACCCCACATATTATCTCACTCATCACATCATTGATAATATCACTGCAGCATTTGCATGACATTATTAATAAGAAAACTGTGCACTGACAGGGCGCAAGTTATAGTTGCTTTGCGACATGAGTTAAAGCTACCAGAGCTTAGTATAGCTGAAGAATTTCATTGGTTTTATCTGTTTAAAATGTTATGATGTCAATGGAATTCTCTCCTAATTATAAGGTTACTTTACCCTTTTGTTTTTTTCAGTGAATACATATATATATGAAAAAAACAAAGGTTAAAGCTTAGTTATAGTTAGGAAGACATTATTTTTTAGTGCAATAAAAAAGAAAAACTTGCTGCGGCGGCCTCCTCCAACTGCAACTCACACCTTCTTCAGCTGAAGCTCACGCCTCCTTTCCACCTGCACAAACCTTACTCAGTGGATGACCCCAATGTGCTTCTGCATGCCAGATGTTCCACAGAAGTACTGCTGGGTCCCCTGTGATATCGCCTTCTAGCAAATGTTACGTATCACCAGCCTGGCATTAAGCGGTTTCTCCCCTTGTGGCTAAGTAAAGAATAACAACACCACAGACTCCTTAATTTTGTTGCACCTCTACAACTCCTGTTATTCCTGCATCACAAGCATCTCCTCTTGGTTTTCCTCCTTCTTTTGCAGCAGGGCAGGATCCTGTATCTTCACTAGAGGTAAATGGAAAATCCACTTCCAAACAACAAAGTTCTGTAACACTGAAAAGGCACCACTTTCCCCTTACAGGCTCATCCTGAAATGACCCAGGGATGTTAGTGTATTCTTTCCTGTAATTGACACTGTTTTAAGCCAATGAAAAGTCATGAAGTACTCTGGTATTATTGCAATAGTATCTAGGAAGTACCGAATTAAAGGCAAACTACTAAAACATAATAAAAAATTGACTCCAAATTAATATACACATTACATAGCCACTCTTTTACGACCGCATTTTTGTTTTTTAACAACCTATTTACATATTAAACTGAAAACTTAATGAAAGCATTCATTTGTTTGTGCTGTAAAAAGAACCCAAACGTAGCTCAAAAAACTACAAAAAATGCAGCCTCATAGCATAAAGTCTATTCTTATGGTAGAAGGTAACAACAGACAATAATCACAGCCCAATACTACTACATTACATCAACAATCATGCACATTGTGATGGCTGAGGGAAAGAAAAACAGCTTTATTTTTCCTTCACAAAACAATTACAGAAATAACAAAGTAGACCTTATCACATATATGTATATATGTGTATAAATGAAACTATTTAATTCCTATTTCATTCACTATGACTAATTTTTAAACACAAAGATGGCTTTGAATTCTGTTATGATATCAATAAATGTTTTAAAAATTAAAAAGTCACAGAAATTCAATGAAACAAAGGTCATAGCTTAGTTACAGCTAGGAAAACATTATTTATTAGTGCAAAGGAAATATCACTTAAACTACAAAGACCTTTAAAATTTGAATTTGATAGTTCTAATTTTCAAAATATATCTTATGCCACGTCTGAAAAATACTATAAGTCGCACACTTCAGAACACATTGGCATCAAAACTGTAGCCACACCACATTAACTATACCTGTCCACTCTACATGCATACTAGTGCCATAGATTGTCTTGTTATCGTTTTCATACCACTGTGTTCCAAACTGTGTGACTTATAGTATTTTGCGGATGTGGCATAAGATATATGATATAATTGAAAGTTATAATTATAACTTTGAAATTTCAAATATTTTCAAAGAGGCAGTCTGTACCTAAAAGTAAGACTAATTTTGGAAAAAATTGGGTTGTTAGTTAACTAGGACGTGAGCCCTGGTCAGGCAGCAACCACAATCCTTGTCAAGGTAAGGCACAAGCAAACCCCAAATTAACCTGTGCTCATCTCCCTGGTAGCTTGGCACAGAGTAGTCAGGCTTAACTTAGAGGATTTGTTTAAAGCTTTTGTGCAACACTTCAAACAGTAACACAGTGAGAATGCATCACAAAAGGGGCTCACAACAGAGGAGATTTTAATAAATAAAACAAGACCAAAACAACAAACATCCAGTTAGTAAAACCTGAGATATTGAATGTTACAATTGTAAGTAAAAATAGCACTAAAAGGCAAAAAGCGCTACTGGGGATATCTGGTTGTGCCAGACTGGGACAAAGTCACAAGTTCAGGCCGATCATGAATCAGCTACACAGAACAGAGTACCTTAAATCCTGGTTATGGAGCGTAATGTAGATCCACGTTGAAGATGTGCCGCACAGCTGGAGCAATGTATTGGTTTCAAGATTTGTCAAGGCTTCGGTGCAAGGTCCTGCTGCATCGTTGTTGAGGATCCCAGCGACGGGGCTTGCAATGTGAATTTCAGCATCGGGGATGCGGCACTCAGTTGGCGCTGCATCGGTCTCGAGGAGCTGCAAGGTTGCGATGTGGAGTCTGGCCTCATTGTCGAGGCTGCCGTCAGTAGGAGATGCAAGTACCTGGGCTGTGGGTGTTCAACGCCACCAGGGTGATGCGTGGGTTCCGAGATCTGCGGTGGGCGATGCCTGTCTTTGCGATTGGTCCAATTCACACAGCAGCAGAGATTCATCAATTCTGCTCGGGATGCACCACTCAACTGAGGAGATGCGTTGGTGCTGCTCAAGGACGCGTCGCTCAGCAGAAAACATGCATTGGCTCTCCTGCCAAGCACTTTAGGACCAATTCCAATGGTCCAGGGCTGGTGTGAAAACACTTGGCAGAGCAGACTTACAGATGACAGAGTCGAGGTGCAGTGAAAGTTTGCTGAAAGCCTATGTTCCTAAGACTTCAGATCAGGAGGCCAGCCAGCTATCCCTTGGAGTCGCTCTGTGTTCAAGAGCTGCAAGCCCAGTCCTTCTCACTCAGGCAAGAGAGCAGCAGGCAGCAGGTCAGCACAGCAAAGCAGGAGCCCAGCATAAAGCAGTCCAGCAGAGTGGCAGTCCTTCAGCAGCACAGCAGTCCTTCTTCCTGGCAGAATATTCACAGTTCCAGAAGTGTACTGAAGTGATGGTGTCTGAGGTCCAATATTGGTACTCAGGTTTTGGAAGATGGGAGAAATGTGTAGACAGTGGCTTTGAAGTGCTAGAAATTCCCTGCCTCCTCTGCCGTGGCTCCAAGTTGGCTGGAGTGACAATACAGGGTTATTGTGCCCTTTGTATGTGGACAGGACACAGTCTATTCAGATGTAAGTGAGGCTGTGTCCAGCTCCTCCCTCCTATCCTGCCAGTGATGGCCCATTAAGTAACACCTAAGCTCCCTTTGTGTGTGGCTGTCTAGGAGGACTACACAAAGCCCAACTGCCAACTACTCCCAGTCAGGTCAGGTGCATCCAATGGTTAAAGTAAGGAAGTGGGGGGTGCATGGCCAAGATGGCGGCGTGAGCGGACGTGCATATCTGAGCTCCGCAGCCCGGGCCTTCTCCAGCTTCAGTGCGGCCCTGGGCACCTTCAGCAGGGGCTGCCCCAGCGGCTGAGGGAGGCGGGGAGGCTTCTCGGGTGCGACCCGGAGATCGGCAGGGGGCCTGGAGGCCCAACTGTGACGGCAGGCCTGTGAGGCAGTTCGGGCCCAGGCCGAGTCTGAGTGCTGTGGGCGCAGCAGCTGGGAGCGGCCGCGGTGGCTGATGCCGCACGGAAGGCAACGAGCCCGTAGGCCCACTCCGGGCTCGGGCTCTGTCCTGGTCCTGGTCCTTGAGGGAGTCGGCGGCTAAGGTCGTGCCGCAGAGGTACGGAGGCAGGGGGGGGCACTCGCAAGAGTGAGCAGCACATGGCATTGGTCCCTGAGGCCCCGTAGATCGCACGGCTCAGGGAGGGCCTACATGGGAGCAGTCTAAGGCACCGACAAAGAGTGGGAGTCCGGAGGTCCTCTAGGAGCCCGAAGAGCGGGGGCCCTCCTGTATTTCAGGGAGGAGCCAGATTAGTGGCACGGTGGGACTTTTCAGCCTCCCCCGCAAAGTACCGGACCGGTGGTGCTTCCCTGGGCCTAGGGTCGTCGCAGGTTGTCCCTTGGTAGGCCCTGCAACCGTGACCAGCAACATAGAGGTAACCCTGAATAGGCTGCGGAGCTGAGGACGGTCGCCTCGCCTCGGCCTGGTGAAAGTCTGGGGCTGGACCGGGCTGTTCTGGTGAGTGGAGGCGGTCCGGTGAAAGTTAGATAGGGGACCAGTGCAGAGGACTGCGTTGGGTGCTGGTTCCCTCTAGTAGTCGGCGGTCGAACGACCCTATGATGGCGTCCTCTAAGCCCAAAAGAGACCTGTCGGTGAGGGAGATGTTGACAAGATCTCACCTTCCACAGGGCAAACCGGCTGAAGGGGCTGCCTCGGCAAGAGGGCTAGACGACTGAGGTGACGCGGCGGACGATGGAGGGGCCCTGGTTACGAAAGGCTTTCTTACCTCCTTATTGTGCTCTCTCAGGATGGACTTCCAGGAGTTGCACAGAGACATTTCCCAGGAGATGCGGGAGATGCGAAGCAGACATTACCTCGCTCGGGGAAAAGGTCTTGAGTATGGAAGACACCGAGGTCTCCCGGAGGGAAGAGGTTGAACAATTGCAACAGGAGGTCTTGCGTCTTTGAGAGCAGCAGGAACATCTGCAGATTGCGACAGAGGGCTTAGAAAATCACTCTAGAAGGCATAACATTTGGATCCGGGGTGTCCCTTCCGGGGCGGAAGGGGGAGACATTAGAGAGTTTGTCACTGCGCTGTTCCGCTCCATCCTGGGCCCTGATGACGCACGAGAACTCACTCTGGACTGGGTCAACAGAGCAGGTCGGATGATGGGAGACAATTTTATGTCTAAAGAAAGTATACTGCAGAAAACAAGCAATCTCCCCCAGGTCCAGTTTTGAGGGCACACACTCCAGCTGTTTCAGGACCTTTCAGTGCGGACATTGCAGAGGCAAAGAGAGCTCAAGCCCATCACAGAGCATCTTCAGGCGCACTCTACGCCTTACACCTGGGGCCACCCCTTCCGTCTTGTGTTCCGCTGGGGAGGCCAGCTCCGCCAGGTGAAATCGCTGCAGGAAGCTTGTCGGATTCTGGGCCTGGAGGGGACAGAGCAGAACCCCGGGCTGTGTGAAGAAGCTGTTTCCGAGGGCCGTCCGCAATGGTGGTGGAAAGAGAGAAAGCAGAGGCAACCGAGGCCGTCCACGACCGAAGAAGCGTTGGAGCAACAGTCTGTCCTGAAAAGCATAGTGGCAGGGACAAGTGCTTAGTTGCAGATTGTCCGTGAGGGTCGCTGCCGGGGTCTGGGGTTGTTTGAGAATGTTAAGGAAGCAGTTGGAGTTGGGTCTGGGTGGGGGAGCTCTGGACTTAGTGGGATAACTTGGTGAGGTGTGGTCGACCCCTGTCTGGATCTGGCCTCTTTTTGGATATTCGCTTGAGGACTTGTGAAAGTTAGATGTACACCTGTTGTGTACTTTTATTTTTCGTTGCTGTTCTTCCTCTGAAGATCCTGGATGCCCGAGATTTGAGCACTGCTCTTTTATGGATGAACCCTCCTCTAGCGTGTAAGCTGCGGATGCTCCTGGGGGGAGGCCCTCGGTCGATGAGCTCCATCTCCTTGACTATCCATGTCCCTTAAGTGTTTGAGCCTTAATGTTCGGGGGCTGAATAGTCCCACCAAGAGGTTGGCAAACCTTTCCGCTCTTGAGCGATCCGAGAGCCATATATGTTTATTGCAGGAAACACATTTGCTGTCCACAAATACCTATCGCATGCGCTCCAGGTGGTTTCCCCAACAGGTTTGGTCTTCCGCGCCTACGAAGCATGCTGGGGTGGTGATTTTGATCTTGAGGGCCTTCCCTAGGGAGGTAATTGCTGAGGTACATGAGGTCAAGGGTCGGTTCCTACCCATTAGAGTTCGTGTTGAGTCATTTCACTTTACAATTGCTACGTTATATGCCCCCAATGAACGGCAGGAATCATTCATGAGACAAGTCATATCCCCCATGCTTACTACTCCGGACAGGGCATCGTTGTGGGGTGCAGGGAGATCGGCTCAGGGTGGACACGTTATTGGAGTCACCTGGGGGTCCTCTCTGCAGTGTTGGTTTCTCTGGACACGGGCCAGGGGCGTCGGGTGCAGAGTGGTGGGGACTCATGCTTCAGGAGTGAGGTGGGAGTCCCTTTAAAGATGGTTTCTTCTTGTTGCTTTGGACAGAGCCACGGTCCACAGGAGTTTCTTGGTCCTTTGGGGTTGCACGACAGTCCTCTGATTTAGCAGAGGTCACTGGGCCTGCAGGATGCATCGCTGATGCAGGTTCTTTGAATCAGGAGACAGGCCGGTGGGGCTGGGGCCAAAGCAGTTGTCGTCTTCCTCTTCTCTGCTGGGTTTTCAGGACAGCAGTCCTTCTTCTTGTTAGGTCGTCAGGAATCTGATTTCCTGGGTTCAGGTTCGCCCCTAAATACTAGATTTAGGGGGGTGTTTCGGGATGGAGGGCAGTAGCCAATGGCTACTGTCCCTGAGGGTGGCTACACCCTCCTTGTGCCTCCTCCCTTTAGAGAGGGGGGGGACATCCCTAATCCTATTGGACTAAATCCTCCAAAGCAAGATGTAGGATTTTCTAAGGCGGGGGTCACATCAGCTCTGATCACCTTAGGGGTGGACCTGGCTGAGGGGGTGACTCCTCCTTGTTTTTCTCATTATCTCCCCAGACTTGCCACCAAAAGTGAGGCTGTGTCCGGGGTGGTGGGCATCTCCACTAGCTGGAGTGCCCTGGGGTGTTGTACCACCAGGCTTGAGTCTTTGAGGCTCACCACCAGGTGTTACAGTTCCTGCAGGGGGAGGTGTGAAGCACCTCCACCCAGGACAGGATTTGTTCCTGGTCACAGAGTGCACAAAGGCACTCACCCCATGTGGCCAGAAACAATTCTGGATGTGGCAGGCTGGCAGAGAGCGGTCAGCCTAGCACAGGGTTCTGCAAAGTCGGTCCTGGAGAGGCCTGCAGTTGCTGCTTCTGCCTGAAGAGAGTGCAAAAGGTGAAGTTTGCTGTGTTCTGCTTGAGAAAATTCTCCAAGGGCTTGGAGTAGAGCTTGCCTTCTGTTGGAAGTCTCAGGGACACCAAAGACTTCAGTTTCCTCGACCTGCAGCACTGGGAACTGTGTTTTGTGCTGTTCAAGCAGAGAACCCACCCCGACGCCGCCAACGACGCCGCTGGCCTGCACTGTGACCTGCCGACGCCACACGGAGTCGCATCGCCCTGCTTCGCACCACGACCCTAGTCTCCCCGACGCCATCATTGGACGACTTCACTGAGCCGCTGCTCGCACCGCGACCTGTGGGCCCCGCACTCCGGCATCGCCTGCTCACACCGCAGGCTGGGCATCCCCGACGCTGCCGCTCCTGCTGACACCGGCACCGCTGCCTGTGCCGTGGCCTGTGGACACCGCTTGTGAGGTACACGAAGCACCGTCCCGTCCCACGCCGCAGCCCCGGTCCACTGACGCCAGCACCATTGACTCCTGTGTCGTCACCAGATATCCTGCCTGCACCGAGGCCTGTGGACATGAAGCACCGTCGCATCCCACACTGCAGGCTTGGGCCTACTGACGACAGCTCTTCAGCAACAACAACGCCACTGCCTGCACCGTGACCTGTGGACACCGCATGTCGCACCGCCCCGCTTCACACCGCAGCCCTGGTTTCACTGACGCCGCTGGACGCTGTCACCGAGCCGCTGCCTGCAACGTGACCTGTGGGCACCGCATGTCGCATTGCCCCACTTTGCACCACAGCCCGACGCCATCCACGCCGGAGCACCTGACTTCATCAGCCTGGAGTTCGATCTGCAACGCGTGTGACCTCAAGGGCCCGACGACTCCTGCACCGACTCTGGGCCCGACACTGCGACGTCAGTGACTCCGCCCTCCGGAGCTCACCGCGAGGATCACGACGCCCTGCAAATCCAAGGTACTGTTTGCGGGTCTTCCCAACACCGTAGCTGGCCCGCAACGCCGCGGCCGGCCTGAACTGTTGGTTTTGTTGATCACGATGCCGTGGTAGCCCCAGGTGGAGCTATCGACTTCAAGGAACTGTAGTTTTGAGTAAATCTTGCATAATTCATATTTTTCTTACTGTATGTTGGATTCTTATTGTATTTGGTCTTGTTTTATATAGATAATTATTGGCTATTTTTCTAAAACTGGTGTGGTGTCCTTTTGTAGTGTTTTCACTTATTACTGTGTGTTATGTGCAAATGCTTTACACATTGCTTCTGAGATAAGCCTGACTGCTTGTGCCAAGCTACCAAGGGGGTGAGCAGGGGTTATCTGAGCGGGTATCTCCCTTATCCTGACTAGAGTGAGGGTCCCTACTTGGATAGGGTGCAAACCAACTGCCATCTAGAGACCCCATTTCTAACAGCACATTTCTCAATAAATCCCACACTGGCATCAGTGTGGATTTATTGTGCTGAGAAGTTTGATGGAAAACTTCCCAGTACTCCGTGTAGCCATTATGGAACTGTAGAGTTTGACAAACTCTCACACCATATGCTATTTATGGCTACCTTGCACTTCCAATGTCTAAGAATTGGCTTAGACACTGTAGGGGCATAGTGCTCATGCTGCTATGCCCTCACCTGTGGTATAGTGCACAATGCCTTAGGGCTGTAAGGCCTGCTGGAGGGGTGACTTACCTATGCCACAGGCAGTGGGTTGTGGGCATGGCACTCTGAGGGGAGTGCCATGTCGACTTAGTCTTTTTCTCCTCACCAGCACACACAAGCTGTGAGGGAGTGTGCACGTGCTGAGTGAGAGGTCCCAGGGTGGCACAAGACATGTTGCAGCCCTTGGAGACCTTCCCTGGCCACAGGGCCCTTGGTACCAGAGGTACCTTTTACAAGGGACTTATCTGTGTGCCAGGGCTGTGCCAATTGTGGAGAGAAAGGCACAGTTTTAGGGAAAGAACACTGGAGCTGGGGCCTGGTTAGCAGGGTCCCAGCACATTTTCGATCTAAGCTGGCATAAACAAAAGGCAAAATGTTAGAGGGTAACCATGCCAACAGTGGCATTTTCCTACATGATTGTTGAGACTTTTTGTGTAGGTGTCCACTGCCATGAAGGCAGTCTGTCCCAGATTGGTGGGTGCTACTTATATCTCGAGGTCTGTTCTGATACATTTTCAGACTTCAACATTACGCACTTCAGCACTGCACAACATTATAGTGGTAATATAATGTGGAAAAGGCTAGCGATGCGTCGATTTCTCACCTGCAAGCGAGACGGTGTGTCATTTCTCCTCCTCCAGTCGAGTCGGCGTGCGTCGTTTTTCCTCTCTGCAGGAGAGTGATGCGTCGATCCAGGCAAGAGCTCGGGTCCCAGCAGGCGTTGCATCGTTTTTCCGTGCCCAGCAAGTTTTGTATCGAAAATCCTGCCGCACGGTATCAGCAAAACCGTGCTGTGTGGGTTGTGATGTTACGAGCCTCCGTTAGCGGTGTTGCGCATCGTTTCTCCAGCAGCGTGTGTCGATCTTTCAGCCCCGCTGCAGGCGGAGTGTCGATTTCAGCCGCAAAGCCAGCGGCGCGTCGTTTTTCAGCTGTGTCTCAGAGGTTACGTCGGAAATTTCCCTGCATGGTCTGTGCGTGGATTTTCAATCTTGGTCTGCCAGCTTCACCTGTCAAGGCCCCAGGAACTGAATAGGTCACCTCTTGGCAGGGGAGGAGTCTCAGCGTAGAGTCCAGGTGCTGGCAGGGGAGTCTTTGATGACCCTGAGACTTCAACAACAGGAGGCAAACTCAGAGCAAGCCTTGAGGATTTCTTCACAAGCAGGAATGCACAACAAAGTCCAGTCTTTGTCCCCTTTCACCAGGCAGACGCAGCAACTGCAGGATAGCTCCACAAAGCACAGTCACAGGCGTGACAGCACTTCTTCTCAGCTCTTCAGCTCTTCTCTAGACAGAGGTTCCTCTTGATTTCCAGAAGTGATCTAAAGTCTGTGGTTTTGGGTGCTCTTCTTATACCCATTTTGGCCTTTAAAGTAGGCTTACATCAAAGGAAAGTCTCTTGTTTGTGAAATCCTGCCATGCCCAGGCCAGGCCTCAGACACACACCAGGGGTTTGGAGACTGCATTGTGTGAGGGCAGACAGCCATTTCAGGCGTGAGTGATCACTCATCCCCTCCCACCTAGCACAGATGGCTCATCAGGATATGCAGGCTACACCCCAGCTCTCTTCGTGTCACTGTCTAGAGAGAGGTGCAAACAGCCCAACTGTAAAACTGACCCAGACAGGGAATCCACAAACAGGCAGAGTCACAGAATGGTTTAAGCAAGAAAAAGCCCACTTTCTAAAAGTGAATTTTCAAACACACAGGCCCTCATTATAACATTGGCGGTAAGTGATGCTTACCGCCGTGCTGACTGCCGCCAATATTCTGCGGCGGTATACCACTATGCATATTATGACCCACACCTAGAAATCTGCCACTATACAGACACACACACAAGTTCGCCAGACCAAAGGTCAGTGATAAACTGGCGGTATCAAAACCCACACCGTTACGCCAACAGAAATACGCCCACAGCATTATGACCTGCGGCGGACATTCAACCGCAGTAAACCATGGGAGGTACATACCACTGCGCCCAAAATACACACCCACTAACAAAACAACACCACATTGGACAATTCAAACTACACACACCTGACACACATACACACACCACACCCACACCACTATAAAATGCACACACACATTACCCACAACCCTTTACACTACAATTTACTACTGAGAGAGACACACGGCAAGAGCACCCACAGAACCAGAGCCATAGAACACTATCACCCATACACCATCCACGCACCTCACAGCACACACCCCAACACATCACCCCACACACCCTCACACACACCACTCACACTACACCCATGGCACCACAAAGACACCCCAGGTTCTTAGAGGAGGAGCTAAGGGTCATGGTGGAGGAAATCATCCGGTTAGAGCCACAGCTATTTGGATCACAGGTGCAGCAGACATCCATTGCTAGGAAGATGGAGCTATGGCGGAGAGTCGTGGACAGGGTCAACGCTGTGGGACAGCATCCCCGGAACAAGGGATGACATCAGGAAGAGGTGGAACGACCTACGAGGGAAGGTTCGTTCTGTGGTTGCAAGACACCAGATAGCTGTAGAGAGGACTGGCAGTGGACCCCCACCTCCTCCCCCACAACTAACAACATAGGAGGAGCAAGTCTTGGCGATCATGCATCCTCACGTCCTGGCAGGAGTAGCAGGAGGACTGGACTCTGGTAAGTCAACTCTCTACTATTATCACCCCCCTACCTGCATGCCATCACATACCCCTATCCCTACTCTCACCCCCATCACCCCACCACCTCACATACACCCCATGATCACAACCCACCCATCCCAGTAAACAGCACTGCATGCATCACCAATGCATGGACACCACTCGCAGCCCTGCATGGACACCCATCAACACAGCATGCACACTAGTGACAATCACTTAGCCAACCAAATCACAACTCACACAAGCCAAAGCTGGCTTGGTAATAACAACCATAGGGGGAAACAAACCCATGCAAAAGATGTCACATGCAGTAACAATAACACTGCATTTACATCCCCACAGGACCCCCACACAGAGCTACCGGAGAGGAGGTGCCAGCAACATCCAGTCGCCCCCGAAGAGGCCCACAGTGACGACAGCAGCTCTGCACGCCTGGATCTGGATGACCAACCTGGCCCATCAGGGACCTCTCGACAGTCGGTGACCCAGCCACAGTCCCATACCACCACAGAGCCTCCCCACTCAGGAAACACCAGCACAGCACCCACCCAGTGGGCCCATCCCTCTGTCCCCAGGACACGTCAATCAGCAATGTGTCCACCACTACAGGGACCCCAGGCAACCCCACAAACACAGGACGATCAGGGACCTTGGGTCTGTGGCAGTGGGCATGCGGTTCAGGGGACAGAGGCACAGGACAACAGGGAAGCTGGGAGGACTGCTATGCGATAGGGGGAGGTAAGGCCCAGGGAACTGACTCTCCACGAGGCACTCACCAACATCCTGGGAGCATACCACCATTCCCAGGAGACAATGGGCCAGATACTGGCCAAGTTGCAGGAGACCCAGCGGCTGCAGGAGGGACAGTACATGGGGATCAGGAAGGACCTGAGGTACATCCACACCAACCTGGTCACCATTGTAGGAGTGCTGGCAGACATGGCCAACACCATGAGGGAGGCAGTGGCACAGCAATGGGCCCCTGACACTAGCCACACCACTGCTGCTAGTGGACAGGAGGCCACGCCACAGGAACAACTGGCCACCAGTACCCCTCCCCCGTCAGAAGAACCACCACACAAAAGGTCCTCGCGATCCAGGCAGAAGCCAGAGAACATTGCCAAGACCCCCGCCAGGAAATAAGGCTCCCCTGAATGTCACCCTTGTGTCCCACTTTGTCACCCTGTCGACCTTGAACTGCCATTGCCCCACTCCCTACACCCCCTTGGACAATGCACCTGTTAAACCAATAGACTGGACTCTATCCTGGACTTTCCTCCAACATCAACCCAGCCCACTGCAATACCCCCTACACTTATTATCGCATAAATAAACACCCTTGGAACTAATACAAGTATGGAGTCTGTCAATTGATTGAAATATGTATTAGTTTAACAAGCTGTAAACATTGCAATTCAAATGTACAGTTATATATACATAGGTATGACCTGTAGTGGGCAGCAGTAAACACACCAGGAGCCAGAGTGGGGCATAGATATCTGAAAATAGAGATGCCAAAGGGTACAGTAAGTGGCCATATAATTTAGAAAATCAGGCTGCCATGTACAATGTCCAACACAAAATTGCAATGGAAGGTGAAGTTGCAGTGCCTTACCTGTGTGTCACTGGAAGTACTGTTGGATTATAGTTGTTATGTTGTCCACATCCTCTTCCTCTGCCTCCTCTTCGTCACTGTCTGGAGGCTTTACCGCTGCCACACGACCATCTCCAGCCTCATGCTCCTGCAGAAAAGGCACCTGGCCTCATAAGGCCAGGTTGTGCAACATGCAACGATGATCTAGCAGACCTTCTTGGGTGGGTGGCACAGGGATCCACCTGTCAGATGGAGGCACTGGAATCTGGCCTTCAGGAGGCCAAAGGTGTGCTCAATGACCCTCCTTGTTCGCCCATGTGCCTTATTGTAACGTTCCTCTGCCCTTGTCCTGGCATTCCTCACTGGGGTCAGTAGCCATGAGAGGTTGGGGTAACCCGAGTCACCTGCAAATATCGAGGGATACCTGTTAGCCAGACACTCACCTTTAGGCCCAAACCCACACCCATATACCAACAGACACTGGGTGGGGACCATGGGCTCACCTATTAGCCACACCCTGTGCCTATGGAGTTGAGACATCACATATGGAATGCTGCTATTCCTCAAAATAAAAGCATCATGCACAAACCCAGGATACTTTACATTGATATGGGAGATGTACTGGTCTGCCAGGCACACTATCTGCACATTCAGAGAGTGAAAGCTCTTTCGATTTCTGAACACTTGTTCATTTCTCCAGGGGGGGTGGGGCGGGGGGTGGATACAAAGGCAATATGTGTACCATCAATAGCACCAATGATGTTGGAGATATGTCCCATTGCATAGAAGTCAACCTTCACTGTGGCCAAATCCTCCACCTGGGGGAATACGATGTAGCTGCGCATGTGTTTCATCAGGGCAGACAACACTCTGGTCAGCACGTTTGAGAACATAGACTGTGACATCCCTGCTGCCACGGCCACTGTCGCTTGGAAGGACCCACTTGCCAAGAAATGGAGCTCTGACAGGACCTGCGCAAGAGGGGGGATACCAGTGGGGTGGCGGATAGCTGAGATCAGGTTTGGCTCCAATTGGGCACACAGCTCATGGATTGTGGCCCTATCAAGTCTGCAGGTTAGGATAATGTGCCTGTCCTCCATTGTCGCCAGGTCCACCAGGGGTCTGTACACTGGGGTATGTCTCCATCTCCTATTCATCCTCAGCGGTTGAACTCTAGGGTGAAAAGCTGTGAGCAGATGGTCATATTCAAAGATATGCTCAGATTAAAATGCCTTGCATCTTTTTACAGAAACAGTATGTGAACGTGTAGGTCCGTTGATGTGCCTTTGTCTGCTGTGACGCAGTTAGGTGCCATGGCCTGTTCCCCCCTGAAATGGCGGCCGCCTGACCTGTGAGGAGGGACAAGTGGAAATAAGGTAATTCTGCTGACTTTGTGCGCTGTTGCGGGAGGCGGTCGATGACCGCCGTGCAACAACTCATTTGTTATCACTGGGGCCTAGGGGTTCCAGGAGCCAATGGTGATGTACGCCGGCAGTGACGGTATGCACCGCCGTGGACGTGACCGCCATTTTCTATCTGTTCACTCACTTGCTACCTAACCTTCAACAGGAGAGGACCTACACTGCAAGTGCTGCTGTGACCTGTGTCTGGAAGCGACCATGGCTCGAGTGTCTGGGGAAAGGGCCCCTGTCCTCATTTCGGAGGAGTTGGAGAGACTAGTGGATGGGGTCCTACCCCAGTACCCTTTACTTTATGGTCCTCCAGACAAACAGGTGAGTACACTGTGAGCACGTTGCATGGGGCATGAATGTATGGAGTGCTGTGTGTGTAAGCCTCTTATGGGGGGGGGGAGGGGCTGAGGGATCCTGGGCAGAGTGCTGCATGTTTGGTGGGCAATGTCTGTGCGTAAGGGGATGGGAAGGATATGGTGGGCCATGAGTGTAACAGTCCGGATGGTATGACTAATACTTTTTCTTATGTATCTTTTTCTGCAGGTCAGCACCCATCAGAAAAAGGTTATTTGGCTGGCCATCGCCAAGGAGGTGGGGACCCTGGGGGTCTTTGACAGGCAGAGCACCCACTGTTGCAAACGGTGGGAGGACCTGCGACGCTGGGCAAGGAAGACAGCAGAGGCCACGCTGAGGATGGCCTCCCAACAAGGAAGGGGTGCCCATCATACCCTTACCCCCCTGATGTTCTGCATAGTGGCGGTGGCCTATCCGGAGTTGGATGGGTGCTTGAAGGCATCACAGCGGCCACAAGGGGGTGAGTACAGTTTCAGAATCATGAAGTTGTGCGCGTTGAGGTGTTACCTGTGTGGGGAATGTTGGGCTGTGGGTGCTCCTAGGCCAGGACGAACATAGTAGGGTAGGTTCCATGACGGGCAGGCTCAGATGCACTCCAACCCCAATAATGCTAGTGGGCATCTACTACTGGGCAGGGTCCTGTGGGTTTCAGGTGTGCTGTTAATGGTGTTAGGCATGGTACCCCATGGCCTGGTGACTAGCATTGTAACTGGTAGTGCATGGCCTAGTGCATAAAGCTGTTCCCTGTAAGTTGTGTACGCCAACTGTGGTGTTGTTGCTGTCATTGACCAAGTGTATCCTCTGTCTCTCCCCCCCCTTTTTGTTTTGTCACCCTGTCCTTGTGTGCATTAGCATCATCTGGCGGAGGACAGAGGCACCAGCGACGGAGGGAGCTGCATCCCACATGGGCCTGGAGGCCGAATCCACCAACGGTGAGGGCACCAGTGAGACGGAGGGCGATGGGAGCACCATGGCGGAGACTGGAAGGGACAGTTCAGACAGCGACACCTCCTCTAATGGAAGCTCCCTGGCAGTGGCAGACACCTCTGTGCCCACCCCAACTACAGGTACAGCTGCCACCCCACGTACCAGCACTGCCCTCCCAGCAGCCCCTCATCGAGTTGCCTGTGCCTGCTCACCCAGGAGGGTGGGCATCTCCTTCGCCCCAGGCACCTCAGGCTCTGGCCAACTCACTGATGGCAGCCATTGTCCCTGTCTCTAGCCTCCCACCTCCAACTTCCTCTACCCAGTCCCATTCCCCTCAACCCCAGCCTATCCCAAGCACACCTTCAGACCAGCATGCACCCAAATCATCACACAGAAGTGGCTCAGGAGAACACAAGCACCACACTTCATCCCACAGGCACTCACAGAAGCACCATCCAGATGCAGACACACCAACATCCACTGTGTCCCCCTCCTCGCCCACCTCCCTCCCAGTAGCGTCTCCACTCGCACCTGCATGCACTACATACCCATCCACTACCTCCATCACCAGCACGCCTATCACTACACGCCCCTCACTGGTACTCACCAACCTGACATCCATGCACACGTCCCGTGTCCTCTCCCACTGTGTCTGTGCCCCCTCCTCTCAAAGTACACAAATGCAAGCACTCAGACACCCAACAGCCATCCACCTCAGGACAGCATCCAGCCCATGCACCTGCACCCAAACACAGCAGACACCTCCTACAACCACTCCCTCTTCCTCCACTCCCAAACCTTCACCCCCTTCCAGCCCCAGTGTCCCTAAAAGGCTTTTCCTCTCCACCTTTGACCTTTTCCTTGCCCCTCCCCCCGTCCTTCAACTTGGGACGAGGGTGGGCAGAACTCAGGCCAGCACCTCAGCCACCCAGTCCACGGCCACTGTAGTTTCTGCAGTTACTGCATGTGTGAGAGGCTCCAAGGAGGCACCCGTCAGCACTGCCAGTGTGCCTGCACCACCTGCCAAGGGCAGGAAGGGGCCCCCAGCTAGCAAGGGCAAGGAGGCACCACCAGCTAGCAAGGGCAAGGAGGCACCACCAGCCAGCAAGGAGACACCACCAGCTAGCAAGGGCAAGGAGGCACCACCAGCAAGCAAGGGCAAGGAGGCACCACCAGCTGGCAGAAGCAAGGAGGCACCACCAGCTGTAAAGGGCAGGAAGGGAACAATGGCTGCCAAAGGCAATGTAAAACGCACAGACTCTGCAGGCAGGATGGATCTGGTGCCTAGAGCTGGAGCAGCATCTGGGCAAACAACACCAGCCATGGCACTTAAGCCATCCGAGGCTGCGGGGGAAGGGCTGGAGCCTCCCCCCACCACTGGCAGCACTGTCACCTGCACCGCCGCCAGCACCGCCACCTGTACCACTGCCAGCAGCAGCAGCCCCAGTGGGCAGCCGTCTGAGGCTGCAGGGGAAGGACTGGACCCTCCCCCCACCACTGGCAGCACCGCTCCCTTCCCCGTGCCAGTACCGCCACCTGCACTACTGCCAGCAGCACCACTGCCAGCAGCAACAGCCCCAGTGGGCAGCCATTCGAGGCCGCAGGGGAAGGGCTGGAGCCTCCTCCCCACCACAGACAGAACCACCTCCAGCCCCGCAACTGCCACCACTGAGCAGCCGTCACCGCCGGCGAGCAGTGTGTAGTCGTGACTACATGGGCTGTAGTGCGTCCTGGCCCCTGCAACAACTGTAGGTGTGACACCCAGGTGAGAGACTGTGGCCTTGCACCATCCAGGATCTGCATCACTGGGTACAAAGCCCCCTCCAGAACCAGTGGAAGAAGGCATCCACTCACCCCCTTCTTGCCAGGATGAAGCACACTGGACACAAATCCCCCTCCAGAACCAGTGGAAGAAGGCATGCACTCACCCCCTCCTTGCCAGGATGAAGCACACTGGGCACAAGGCCCCCTCCAGAACCAGTGGAAGAAGGCGTCCACTCACCCCTCCTTACCAGGATGAAGCACACTGGGCACAAAGCCCCCTCCAGAACCAGTGGAGGAGCCACCCACTAGAGAGACTGTGGCTTTGCACTCCCCAGGACCAAGCAGTGGGCAAACGACCCACTTGAGAAACTGTGGCTTTGCACTCCCCAGGACCAAGCAGTGGGCAAACCACCCACTACAGACTGTGGCTTTGTACTCCCCAGGACCAAGCAGTGGGCAAACCACCCACTAGAGAGACTGTGACTTTGCACTCCCCAGGACCAAGCAGTGGGCAAACCACCCACTAGAGAGACTTTGGCCTTGCACTCCCCGGGACCAAGCAGTGGGCAAACCACCCACTTGAGAGACTGTGGCTTTGCACTCCCTGGGACCAAGCAGTGTGCTGACCACCCATTAGAGAGACTTTGGCCTTGCACTCCCTAGGACCAAGCAGTGGGCAACCCTCCCACTTGACAGACTGTGGCTTTGCACTCCCCAGGACATCGCAGAGGGCATGTAGTCCCCTCCAGGAGCAGTGGTGTTGTACCATCTTCCGGCTGAGGTGCCCCCGTTCCCCTTCCCCCTGAGGTGCCTGTGTATCTTCGACCTGATGCCCCAGCAGTGTTCTCTCCATATTGAGGCAGTAGTCAAGTGTGGCCTTTACCTATGTGTTATGGCCCTGTGGGCCACAGACATTTTGGACTGGGCATTGTCCCTCCATTTGTATATATTGTAGATACTGTTTTGTGCTTTAAGGATGTATTTATCTAAATTGGTATTATTACACTGGCTTTACTCACATCTTTTTGTCCTTGCGTTATTCCTGAGGGTTACGGGTGGATATGTAATGTTGTGGCATCTGTTTGTGGGTATGGTGTTGGGGAAGGGGGTGTTGCGTGTGTGTGTCACTCTCTTTTTCCTCCCCCCTCCCTTGTGTGCTAGGTGCAGTACTCACCGTGGTCATCTTCGCCGCCGTTCGTGTTCCCGGTGTAGGAGGAGGTATACCAGCATGGGAAATATATGCAACTCGGGCTCCATGGTGTCGTGGTTCTTCCTTGAGTGTCGAGAGGTGAGTCATTTCCCTTCTGTGTACTGTTTCCGCCGTGCTTTTGATAGCGTTGGTACCGCCCCGGAAAAGGTGGCGGATTGGCCTCTCATAATACAGTGGGCGGTACATTGTCTTTCGGCTGGCTGTTGGCGGTCACTGCTGCAGTGCTTGGTGCTACCGCCGTGGCGGTCGGTGTGTTAAAGTGGCTGTCTGTTGGCGGTTTCCGCTGTAGTCATAATTCCATTTTTTTTTACCGCCGGCCTGTTGGCGGTATTATCTCCGCTTTATTACCGACCGCCAGAGTTGTAATGAGGGCCACAATCTCAAAACCAACTTTACTAAAAGATGTATTTTAAATTGTAAGTTCAGAGACCCTAAACTCCATATGTCTATCCGCTCCCAAAGGGAATCGACGCTTTATTCATATTTAAAGGCAGCCCCCATGTTAACCTATAAGAGGGATAGGCCTTGCAACAGTGAAAACCGAATTTGGCAGTATTTCACTGTTAGGACATATAAAACACATTAGTATATGTCCTACCTTAAACATATACTCCACCCTGCCCAGGGGGCTACCTGGGGCCTACCTTAGGGGTGTCTTACATGTAAGAAAAGGGAAGGTTTAGGCCTGGCAAGTGGGTACACTTGCCAAGTTGAATTGTCAGTTTAAAACTGCACACACAGACACTGCAGTGGCAGGTCTGAGCCATGTTTACAGGGCTACTAATGTGGATGGCACAACCAGTGCTGCAGGCTCACTAGTAGCTGTACTAGATCTACAGGCCCTGTGCACCTCTAGTGCACTGTACTAGGGACTTACCAGTAAATCAAATATGCCAATCATGGAAATCCAATCAACAATACAATTTACACAGAGAACATATGCACTTTAGCACTGGTTCATCTCCGGTGATATGGAGAGTTTAGTTCCAATAATAGAGAAAGCCAAGCAGCAGATGCACAGGTGGCTGGATCACATGGAAGATCTTTACATCTGTTTTGGGCATGATGATAGAGTTGAAGGCCAGTAGAAAAGGTTGGGGTGCCAGATGCGACCACCCCTCTTCATGGGGACAAGGATATTCTTGAATGAAATTACAACTGTACATCAATTGCCTGAAGCTTCCTGTAGGCTCTTTTGATGCGAAATATCAGAGGAGGAACAGGTGGAATTTAATCTTCTCATGAAAATGGATCATATTTCGGCTGTTAGATATATCAGGAAGCTGGGTGGTGTGAGGTCAAAACTCCTAACCAAGGACTTATTATACAACTGCCTAGACCAAAATGATTTTGATATGGCAGAGCACCTGAGGGGCAAGTGCAATTAGATCACAGATTGGAACTCTAGACATCAGTAACTGGAAAATGAAGCAGGAAGTATTAGTTGATGAATCACTAGGGTCCATGTCAGTAGGACCTGTTTGCCTCCCATTTGGACATGAAGTATCTGCAATTCTTCTGTTTAAAGTACATCAGAACCAAAGTGGCCATTAACAAGATGAGTTGCTCTACAGTATGCTTTTCCTACCTTTATTATGATTCTGAGAATGACAGTTCAGGGTGTAGGCTTTTGGCAGACATGAGTCTAGAGACACCTCTATCTCAGTCTCTGGTAAGGTATCCAATCCTGTTGGAGCTGCCATATGATTTTCTGGTGCATCTTCAGATGCAGAATCTGGCTGGAGTTTTGTTAGACCTACGTGGAAAACTCCAACTGCAGAACTTGGGAGGTCTGCTCCAACTCATGTCCCAGAAAAATTTCTGGGGTATATGGCATGTCTCACAGCTTTAGGATGATGCTAATTTGTGCACCATCCGAGTCTGGAGAGAAAGTACCCACTCAGCATGGACAATGGGCATTAACTGATGTCTGGAATTAAATTTCAATCATGTTCAAGTGGACACAGTCCATGCCCTACACTTCTCGAAAAAGCTAGAAAAAAATCAATATGATTTACAGGACAGTGAATACTTATATATATGCAATTTCAGCAGATCGTCTGTGTAGAAATGTGCCCTTGTTGGCATGGTTAACCCCCGCGTTTTGCCTGATATTGATGCCAACTTTGACTGAGTGTGTGCTGGGATACTGCTAACCAGGCCCCAGCATCAATGTTCTTTCCCAACATCTGTTCAATTGTTTCCACAGTTGGCACACCCTAGCACAAAGTTAAGTCATTGGTAAAAGGTACCCATAGTACCAAGGGCCCTGTGACCTGGGAAGGTCCCCAAGGGCTGCAGCATATATTATGCCACCCTGGGGGATCCCTCTCTATCACATGCACACTGCTACTGCAGCTTGTGTGTGCTGGTGGGGAGAAAAAGATAACATTGACATGGCACCACTCTCAGGGTGCCATGCCCACAACCCACTGCCTGTGGCATAGGTAAGTCACCCCTCCAGCAGGCCTTACAGCCCTAAGGCAGGGTGCACTATACCACAGGTGAGGGCATAGCTGCATGAGCAATATGTCCCTACAGTGTCTAAGTCCATTCTTAGACATTGTAAGTGCAGTGTGGCCATATTGAGTATATGGTCTGGGAGTTTTTCATTACAAATTCCACAGTTCCATAATGGCTTCACTGAATACTGGGAGGTTTGGAATCAAACGTCTCAGCACAATAAACCCACACTAATGCCGGTGTGGGATTTATTGAGCAATATAGATGCCCCTTGTATTTTACCCAATCCTTTAGTGCAGGACTAACTGTTCTCTGCCAGCCTGCCACTGAGGGATGAGTTTCTGACCACATGGGGTGGGGGCCTTTGTGCTCTCTGTGGCCAGAAACAAAGCCTGCACTATAGTATCTACTTTAGCTTCTGGGGAACCCCTGGACTCTCTGCACACTATATCTCATTTTGATATAGTATATACAGAGCCAGCTGCCTACAGTCTGCCTGTCCCATACTTTCCTATACTTTCTAGGAAATCATCCTCTAGTATGACATTGCTCAGGGACTTAGATTTGCTGTGTTTCTACAGCCAAGGTACACCGGATTATGGGATGTGAATGGAGTATTAAAATTTTTGCAACACTTTCTGACAAATGCACACTAAAGCAGTCCTTTCCGGAAAGCAATTGTCAGTCAAACTACTTGCCCTCCTATGTCTGATCTTCTATTGTAGATGCCAGAGTACAGGATACTAATAGAATCTTTTCAACACCTGTAGGAGGCTGGCCTGGCTTATAGTGGGTACCTTGTGGTACTTACACCCTGTGCCAGGTCCAGTTATCCCTTACTGGTAGAATAGAGGTGTTTCTAGTAGCTTAGGCTAATAGAAGGTAGCTATGACAAAGCTTAGGATGAACTAGGAGACATGCAAAGCTCCTACTATACCACTTATATCATATAGCACAATATCATAAGAAAACACAATACTCAGAGTTACTAAAAATAAAGGTACTTTATTTTTATGAATATATGCCAAAAGTATCTCAGTGAGTACCCTCAGTAAGAAGGTAAGTAATATACACAAGTTATATGTACACAAACCCAAAACAGGTAAGTAATAGTAAGAAAAGTAATGCAAACAGTGTAGGGTTACAATAGGAAGCAATAGGTGGACATAGGTCTAGGGGTAACACAAACCATATACTCCAAAAGTGGAATGCGAATCACGAATGGACCCCAGACCTATGGGCGCTTGTAGAGGGTCGCTGGGACTGTAAGAAAACTGCCAGGGTGTCCAAGATACCCCACCCCAAGACCCTGAAAAGTAGGGGTAAAGTACCCCTACTACCCCAATAGAACACAATAGTCGTGATAGGGGGATTCTGCAAGAACCACAAACACCAGCAAAGCACTGAAGATGGATTCCTGGATCTGAGGACCTGCAAGGCAAGGGGACCAAGTCCAAGAGTCGCGAGAGTGTCCAGGCGGGGCAGGAGCCCAGGAAACCCGGGATGAAGGTGCAAAAAGGCTGCCTCCGGATGGAAGAAACCTAGGATTCGGCAACAACGAAGAGAGCTAGGAACTTCTCCTTTGGGTGGAAGATGTCCCACGGTGTGCTGAAGGTTGCAGACGTGTTTCCACGCAGAAGTACCACAAACAAGCCTTGCTAGCTGCAAGGGTGGCGATAGAGGTTTTTGGGTGCTGCTGGGGACCAGGAAGGACCAGGATGTCGCCCCTTGGAAAAGGAGACAGAGGGGGCGCTCAGCAACTCTGAGAGCCCCCACAGAAGCAGGCAGCATCCGCAGAAGTACCGGAGCAGGCACTTAGAAGATTTGTGAACCGGAGCTGGCTCAGAGTCACAAAGGAGGGTCCCACGACGTCGGAGTCCAACTCAGAGAGTTGAGCACTGCAGGACGGAGTGCTGGGGACCCAGGCTTGGCTGTGCACAAAGGAATCATTGGAGAAGTGCACAGAAGCCGGAGCAGCTCCAAATCACGCAGTACACAGGTTTGCAGTCTAGCGTGGGGAGGCAAGGACTTACCTCCACCAAACTTGGACTGAAGGATCACTGGACTGTGGGAGTCACTTGGATAGGGACCACGCTCGTCAGGATGAGAGGGGACCCAGAGGACCGGTGATACAGTCTTTTGGTGCCTGAGTTAGCGGGGGAAGATTCCGTCGACCCACAGGAGATTTCTTCTTGGCTTCCAGTGCAGGGTGAAGGCAGACAGCCCCAGAGCATGCACCACCAGGAAACAGTCGAGAAAGCCGTCAGGATGAGGCGCTACAAGGTTGCTGGTAGTCGTCTTGCTACTTTGTTGCGGTTATGTAGTCGTCCTGGAGCAGTCAGCTGTCGATCCTTGGCAGAGGTCGAAGAGGGAAGTGCAGAGGAACTCTGGTGAGCTCTTGCATTCGTTATCTGAAGAATACCCCAGAGGAGAGACCCTAAATAGCCAGAAAAGGAGGTTTGGCTACCAAGAAAGGAGGATTGGCTACCAAGAAAGGTAAGAGCCTATCAGAGGGGGTCTCTGACGTCACCTGCTGGCACTGGCCACTCATAGCAGACCAGTGTGCCCCCAACACCTCTGTTTCCAAGATGGCAGAGGTCTGGGACACACTGGAGGAGCTCTGGGCACCTCCCCTGGGAGGTACTGGTCAGGGGAGTGGTCACTCCCCTTTCCTTTGTCCAGTTTCACGCCAGAGCAGGGCTGTGGGATCCCTGAACCGGTGTAGACTGGCTTATGTAGAGATGGGCACCATCTGTGCCAATCAAAGCATTTCCAGAGGCTGGGAGAGGCTACTCCTCCCTAGCCCTTCATACCTATTTCCAAAGGGAGAGGGTGTAACACACTCTCTCAGAGGAAATCCTTTGTTCTGCCTTCCTGGGCTGCCCAGACCCCAGGAGGGCAGAATCCTGTCTGAGGGGTTGGCAGCAGCAGCTGCAGTGGAAACCCCGGAAAGGCAGTTTGGCAGTAACCGGGTTCGGTGCTAGAGCCCCGGGGGATCATGGAATTGTCTCCCCAATACCATAATGGTATTGGGGTGACAATTGCATGATCTTAGACATGTTACATGGCCATGTTCAGAGTTACCATTGTGATGCTATACATAGGTAGTGACCTATGTATAGTGCACATGTGTAATGGTGTCCTCGCACTCACAAAGTCCGGGGAAATTGTCCTGAACGATGTGGGGGCACCTTGGCTAGTGCCAGGGTGCCCACACACTAAGTAACTTGGCACCCAACCTTCACCAAGTGAGGGTTAAACATATAGGTGACTTATAAGTTACTTATGTGCAGTGAAAAATGGCTGTGAAATAACGTGGACGTTATTTCACTCAGGCTGCAGTGGCAGGCCTGTGTAAGAATTGCCTGAGCTCCCTATGGGTGGCAAAAGCAATGCTGCAGCCCATAGGGATCTCCTGGAACCCCAATACCCTGGGTACCTTTGTACCATATACAAGGGAATTATATGGGTGTACTAGTGTGCCAATGAGAATTGGTAATTTTAGTCACTAGCCTGCAGTGACAAATTTAGAAAGCAGAGTGAGCATAAACACTGAGGTTCTGGTTAGCAGAGCCTCAGTGATACAGTTAGGCACCACACAGGGAACACACATAGGCCACAAACTTATGAGCACTGGGGTCCTGTCTAGCAGGATCCCAGTGACACATAACAAACACACTGACAACATAGGGTTTTCACTATGAGCACTGGGCCCTGGCTAGCAGGATCCCAGTGAGACAGTGAAAACACCCTGACATATACTCACAAACAGGCCAAAAGTGGGGGTAACAAGGCTAGAAAGAGGCTACCTTCCCACAACACCCGAAAAAGCCACTTCCATAATAGCCAGAACAAAACATTTAATAGATCCATTACTTAACCAAGCTTTCTGAGACACCAGGATATTTGTGTGGTACACGTTGTGAAGGAATAGGAAGCACATTCGGGTGAGTATAGTTTGAGGAGTATGACACAAGTTTTCTTTTGGAGACCTTCTGCTCTGGTTTTATCTGCCACTTTACATAGGCAGGTCAGAGAGGTCATAGTGGCGGCTGGTATTGATACTATTGTGTATGGTGCACATTCCCTGAGTCTGTTCAAGATCTTCGGTGTTCAGTGTGCGTTTGAAAGAAAAAAACTGTGTAAAAGTCAATTCATTTAATCTTTATTCAGTTTACAAATAAGAAACTATAAAAGAACAGCAGCAAAACAAATAGTTAAAAGCAATTATCAAAAATGCATTATAAATCCAACATCGGAAGAATTCAAATTCATGAACCGCCAATGGGTTATACAAATTTACCAGAAACAACAGGCAATTTTCAACATCAAATGATTCAAAATTCATATTCTCCAAATAAGTTAATTATTTTGTGAATTGAATTCATTGCAACAGATAACTTACTTCAACATAGTACACCGATAATTCATCCAGTTTACTAAGATACAAAAATGCATGAAACGAAGATGCAGAGTACCACCTTTCGTCTTCATATATTTTCCTACTAGTGCTAAAGTAACTTCCTTAACTGTTAAAACAAAATTAGTCTCCCAGTATAACAGTGTAGGAGGCTGGCCTGGCTTATAGTGGGTACCTGATGGTACTTACGCCTTGTGCCGGGTCCAATTATCCCTTATTAGTAGATTAGTAGTGTTCTAGCAGCTTAGGCTGATAGAGGTAGCTACAGCAGAGCAGCTTACGCTGAACTAGGAGACATGCAAAGCTCCTACTATACCACTCATATCATATAGCACTATATCATAAGAATCACAATACTCAGAGTTACTAAAAATAAAGGTACTTTATTTTAGTGACAATGTGGCAAAAATATCTCAGACGATATACTCCATTAGGAGGTAAGTACAATACACAAAATATACACACAAACCAAAATCAGGTAAGTAAACAGTTAGAAAAGTAGTGCAAATACTGCAGAATACAATAGGATGCAATAGGCCTAGGGGCAACACAAACCATATACTAAGAAAGTGGAATGCGAACCACTTAGGGACCCCAGGCCTAGTCTAGTGTGTAGAGGGTTGCTGAGAGTGTAAGAAAACACTAAGGGTGTCCAAGATACCCCACCCCAAGACCCTGAAAAGTAGGAGTAAAGAGATCTTACTTCCCCAGAAACACACTAAAGTCGTGATAGGAGATTCTGCAAAGACCACAACTGACTGCAAAGCACTGAAGACGGCTTTCTGGACCTGAGGACCTGTAAAGGAAGGGGACCAAGTCCAAGAGTCACGAAAGTGTCCGGGGGGGCAGGAGCCCACTAAACCCCGGATGAAGGTGCAAAATGGCTGCCTCCAGGTGGAAGAAGCTGAAGATTCTGCAACAACGGAAGATGCCAGGAACTTCTCCTTTGCACAGAAGATGTCCCACGGAATGCTGGAGGATGCAGAGTTGTTTCTTTGGAGAAAGACCGCAAACAAGCCTTGCTAGCTGCAAAGGTCGCAGTTGAAGAAAATGGGTGCTGCCCGGGACCAGGAAGGACCAGGAGGTCACCACTTGGAAGAGGAGACAGAGGGGGCGCTCAGCAACACAGAGAGCCCATGCACAAGAAGGTAGCACCCGCAGAAGTACTTGAACACAGGTTCAAGAAAACTGAGCACGGAGGTCCTCTCAACACTACAAAGGAGGGTCTCACGAAGCTGGGGGTCAACTCAGCGAGTTGAGCAATGCAGGACGGAGTGCTGGGGACCTGGGCTGTGCTGTGCATGAAGGATGCACAGAAGCCCTAGCAGCTGCAGCTCACGCAGTACACAAGATTACTGTATGGCGAGGGGAGGCAAGGACTTACCTCCACCAAATTTGGACAGATGGACCACTGGACTGTCGGGGTCACTTGGATCCAGCACCTGTGTTCCAGGGACCATGCTTGTCACAATGAAAGGGGACCCAAAGGACCGGTGAAGCAGACGTTTGGTGCCTGCGTTAGCAGGGGGAAGATTCCATCGACCCACGGAAGATCTCTTATTGGCTTCCAGTGCAGGGTGAAGGCAGACAGCCCCCATAGCATGCACCACAAGGAAACAGTCGAGAAAGCCAGCAGGATTAGGCGCTACAATGTCGCTGGTAGTCTTCTTGCTACTTTGTTGCAGTTTTGCAGGCATCCTGGAGCAGTCAGCGGTCGATCCTTGGCAGAAGTCGAAGAGGGAGATGCAGAGGAACTCTGGTGAGCTCTTGCATTCGTTATCTGAGGAAAATCCCACAGGAGAGACCCTAAATAGCTCTCAGAGGAGGATTGGCCACCTAGTCAGGTAAGCCCCTATCAGGAGGGGTCTCTGACGTCACCTGCTGGCATTGGCCACTCAGAGGCCTCCATTGTGCCCTCACACCTCTGGATTCAAGATGGCAGAGGTGTGGGACACACTGGAGGAGCTCTTGGCACCACCCGTGGGATGGTGATGGACAGGGGAGTGGTCACCAGTTTCGCACCAGAGCAGGGCTGGGGTAGACTGGTTTATGCAAGGAGGGCACCATCTGTGCCCTTCAAAGCATTTCCAGAGGCCAGGAGAGGCTACTCCTCTCAGGCCCTTAACACCTATTTCCAAAGGGAGAGGGTATAACACCCTCTCTCAGAGGAAATTCTTTGTTCTACCTTCCTGGCATGGGCTGCCCAGACCCCAGGAGGGTAGAAGCCTGTCTGTGGGTTGGCAGCAGTGGTAGCTGCAGTGAAAACCCCAGAGAGCTGGTTTGGCAGTACCTGGGGTACATGCTGGAGCCCCGGGGATGCATGGGATTGGCACCCCAATACCAGATTTGGCATGGGGGGGGGACAATTCCATGATCTTAGACATGTTACATGGCCATATTCTGAGTTACCATTGTGAAGCTACATATAGGTATTGACCTATATGTAGTGCACGCGTGTAATGGTGTCCCCACACTCACAAAGTCTGGGGAAATTGACCTCAACTATGTGGGGGCACCTTGGCTAGTGCCAGGGTGCCCTCACACTTAGTAATTTTGCACCTAACCTCCACCAAGTGAGGGTTAGACATATAGGCGACTTATGAGTTACTTAAGTGCAGAATAAAATGGCTGTGAAATAACGTGGACGTTATTTCACTCAGGCTGCAGTGGCAGTCCTGTGTAAGAATTGTCTGAGCTCCCTATGGGTGGCAAAAGAAATGCTGCAGCCCATAGGGATCTCCTGGAACCCCAATACCCTAGGTACCTAGGTACCATATACTAAGGAATTATAAGGGTGTTCGAGTGTGCCAATTAGAATTGGTGAAAATGGTCACTAGCCTATAGTGACAATTTTAAAGGCAGAGAGAGCATAAGCACTGAGGTTCTGATTAGCAGAGCCTCAGTGACAGTTAGTCACTACACAGGGACACACATTCAGGTCACAAACTATGAGCACTGGGGTCCTGGCTAGCATGATCCCAGTGAGACAGGCAAAAACAAACTGGCATACAAGTAAAAATGGGGGTAACATGCCAGGCAAGATGGTACTTTCCTACAAACAGGTCATTATCAGATAAAGTAATACCCTCATTCAAGGGGACTAAAATCGGAGGGGAATGATCTATCTAGTTGTGTGAGAATATCTCAGGATTTATTTAAAGGAATACTTTGTCTCATAAAAAAGGGGGCCTTTATTGTCTTCAGAATACAAAGGAATCATTGGTATCAGCAGCCTGCACCAATTTAGACTAAGATTCTTCCTGCAACTGTTTTTGCCGGCTATAATAGTTTGCTTGTATTTTGATCTTAATACTGCATTTTTACCCTATCCCTTGGTTTGGCCATTTTCAGATTTCTATTAACAGCTGTGCATCTCTTATCAAACCATCTTTCCTTCTTAATAGTAGAAGTGGTATACGGGAACATTGGATATATTAAATACGACCTATTCCATAAGGGTCTTTTTGAGTTGTCTATTATATTTATTAACAATAATTATACTATAATGTGGTTTTATAGACCGTTACTTAACGCTCTTCAGGCATTGGTAACTAGTGATGTACAACAAACCTATGTTCAAGAATCATGTTTGGTGTGCTGCACGATTAATGTCATTTCTGAAAAGAAGCTTGAAAACTAATAGGGCAAACATGGCAATGGAGGCCTGGAGGTACCTTTCAGGCTTATGAAACACTTGTGGTTTTATCAGTGCTTAATTTGTAAATAAAAAGGTGACGGTGCTCAAAGCTCTCCTGTGAAACCTGCGGCTGGTGCAATTAAATGTGCGAACACGGAATACTGAGGCAGCGTAATCCTGGAGCCATCTCTGGCCTCTTCAATCCATTTGCAGCCACTCCCTTCCCCTTCAGCTCACTCCTACAGCTTTCTGCTTTCTCACATTGTGACACTTTTTCGTTTTTTTCTTCCTCTGTCTTTCCCATATGTGTCTTTTGCTCGCAGTAAATGCTTGAGGCAGACAAATAAGTGCCGGCCCTCAAAAATAAGTGCTGGTGCTGCGCATCGGAAACAATGAGCACAAATTAAGCACTGGGTTTTATCCTGCTACTTCACACTGAATTCATTAGTTGTTATTTCAACAGCAGACACTCTGTACCTTTTCTCTGTGGTTTAATGGAGGTGAGGCAGTGTTTGGGAATTATGGTCTTGATTCAGTGTTTTGTACGAAAACAAATATAAATCTTTCTTGTTCTTTACTGCTTCTGTTGTGCTTACTGCCAGACGCTTTCAGATAAGATCTTGTTTTCTATCCTTTGGAAGGCACGTGTGGACCGACAGTGAGATTAATAACATCTACACGTGTCTGCAACTGTACGTACATCCTCTCGTCCCTCATTCCCCTCCTATGCAACTGTACCTCCAGAATGTTTCAGATTCATGCTAGGCAAATGGGGATGAGTGAGATTGTACAGTCTGAGGTGATCTTACAGTGCCACCGTCCACATTTGTTTGTGGGTGTGTATATGTTGTGTGATATCAGTGTCCTGTGCCCTAAGCTACAGCTCTGAGTGTACTGGTGATGTTGCAGTGTCAATTACCCTGTGTATTTAGGGGGCAACTTCCACAGTGTCATCTGCATACACCTGTGTCTGTCCCAGGATACCTATGATGGGGGTGGCATTCCCTAGATGTGCTGAGCTCACCTCACTTCATGTGGCAGATAGTGTGTTACTCTCTCTGGTAATAACATACTGACATTTTTTAACACCTGTGTGTGTCACCTGAGTGTGTGCTAAACTGTTATGTATGCACTGGTGACAGCTAGTGAGGCTTCTAAGTGAATCATGTAGTTTTGGGTGGCCTGGTGCCCTTAACCCTGTCAGTTCAACAGTAGAAGAACATTCCAAGCCCTGCCCCACCTCTCATGTTGTTGTTGGTAATAAAAAATGGGAAGGGACACACTGAACTATTGTGGCGGTCAGGTCAGTGTCATGTTGAAGAGGATTTTGTGATCTGTGCTTCAGCACTCCTGGTTACATGAAAGGACATTCACAGTATTTGGAAAAATCCACTTGCTTCTTGTAGGAGAGTTGGAAGGCTGGAGTGCAACGTCGCCAAGAAATATTTCTGGTTTTGTCTGTTAGAAGGACTGACATCTTTCTGCTCACTGTCATGGTATTCTCTGACCCCATGCTACTCGTTTTACACTGCTGGTGTCTTAATTGTGTAGATGGTGGCCAGCATCGCTTATTTTGGGGGACTGAGTAAGACCGTTGGATAGTGGACAGGAAGCCTCTCCCTTCTGATCATCAGGATCATGACCGGCTGCAAGAGGCTGTGTGAGGGGTAACTCTTCACTTTGATATGGTTCAATGTCCTGCATAAATGGCTGGCTTGCTGGCACAGAGTGTTTTATTGATGCGAAAGGTGGCTTTGAAATGACAGCAACTGGGGTTGCAACCAGTGTCATGCTCAAATGCTGGGGTACATGGCACAAAAGTGATGTAGTCTAAATTTTAGTAGACTCCCTTGTGTTGCAAAAGTCATTAAAATGTGACAGTTTATGTCTTATGTTAATCAAAATACCAAAGGTCAAATTGTACAAGCTGCACTGATGCGCAATTTAAATGTGCATTTGTTTGCATTGTAGAGTTTGACTTAGGTGGCATTTGAATTAAACTACATGTTAGGAAAATGAATTTGATGTTATAATGTAATTTAGACTCTAGACTAACCGTACATATTGAAACGATATTGAATTTTTGATGATTAATGGATTCAAAATGCATGCAAAAATGAGAGAAATGTACTTCTCTGTCACATCGAATGAAATGCATTTTCATTTAAATAAAATTTATTATCAATATTAATGAAGTGTTATTAATGTGAAATTCATAAGTTTACACACTATGGGCGGTCATTATGACCTTGGCAGTCACTAGACCGCCAGGGTCACGGTTGTGGTCGGACCGCTGCCAAAGTGACGGTCCAGCTGCAACATTATGACCGTGCCGCCACGGTCAAACCGCCAGCCTGCAGCCTGGTGGTCCCGGCGGTTGTTATCCACCAAACCAGCACTGCCCTGGGGATTACGAGTCCCCATCCGCCAGCCTGTTCATGGCGGTAAACACCGTCATGGAAAGGCTGGCGGAATGGGGGACTCAGAGAGCCCCTGCACAGCCCCATCGCTCATTCTACAGCCCGAATTACGAGCAGTGGAATGCGCAACAGGTGGTACTGCACCCGCTGCACCGCCACATTGCTGCTGGCTCCAATGTTAAGGTCCTGTTCCCTGCTGGGCCGGCGGGCAGAAACTCTGTTTCAGCCCACCTGCCCAGCGGGGAAACCATAATAGGGCCGGCGAGATTCTGGCCGCACAGGTGGTCTAATTGCGGGATGGCATTGGCGGATAATGAGGGCCAATATGTGTTTTATTAAAACATATTAATTACATGTATTGCTAAATTTCAATGAACTGTGATTAACTTTATAACCCTTTCTCCAAGAGCTGATTTATGGCCCAAGCTATGGACTCCTTGTATTTCCGAAATCAGCGGCGCTTTCTGCAGAGGCCTGTGTAAACAGAAAACCACTTAGTTAAATAAAATGAAATGTTATACAATCTTGAATTCACTGGAAATAAACCCACAGTTGCATTTTCTCTCCTCCGTCTTCACCTAGCACATGCAATGAGAAGGCTGTTTTTCAGTGAAATAGGATGCAGGCCTCTCTCATAACTCTGGCTGTTGCCAGCCAGTCTGTGTGAAGGTGTGTTTCACAAAACTGAAAATGTGTTGATATGACTGAGGGATGAGGAATGAGAAGTAGGGATGATGGATGAGGAGTAGGGATGATGGCTGAGGCATGAGAAGTAGGAATGATGGATGAGAAGTAGAGATGAGAATCAGGGATGAGAAGTAGGAATGATGGAACAGACGTATGGATGATGGAAGAGAAGTAGGGATGAGAAGCAGGAATGAGGGATGAGAAGTAGGGATGATGGAAGAAAAGCAGGGATGATGGATGAGAAGGGATGTTGTATGATGGATGAGAAGCAGGGATGATGGATGAGAAGCAGGGATGACGGATGAGAAGTAGGGATGATGGATGAGAAGTAGGGATGATGGAAGAGAAGCAGGGATGATGGATGAGAAGTAGGGATGATAGATGATGGATGAGAAGCAAGGATGGTGGAGGAGATGTAGGGATGATGTATGATAGATGAGAAGTAGGGATGATGGATGAGAAGCAGGGATGAGACGCAGGGATGAGAAGTAGCGATAATGGAAGAGAAGTAGGGATGATATATGAGAAATAGGGATGATGTATGATCTGGATAATGGATTACAAGTAGGGATGATGGATGAGAAGTAGGGATCATGTATGATGAATGAGAAGGCAGGGTGATGGAAGAGAAGCAGGGATGATGGATGAGAAGTAGGGATGATGTATGATGGATGAGAAGTAGGGGTGATGAATGAGAAGCAGGGATGAGGAGTGAGTAATGAGGATGTCCTAAAATGGACGCTGTATGCCTCAGCCTCTCACTGTCCAGAGGCTTGCTTGGTGCTGAGGCGGGCTGTGCAGTGCTCTGAGTAGTCAGCTGACTGCTGTGACTGAGTAATTATGATAATTTATTAGGAGGTAGCTGAAATCATCCGTGCTGGGGCCTCTCACATCCTGTTTGGTGCAGTTGGGTCCCACAGTACCCTTCCATTTCTGAAGTTTGCAGCAGTTCTTAGATCTACGAGTTTCTTGTTGCTCGAATTGTTGTAATTTCCGATATATATACGTTTCCCTCATCTTCAGTGCTTGATTTTGCTCGCAATAAAGTGTCACTCATAGTCGTTGAATGTCGAAAATGTCCCACATAAGCAATCTGAAACCTTGGCAGCTATGTCAATCATGAATTTCCCGTCCGAGTCGGGTGTATTCGCCTGTACACACAAAATGGCTTTGTTGCAATGGAAGTGGGATCAGCAAAACAGGATAATATCATTTTGACAAGGATTCCTAAAATACTAGCACTCAGCAGCCTTTCTCACAATAGCAGAGAGAGTGAAATGTCTAGCAAGAGAGCACCAAGTGTGAAGGAAAGGGCGCGGCTTCTATTTATATTATGTGAATGTCTTGGAGGATTTTTGTAGGGCAGGGCGTATACTTCTTCGACCTTTCCACTAGCGTATGCACATGGTATGCAGCGCCTTCATAAGGACTCACTGCTATTTGGGGCAAGGCAGTATACAGGCAGGTTTACCATGTCAAAGACACGAGGCTATTATCTAACTGTTGTTGCTAATGCGTGTTTGACTGGTGTGTAAACTTACCTGCTAAATTGGGAAATAAAAGAAAAGATGGCATAATCTTCGCCTTCAAATCCACGGTAAAAGTAAAAGCTTTCAGAATTGAATCCTAGGAAATGTTCATTTTTGGTATAGAGTTGTATCTTCTATGTTTACGTTTTAAAGAAAGCAGCTTCGTTCACCAATATCGGCTTAGTTATCCAGCTGGCCCATAAATACAATGTTGATCCAAAAGAAAACAAAGCGATAGCTATTTCGAGATTAGATTAAATGGGAAAGACGAGAAGTCTGGTCACCGCAAAAAGCTTTTGAGGCCGCCATTTTAAAAAGTCTCTTTTGGTAACCGCCTACTAGCACTCCAGAGTAATCCACGACGTAAACGCTTTCGAGACATGTGTCTTTATTGTTTTTACATTTTATAATACCACTATGATGTACAAACATTTTAGGCTTTATGTTTCATTTATCTTAAAGGAAGTTTTGGATCGATCAATTTAGCAATATTAAATCCGCATTTCCAATCCTAATGTTATTTTTATTCTTTGGAGGTGATAGAGCAAGTGAAAAAAAAGCCCCGAATGATCCCCCTGTCCTTTAGACGTACTTTGAAAACGTCCATTTATTTGTAAATTGCCCTCTTATAAAAAGTATAAGGACACAGAAGACAGACTACACGACCACGCGGCACCTAGCTGTCATTTCATGACTTTTATCGTTTGACAAACTGAAATTCAAATAGTAAAGGATTGCCTGCCTAACCTCAATAGGTTTAACTTGTAAACGCTTGGATGAACAGCGAACAGTGTTTTACCTTATTTTAAGTACATCAATTCATATTTAATCTTGGAAAACGTACATAATCTATTGTTAAGGGGTTTCTTCGGAAAAAATAACTTTTGGACTGCGGCTTGTGCAATTACCTATATCGACAAGACTCGCAGCTGCAATTTTCACGTCATAATCTCGTTATTTGTTGGCCGTCAGGTTAAAAACCCGTTCCGTAATACACCGGAAGCCCGGAGTCATCTTTACGCATGCGCGTCCCTTTTCTTTTTCCATTAGTAAACAGTGCGAGTTAAGATGGCCGTGGGTGTGACGTCAAGTGACGTCAAACATTGGGCACGTCCTTTTACCATTTCCATGAACTCCCGCTTGGTCTGCTAGCTCTCGGTGGGGCCGAGGTGCGCGCGAATATTTTCCATCCTCGTGTTCCGTTCCCTTGTGTGTCTGTAACGCCTGTCGGTGGCGTGGGCCCAATTTCTGCTGCTCCCATGTGGCTGTTCAGGACAATGTGGGCTTTTGCGTTGTTTGGAATTGGTTTCAGTGTGGTACTGCGCGCAGCTTGAGCCAGCGCTTTGGTCTTGAGGCATGCGAGGTTGAGCCAGCAGCGTGAAAGTCAACAACTTTTGGCAGGGGGTAGCGTAAAAGTGCAGAAGCACAGCAGGTGAGATGTTTTAACCCCTAAACCATGCGTGTCGTACTATGTACCAATGTTTAAGTTCGAGTCGTTCCCAATGTTTCGTGTAGATAATGGTCCGCGGTGAGAGTGTATACCAAAGAGGCGAGGCGCCTGAACATATGTGCGTGAAAATGAAGTGTGTGCTGGTAATTCCAAAGTAGATTTTTCTACAACCTTATGAAACGTGGGTATTTTGTGTGCAGCATGCAACTGGAGGGAGCATCGGCTCCCAGACAGAAAGTGGTGTGCTGTTGTGTGCCCAATCGTTAGAGGTTGCTTTCGTGTTTACCAATCGTCGATATGGTTCCCTCGAGGGTTGTCGTAATCTCAACCAGAAGATTCATTCGCTGGGTGCACACTTCCATGTATGCAAGGATGGATGGATGGATTCCTAAATATGTTCTAATGTAAATCCGCTTTGGGAATTAGGTGACGGTTATGTACCCATCTGACAAGGACTGATGAGTGATTTATGACTTGAGAGGTGGGTAGGGGATATTTGTGTGTTACAGTCAAATGAGATGTAGCATGCTGGTGATGGCATTGTAGGAATGTGTGTCAGATTACGATTGATAATGTTTTACTGGAAAGTGGGTACTTAATGTGCTGGATGTTGGCGCGC
Organism: Pleurodeles waltl; assembly: GCF_031143425.1. Lineage (NCBI taxonomy): Eukaryota > Metazoa > Chordata > Amphibia > Caudata > Salamandridae > Pleurodeles > Pleurodeles waltl. The sequence goes on from NC_090442.1 coordinate 649,760,958, forward strand.
TGGATCAACTTTGTGCATCTAGCTGACCAGTAGTTGAGGCGCCCAGTTCAAGCTCGGTTTGCTTAATTTTATGTAGGTTAAAAACTGAATGCAACAATTAAAGACATTATTATGCAAAATTACGTCTTTTTGACACATTGTACGTTATGCCAAATAGCCTGAGCTCTTCCAGCACAATGAGCTAATTTCCTAGACAGTTAGGCATATGCGCTTTAAAACAATTTCTGGAAAAAAAATAGAAGCAAGTTTGTTGTCATTGCCTTTCTCAGAGACCGCAAGCACCTTTCAGAACTGACATCGCCCTGAAAACTGAGTGCCCAACTAATGTTGTGTGTGTGTTTTTTTGTTGTTGTTGTTGTTGTGCATCCAGTTGTGAGGAGAGGGACGAGATCACCTAGCGTTGACAATAGACCCTCACGTTTTGCGTGAACTCTCGTGCTTGCTCCTCGAGGTTCACACGCGCACTTGTTAAAAGTTGATTGCGTAGATTGTGCACACTCCGGTTTAAATAATCTACCATTTTGCGAGGGTCTAGAGATGAATTTCTAATTGGAGAACGCAGTGGAACACAGAACATTTTAGAAGAGCAATGCAGTAAATTATCCTACGAATATTTGCGGTATGTTGGCTACTTTATGAACTACGTTTCGCCCCTACAAAGTTAAAATGAATTTAGCATTGTACGGTAAAATCGGCTGCAAGAACCATTCTAAGTAACATTACAGAGCGTTGACCCACTGTAACATGTTTCTGCAGAGTAAACTTGCTTTCAAAGTTGAACAGTTAGAGAGGCTGTAACTGCTCGGCCTTGCAGTCAGGCGTTATCGAGATTATTTCACGCCATGTAATAATAACATACACGTACATGGCTCTAATAGTTGTATGCTAGTAAATGCAGATCACAGTTTTACTATTTGTTTATATTCTCTAATAATACATTCGGCGAACACGTTATTCTTGTTTGAAGCCTGAAATGCTCGAGTAAACTTTGTCATAGCTTGGCAAAGTTAGCAAAGGTGCTAAAAGGGTTTAAATACCCACGATTCCGCGTGTTGTTTTCCTTAACTTTCGTGAAAAATAGCTGTTCCACCTTATGACATACGTTGTGGACACGTTTCAATCTAAAATACGTGTCAGATTTTTAGTAATTATGTCTCATTTTAATTGGCAGTGTGCATTGCTATAGATGTTTTATTTTGAAGAATGACATTTTCACACTGTCGCGACACAAATCAAAGCATACGCATCTTCTCAAACATATTACCAGCATTTTACATAGTTTAGCCAGGATTGGCTCTAGAAGCCTCAGGTTATTCTGCCACAGCAGTTTTGGCAAAATATCACTGCCGCTAAATTTAGCTGCAAATTCTTGCGCTGTCCGTCAAAGTATTTGTTTATTTTGTGTGTGTGTGTGTGTTCTTTTTTTTTTTGGGGGGGGGGGGGTGGGAGGGGGCGCATTGTACTGATCAGAACCTTCCATCCCTGCACCTGTTTTCAGGTGACACTGAGGTCTATATTTTACTTAAACGTTTCTGCTTCTTCAAGCTGTAAAATTCCACCGAGCCCTACCGGAAGAAAAAAAAACATTGGGAACGTATTTTGCTTTTCACAAATTACAAAACGGTTACAACCTGAACAGATACCTCCTTAGACAGTCCCTCAAAAAATTTAAATATATACATATTTTTTGTTTCTGCCCCCTTCTAACAATGTCCCTCTTCAGTTTCTTGACTGTCTGTATGTAGCAATCATTTAATTTATCCCGGTGTACGAGCGATTTAATGCATTGTTTTATACCATTAGTTAGCTCGTTTCTCTTGGATTACTGTTTGACAGACGAGAAAACGGAGTCTCTCGAAAAAACATGAATTGTCAACCTTCACACAATGTGGTGTGGTGGAGACGCCAGGACAAGATGACATGTCTCCTGGTTCTACCTTCAAATAGCTAGCTGCAAGACATTCCCCAAGCTTATCCTATACCGAGAGGTATACATTTTATTTAATACATGTTTGACCATGATTGAAGAAGGTAGGTACCTTCATTCAATTTCTTTAGTGGTGTTTTGTTGCATAACAACCGGCTGATAGGACCGGTTAATTTAAGATTGGGAATTGCTAAATATTTCATTAACTTTCATGGAGATGACTGTCACTTTCCGAACTACAGTTGACATCTAATTGGCGCAAAAAGTGTTGTTGGGACGTGAAGCAAATTGGTAGTTCTGCATTTTGGTAAATGTTCTATTGAGTTTAAATCATGGATTTCTTGAATGTGTTGCGGCAAAAATGATGTGGTGTCATTTCAACATTCGAATCAAATTTGCGTCACTTGGTAGTTTTAATTTGTAGATTTATTCAGTCCATAATTTCTTATTAAAAGATTTGCAGGGACAAAACGTTTTTAGGTCGAACCCTACCAGACAGCTCAGCTCTCTGGTTTGCTAAAGACATCTTGGGGACATTCAAAAAGCTGACCTAGGAATGCACTCCGTCTGTTGTTTGCCATTGTGCCTTGTAATTTAAATGTTCTTGCTTTTTTATTTGCTGGCTTCATTTGTTTTAGGCTGTCCAGCTTGAGTTTGTTCTTTCTGTTGGCCAAACCTTATTTACAGTATCCTTCCAAGTGCTCCCTTTCTGTAAACAACCCAGTAAATTTGTCACATTTGCTGTGCATTCAAAGACCGAGGTCAAATGTTGGGCCCTTGTTTACTTTTCTTTCTCTGATTTCAGAGTTAGAGGATTTATGTGGCAATTTTGCTGGATACTGGAGGTAGGAAGGAGTGGTGTGTTTTTTTTTTTTTTTTTTTTTTTTTTTTTTTTTTTTTTGGCACACACGATTTAAATTAACTAAGTATTTCAGAACATATCAGATTTAGGAACACAAATGAAGCATATTTTTAGTTATTTCTGGAGTTTGTTGGAACAAGTACCTTAACATGATGGAAGCAAATCATTACACTCGGTGATGCAGTTTCCACACACATCTATGCACTGTATTGTCTTTGAAACTGTATGTCTGTGCAAATGTTATGGTCATTTCCATTAAAAATCTGTTGTCTGAAATGACAGTGTCATACCACATCATGAATATTCCACTCTGCAGCACTCCACCTCTGTAATCTACTCTGCACCACTCCACTCTATTTCACGTTTCTACTTTATTCCACGCTTCGCCACTGCAGTCTAGACCACACCAAACTACTCAGCACAACTCACCTCTGTCACTGTACTCTCAATCTACTCAATGCCACTGCACTCTGCGTCACTCTACTCCACTCTGTGCCTCTCAATGCCACTGCGCTTTAAATCACGACACTCTCTGCCAATGCAATCTATGCCACTGCCCTCTGCGTCACTCCACTTCACACCACAGTACGCCGCTCTACTGCTCTGACACACTTCTTTGCAACACTGCACTCTCCACCATTGACCTCTATGCTACTCTACTGCTGTCTGTCTGACTCAACTTTACAATGTGCCCGTCTGCCACACTCAACTCTGCCACTCAACTCCACGCCGCACCACTCTTCCCCACTGCATTCTGCAACACTGCAGTATGCGCCACTGAATTCAGTGCAACTGCACTCTATAGTATATTATGCAACACACCAATTCTACACCAGTCGACTCTATGCTACTCCGCTCTATACCACTCTATGGATGACACTCTGCCACTCCACAAGACTCTACTCGTCTCTGTTCCACTCTGACACTCAACTCCACTCTCCTCTACATCACTGACTTTTAGCCATGCTAAACAGCAGCTGCTCTGGTTTACAACTTTGTTAAACCGCACTGGATAGTCAATAGCTTTCATAGATGATACTGATTGGCTTTTGCCAATACTTGTTTCTTAGGAGCCAGCCACTGGCATTATTGAATGCTGAGGTTGACAAATACCCAAACTGCCAAGTCTTGTTTCCACTTCACAACTCTTTCTTCAGTCACACTGTGCTCTCTCACTCTCCGTGCTCATTTGATCTCTGCTGTCTTTTCCACATTCTTTTCTATCTTTCCCTGGGTTAAAGGCTAAGTATGAAAAATATGCCCTTGTCTTAAAAAATAAGTAACCATAACCCAGCACATGCAACCACTGGCACAAATTAACGCTGGATTTTCAAACGTTAGTGTTCTAGTGGCATTTTCATTTTATGGAGCCCAAATAGCTTGAATTGATTTTTGTGGTTAATGTAACATGAATATATTTGCTACCTTTGCTCAGTTTAGTTGTAATCAGTTTTTGATTGAGCTTGTCGCCTTGCTATTGTTGCTACTTTTGTTGTATTTTTTTTTTTTTCTCTACTTCTGTTTGCTATTTGGGAGTTAGGAAATATTGGATTCAATTGGTAATAGTGTTTGCGTATTTTCTTTCTGGGGCAGATTTATTCAGAATTTGCCTTGTAAATGTGCTTGCACTTTTTTTTGGGCTGAAAGTCCTGGTTTACAAACCAGATCTGCTAATAGCGATTGCTCCAGACTACCAGCGTAGCTACAGATGAGATAATCTAGAAGTTTGCAAGCATCTAGAGATGAATTTCTAATTGGACAACGAAGTGGAACACCCAGAACATTTTAGAAGAGCAGTGCGGTAAATTACCATACAAATATATATATATATTGTTTAAAATGGGTTTCTCTGTTTCAGTCTTTCTCCCACTCGTGCACCCACTCACAGAGCCACTCACTCACCCACCGATTCACACAGACACTCGTGCACCCACTAAGGCTGATCATCCACTCACAGCCACTCTTACCCCCAGATACACCCTCTCACAACCAGAGAGACAGGCTGCGACCAACTACTGTGGCACACGGCCAAAGACCCGTGTGCAGAATGGGGTTGGGTAGTTGGGTGGGTTGGCTGCAGGTCAGGCCTTGCCCCCGCGCATAGCCAAAGGACGGGTGCTTATATGGGGTTGGCCTCAGGACCTGGCCGCAGACGGTGGCTGGATTAACATCTAGTTATGAAAGTTACTATACTTTAAAAACAAAAACATAGAACTTCACTGAAAAAAAAACAAACAATGGTTACAGGGACGTTATAGTTAGGCTCATATTTTGAACATGCAAAACCATAGAAATTCACCTGTTATAATTGCTTGCAATAACTAATTGTAACTCCTGCACTAAGGTTACTGTAATTTTCACATTCGCCATGCATTTACCCCGCAAACTGCAGCACTCGTGTTAACTTCGATAACCTAATTGATAATATCAATGAAATATTTGAAATAACATTTTTGATGAGAAAACTGTGCATGGCGGGGGCGCGAGTTCTAGTTATGATAGGGCACAAGTTATGGTTACTTGAGATAACTAACTAGAACATGTGAATTTCAATGGGCGTGTACGTTTTAAAATGTGAGCCTAAATATAACATCCCTGTAACCTTTGTGTTTTTTAAGTGAGAAAAAGTGTGTATGTATACGTGTGTGTGTGTGTATATACACACTTGCAAATAAGAAGCACAGAGGAATATTTCTATTGAATGGATAAACGTAGGAAATATTTAATACTGGTTCAACTACAAAAGGATGGTGAAACCCAATTTGTTCAGTGTCTGTCAAAACGTGCTTCTATCTTTGAAAGACCTAGTAGTAGTAATAGGGCCTTTCTAGAAACCTGGCCATTACACATACAGTATTAAAACTTGTTTTGGGAGTGAAGTTGTCCTGCACTCTCACAACTGTAAAGCATTGGCCTTTCAAGAAATCACATCAAATCTTGACACTTTTTGTTTCTTTCCTACAAATGCTCTTAAAGTGGGCTTTGTAGGAGGGGCTGGGTGGTGTTAGTGAGGCGTTTCTGGGGATGCGAATCGGACTACTTAATAGGTCTGGAAAATGTTTCCCATCTTATTTTTGTCATACCTCCAGATACTAAAGCAAACATGACTACTACACAATGTCCCCTGATAGTTTTGTTGTAATGCAAAACAAACATTTAAATAGTTAAATCAACTGAGGGAACAAGAGACAAGGGAAGGGATGAGCACTTTTGTAAAATTGCTTCGACATGTGGAACTCGCATGCCATTAAATACGTGAACAGACTGGCTTAATCTGTCAGCAAAAATGTCTGCCCCCCAGTTATTTTTTTACTTTTATGAAGTAATAAGTTACAGAAAATAGTCATGCCTTTCCCCGTCAACAAGTATTCTTAATTACTGTGCTAATGTTTTACAACCCCTTCACAAAGAAACAAAAAACTCAGTTGAATGCCATGCACTTTACACCGTTAAAGAATAAAGGCTAACCGTAGTAAAACAAAAAAGAAATGGGAAGCTTGACCCATAAATGCATTTAAAAGTAAAAAAAAAAAAAAAATCAAACGGTTTGAAGAAAATCAGCTAAGGAGGTCTGGCGAACAGCCTACAATAGTGGACATGTTTTAAAAGCATTCCAGACTCTCCTAGACTGACGCATGCAAGGAGGCTGGAGACAGTGATGCTGGCAGTGAGAAACTCCAGCGACCAATGGAGGCCTGAGGCACATGTGTGAAACCCACTATTAAACACCCTTTCCTCTCACAGTTGGCATAGAGATGTGTGGAGAATCTGTGCCAGTGTGAGGCCTGGGGTGAAGCCTGCTTGCAACTTCAGGCCTGTTTATAGATGCAACTCAACCCAGGAGGAGGGGGAGATGGTTGAGGAGGCACCAATAAACAGTTACCCATATGTCCAGGTGTCTGGAGCAGGGTGGAAAGCTGAAACTCAATGAAACAATTAGGACATATTGATCATTCCCCAAGGCCTACTTAAGAAGTGGAAAGCAGTTTTGAAGGAAGAACTAGATGATATCTGGAAAGGAATATTTGATCTTATAACACCACAAAGAGGAAATCGAACAGTCGGTCATTCAGAGCGCACTACTCACCCATAGGGCCTCAAGGTGCTGTGGGGTATGTCCTTGGGTTTCAGGTGAAGAGCCAGGTCCTGGGGTCCTTCCTGAATTGAGGTAGCGATGGCGACTGTCTGAGGTGGAGAGGTAAGGTGTTCCAACCTTTTGCTGCCAGATAGGTGAAACCTCTTCCTCCGCTGAGGTCTTCATTATGCAGGGTATGTTGGTGAGCAACTGCTGGGAGGACCGGAGACGTCTGGGAGGGGATTACCAGATGAGGTGATGGTTGAGGTAGTTGGGCCATATGTTGTGGAGGGCTCTGTAGGCCTGTACGAGGAGTTTGAAGTTGACCATCTTCTCGCTTGTAAGCCAGTGGCGGTATCTCAGGTGTCTTGTTGTCAGCGGGGATGTTCAGGACGCGTCTGTCAGCGGCGTTCTGTATTTGTTGCAGTGTGCTCAGGTTCTTCTTCGAGGTTCTGGCATGGATGGCGGTGTAGTAGTTAAGTCTGCTCGTGATCAGGGAGTGTCACAGTTTTTTGGCAGTCGATTGGTATACATCTGAAGATACTTTGTAGGAGTCGGAGGCTGTGGAAGCAGGTGGATGCGATGGAGTTGACCTGTCCAGTCATGGTGAGCATAGAGTCGAGGACGACACAGAGGTTTTTAGTGTGGTCTGTGGGGGGTGGGTGGGGTATTGAATGTTGAGGGCTGCCAGGAGTAATTCCAGGCTGAGGAGGAAGGTCCCAGGAAATGGACCAGGAGTGTAAGAACTTTGGGAATGCACTACTTTGACCTTCAGATCCCATACCAAAAAAAAAAAAAAAGGAAACCTCAAGTAGATAGACATCCAAGTGAAAGTTCTTCACATGGAGTTTGAGAACCTTGAAAACTTGAATGACAGAACATTTGGGTGCGTAATGCATCGAAAGAAGATGAAGGCTCCAACATCACAGATTATATTACACTGTTATTTGCAAAAGTACTACACTTACTGCATAGGATGAAGATAGAAAGGGTCCATAGGGTCAGCCCCGTATGACTAGAAGTAAAGAGACCGAGACGAATATTAGCCAAGATGTCATCACAAATAGACATACTTATAAGAGACACCAGGAAAAAAGCACATTTAACGATTAAAGTGACAGTTTGTTGTTTTAGCTCACTGTTCTCTGATTAAAATAACGTTTTTTTTTTTTTTTATGTCACTAACACGAGAGCTGGAAAATGTATACCTGAACCTAAAAACCAAACCAATAAAGACAATCTATGAAAGTTTGAAGTTTTAGTACATACAATTGAAGGCCTTTACTTTTAATGTTAAGGGGCTGAACTCACTAAGAGGACTGGGCTATACAACAGACTGGAAGAATATGCAGTGAACTTAGCTTAGTCAGCAAACCCGCTTTAAAAAGGTAGACACCTTAAAAGGGTTGAATCCAGACACTACACTACCCTAATTCACTGAGTGGGAGATGAGAAAATTTACAGGGGTTGAAGGTTTGTCCCACATTACTGTCAGTGTCTCGTGTATAATCCATAGATAATCTTCATCGGGCATATGTAACTACAAACTGTAGGCTGGATACAGAAAAGGTAACACTTGCCTCCGTTTATGCTCTCAGTACAGAACGTTAACACGTTTGTTCAAAGTGCACTGCCAAAACTCTGGTAGAGGTGATAGTGGGTGGAGACTTGAAACCAGAGTGGATTGAAAGAATCCTAGAAATCAAGATTTTTTTTTTTTCTTCTTTTTTTTTTATTAGAGATACTTACTTAGGCCAAAATATTAATTAAAACAGCTAAAATGTTTTACAGCATTTATCGCTTCATCATATGTAAGTCGTTCACTTTTAGTAGTTAAGTAGGTGAGTAATACTGTGACAAATCAAGCAGTGATCCTTTGCTTGTGGGCTAAACTATATTGCCCAGCTGAAGCAATAAACCTCGCAGGACACGTATTGGCTTTTTTAAATTAATATTTTGAATTAAATAAATCTTTCTCTATAGTCGAAAAAATGGATGGTGCCCATCACGTTTGTTTATTCAGTATTTTGGAATATTACACCACCTAAGCAAATTGGTACATTATTATTATGATTATTATTATTATTATTCTCCATCTCTCTTTGAATCTCCAATGTCTGTGGTAACTTGGGCGAAGGTACTGGTATATGTATGGATCAGGTTCAGATCACCATTAATTACCCCAATTGATAGCTTTTAGGTTAGTTCAGTAGTCTTTACACCTACTGAATTTGAACTGGCGAAAATAGCGTTCTATCAGAAGAATTCACTTTTGTCTGAATCAGGCATGGTCTGTTAGTTTCTACAAGTTCATCTTTGCATTTTCTGCTGAATGGTGGACCATTGTCAATGACCCGTGTGTTGGGTGACATTGCAATCTTGGGCTCATCATCTGCAAAGGAGGACCCTGGATGGTAGTCCCACTCCTCTCTGTTGTTAAAAAGTGCGTCCAACATGGTTGGTAGATCTTGGTCTACTGTGATTGTGCCACCAGGCAGGTGCTGGCAGGCGTGCTTCTGGACTGGGACAGCCAGTTGTTAAGCAGTTACACTCTCTGGGCTGGTGTACACGTGCTTGTCTTGAGCATTTTTGTTTGTCCTCCGAGCTGGGGACAGTCAGTGGCAACATCAGGCCGGTGGTGGGAATTTATGACCGCACAGTGACAATCTGATGGGTAGTTTCTTAACTCTTCTCACTACTCGAACTGCATTAGGAGACTGGGGGGGAGGGGGGGGGACCCCTAATGAGTCTCACTGACACCAGCTTTGCTCCCCCACATCTGTTTCCACTTGCCCAGAACATGCTGGACATCTCAAGGACTGACTCCTACTGCTAGTCCAGGCACTCTTCTTCCCTCTGAGCATGCAAATAGACTTCTAAGCTTTAGGAATACCATCAGCGTCTACTGTAAGTTGCAGATTGTAAGTGATGTCCCTTCACCTGTGGGTGAGAAGCTGACCTGCAGACACCAACCCTGGAATTTTCCTTGGTCAAGAAGAAAATTGAACTGGAACAAAGTGGGATGGTTTGGGTCTGGCATTTATTTTTTCTACTATGCATGGGACATAATTCCATTTTCTAAAGCCTCCAGAGCCTGTTTGGGTTGATTTCTCTTCAAGTATTGTGGTTACAAAAAAAAAAATCTATATATTTTTTATTATTACTTATATTATTTATGTTGTATTGTTTATTTTATTATTATTATAATATTATTTTTTATATATATATATATATATATATATATATATATATATATATATATATATATATATATATATATAATTTTTTTTTACAGATCTTTTCTGCAAGGTGGTAGCCATCATAGCAAGTAGTAGCAATGCTGGTTCCAAGCAAGGGTGTCCAAAGCAAGAACACAAAGTGTAATATCTACCATTTGTCAAATGGGAGTGGTCATGAAGGGCTAATCAATAGTCTTGTGCTACCATGGCTGTCATTGGATTTCTAGTGGTAGCTCTGTCTCCACCCTCCCTTACTTCAGTGTCTGACTCTCCACCCTTCCATCACTGGAGTGCAGGGAATATGCTTAACTCCATGGTGAAACCTCCCTCAAATCTCATCTTGTGTTATGCTTAACCGGATATCCCTAGACCTGATTTCCATGCTCACCGTACCATAGAACTCAAAGCTGCACCCCGCTGAAGAGGCCAAATAAGCTAATCGTGCTATGGGGTTGCTTGTGTTCCTATTTAAGGGGGACGTGGTGGGCTGTTAAGGCTAGCCTGTTCCTATTTGAGCAGGATAAAGACTGATTTGCATACAACTGATTCCTGTCTTAGGGGTCATGGTGGGCACAAATTGGCCAGGACTGGTTTGCGACCTAAATTGCTTGTGGGCTAGATTAATTCAAGAAATCTGCCCTTCACTTTTTTGTCCCTTCGTGCTAAACTAGGCGATCACTCAAAATGGATCCCACTGATTCCAGTACTCCGCTTTTCACCACACACCGAGTTCTACTACCATGTAACATCACCTCATACAAATCACCAGACACAAGCGCACTCAACCTGTACACGAAATGTCAGCTCAAGAACCTGGTGTTCACACTAAGCAGAATCCTGTATTGTTGGGGTGGAAGCAAAGTCAGTAAATGCACTCTAATCTGATATAGAAACAAAGGTCTGGTTATACTAATGGTTCTCAAACACCCGATGCGTTGCCACCACTCCTTGGTGTGACAAACCCAGAGTATGGGCAGTGGTTCTGTGCAAGCTATGATGGCACGGTCTCTTGGTGCACCGTAAGTTACATAACAGGCTCTGCCTTGCATCACTAGGGACAGGCCTATGTTTCTGGGTACACAGTTGATTAGTGTGGTTACAGGGTAACACAAAAATCAGGATATCGGTTTCAAATGCAGTCTTTCGGGGGCAAAGAAAGGCGATTAAGAGGCGTGCTTTAGGCTCTGTGAAGCTTGCTATATTCTTCTTGACTCAGAAGAGGACGGCAGCCCTGGAAAGAAGTTTTTTTTCATTTTTTTTTTTTGTGTGTGTGAAATTAGCCAAACAGCAATAATTATAAGACTCTCACCACCACTGAGGGTCACAAGCGATAGTTAATCTGCAGCAGTACGATCACTATTAAACTGTTTTGCTACTCACAAACCTTCTGCCTCCCTCCAACATAAGGGGGGGGACAATAATGATAATGTACTCCGTAGCAGGATACAAGGTGGGGGAAAGAAGAGTAATTTTGAAGTAGCCTCCCCATCAATGGGTTTTCTTGTTCCTTCTCCTCCACACTCTTGTGACATTTTCATGTCTAGAGAATTTGGTACGACCTGCTCACAATCACAAGATCATTAGATCTATAAATCTACCCCCACAGGCTGAACTGAGTGTGGTGGAAAATAGACTGGGGTTGCAGCATCCTGCGGGCAGGCATTAGGCCCCATTCGACAGGCCGATGAGTTCCTGAGGTCCGACTGAAACAGCCTCATTAGTGTAGGTGTGGCTTACAGCCCTCTAGTGATTGATCAAGCATCACCCACTGCCAGAGGGTGAGGCAAAGCGCAATGAGGCGCATGGCACAAGACAGAGTCCCCAAACCACGTAGTGTAAGCAAAACCTAAAAGCAAGAAATCATTTGGGTCCTCTAAAGAAGCTAAAGACCCTGCTACGCAGAGTGTTCACTTGGAAGATTCACTTCTCGGCTAGGGTCTTACATTGAATAAGGGGGCACCTTCTACGGGCAAGCCTTCAGAGCACGACTCACTCCAATTAGAAGCCAAGCCACCCAATCATCAGTGCCAGCAAATGTCGCTCTCGAACACCCAAAGTTGTGATTTATCTATCATGTGGGCCCATCAGGTCCCCGCAGTCGGGTATCTAAATGCCAGGATCCCTCGTACTGTCCTGGTAAATTTCGGGGCCTTCATAATCAAAGAACAAATCATCTTGCACGGCATTAAAGCCAAAAGCTACAACCCTTCAGAGAAAAACTATTCCTTCCGGGTCTTTTCAGACCTATCCGTTATGGCTGCACGTTGTCGGATGGAGTTCCAGTGACTACTCAGTGAATTTAAAAATCCAGGAGCATCAGTGGGAATCGTACAGCAATCTAAGCTGAAAGTTATACACAAGGGACAAGTTCGTATTTTTAATTCTGTGGTGCCTGCAAAGGACTTTCTTCAGACGATGAAAGATGGTGGAGGCCACTCCATCCATTAAAACAATTGAAGAGATAGAAGGATACCGGAATTTCCCCTCCCTCTTTTTAGGTTTATGAACAAACCACTACATGAATAGCAATCTTGAATAAACTATGTAGGATTGAAGTAATCCAGAAACTAGAATCGGGGTCCGGGATGAACTGGTGACCCATATTAAATACCGTGAAACAATGGCCATGAGAACAATTAGGTTTGTTTCTTGTAATGACAGTGGTCTCCATCGGATAAAGTGCCAGGCTGTGCCTCAGTGGCTGAAGGCTTCCAAAGTACAAGTAATCTTAATACAAGAAACACCTTGCAAAATCATCTAAATTACCAAGTTACTTCTCTTAGGCCTATTAGGCATCAGTTCAAGGGCTAGCAGTCATTCTAGCATGTGGTTTTTCATGTGTGGTGTGTCCGGTATATAGAGACGTCCAAGCCAGGTGGATTGTAGTTACCCTATTAATCCAAGGCAGAATTTTTCAGGTAGCCAGCTTTTTTCGTCCCCATAGAGGATGATCCCTCATCTTGAACGCTTATCCAGCGTACTTTCGATCTGAACAGGCGAGCTCATTATATAGGGGGTAACTTTAATATTATTCTGGATCTAAGGATAGATACGTCTTGTAAAAATAGATCACAGAATAAGCCTCTGTCTTTTGCCACGTTAACCAAGATGATTCAGGATCTGACCTTGATCGATCCATGAAGATCAGATCATCCTGGCAGTTCTGAATTCATGTATTTCTCAAAGCAATATAATTCTGCCATAAGAATTGATTTATTTCTGACTTCATACATATGGCCCAGGAAGAACTTCTGTATTTTAGCAAACTCCTCCTCTGATCGCCCTGTTCCGGTTCTTCAATTAAATCTGCATACTGATCCGACCATTAGACCAAGCCCTGTTGACCGATTCGGGGCTGGGTAACCATCCTCCAGGGAAGGATCTCGGAGTTTCTGCCTAGGAATAAAGGTACTGCACCAAGCTTCTCCATTTGGGAAGACATTTAAGGCGATTATAAGAAAAGAGGCGATAGCCTATCAGGCTGAAGTATTAAAAATAAAGAAAGAGGATGTTCAGTCTCAGCAGCAAGAATTAGACTCCGCAACATTGAAGTATGCAATGGAGGGTTCCCTCGCTGCAGAAGAACGTGTCGAGACAGCTAAAGTGAGGCGTAACAAATTTTTCACGCCCAAAGAGATTCTGCAACCTGTCTTTCCAAAAGCACTCAGGAGAGCGAATACACTGGATATTATTGTCATGATCGGTCAAGAATGTGCAATAATACAGCGGTTAAGTCTGTTTTTGAAGAGGCAAATAATTGTTTACGAAGTGGCTGATCAATAGTTTTTTTGACACTTTATGAAAATTTATACGCCTCCACGTCCGATGTAGATCCAGCAAGACTCAAGACGTATTTGGGGGCTGTCCAGCTGCCCACGGTCAAATATGATGAAAGGTTTCTAGCAGAAGCTCCTATCTCAATGGTAGAAGTCACCAGTGCAATTTCCGATTCTCCAATGAGAAAGCGTGCAGGAGTGATGGTTTACCTGCAGAGCTTTACAAGCTGCTTTCTGACCAGTTGGGCGAGTTTCACGTTACAGTGTTCAGCAACGTACTAAATGGCTGCGAAATGCCAAGAGATTTTTGTGGGGGCCGTTAGTTAGCTTTTTGAAAACTAATAAACTGGCCGGTAAGCTGGGTTCCCATAGGCCTGATAGCCTTTAAAACAACAACTATAAATTGTTTGCTAGAATAATGACCTTAAGGATTACTCCGCTAGCTCAAACAGACTTCACATAGATCAATGTGGGTTTCTTTCAGGCAGCACATTTCTGCAAACAAAAATTTTCTGCTACAATTAATCAGTTACTTAGAGAATAATAAGATCATGGCAGCCGCAATATTGCTCTGTGCCGAAAAAGGCATTCGAACTTGTTCAATGGGAAGCCCTTTTCTTTTTACTCGGGCATTTTAGCTTTCCAGAGAAACTCTTTTTTTTTTTTTTTTTTTTTTTTTTTTTTTTTTTTTGCGGCAAGTATACGATAAGTCTGAAGATAAGATCATAATCAATTCATGCATGGCGGACAAGATCACTATTAGCTGTGGAACTCACCAAGGTTGCCCCATCTCTCTGGTGCTGTTCGCCATTTTTATTGAACCTTTGGCTGCAGTCTTATGCCAAGATTCCCTCAGCGCTCCCAAAATAAAACTCTTTGCCAACTACATGATTCTCTACTTAGCGGATGGGGAGCCAAATATTACTCAGGCATTTGAGAAAATTCAAAGCTTCTCATACTGACGTGGATATAGAATCAATTAACCAAAGTCAAAAGCGCTTTTATTTAATTGCTCGCAATAATGCCCTGCCTGTAGGTATGTGCTCTAATTTTGTGAAAAGTTGTTCAATTTGATATCTAGGAATATTAGTTTCATTCCCAATTCAAAGATTTGTTCCAACTGAATTATTTGCCAGTTTTGAATTAGACCAAATTACTGCTCCTGCAGTGGCAAGCATCTCTTCTCACAATTATAGGGCATGCTATTTTGGTGAAAATTATGATCCTCCTGTTATTTATCTTTTTGTTTTCTGGTGTTTTTAAGGTTCCCCAGAGTTTTTTGAGGGAGGTCGACCAGATGTTCTAATTTTCTCTGGTCAGGTAAGAAGCCCCGCACAAGACTAACAAAGTTGCAATTAAACATTGAAGATGGTGGTCTGGCTCTACCCCATCTTAAAAAATACTGTCAGGCGGCCTATTTGGATTGGCTGATTAGGGCACCTTTGCCTCTTTCGAAGCACAACAATTTCTACATTAAACTAATGCTTCAGGAGAATAGTATTAAGCGCCCCCACTTTTTGAAAATCCCCAAGCGTGCCAGATACAAAATACCCCACGTAATAAGTGTTAGATTTAGGCAGCTTCAAGAAGCATTTTGTTTTTCCACTTTCCATCCCACAATGGCATTGGATCAGTGTGAAGGTTTGGATTTCGAAGTAAGAGCAGGGAAAGTCAATAACTGAGACTGGGAATCATACGATTCACAGTGTGTGGTTTTATTTTTTTTACTTTTAATTAAAAAAAAAAAAAATTCAATTCTTTCCTTTGGGGACAAGTTGATTGAAAATAAGTCAGCAGTCTGGTCTGTGCTCTTTTTCGCCTATCTCCAAATTTGGCACTTCTTAAAATCAGTTTCTACATCAGAGGACAGCCTCGCCACTGTAACTTCCCAAGCTGTTTATGCAAGACGATTATTAGGGGTTGGTTATTGGTATCGTATACTGCAGCAGCTACCATTAAAGCTAGTTACCGGTGCTCTGGTGAGGATAGAGGAAGTCACAGGAAGTAAGATCAAACATACTTTCTGGAAACAATATAACTTATGGGCACATAAGGCATTAAGATGGTCCAATTTTAAAAGAATGGCCTGTGATGGGCATGTCAATATAGAACATTTTTCGGCATCCCATCCAAATGAAACCCTACAAACTGTACACCAGTCAGTTTTCCGCATCCACTCTAGATGTCTGGGATTACATTGCTTGTATAAAACTACTAATGACAACCTTTCCCTACACTTTGATAAAGAATAGCGATTAATAGCAGCCCTTTATGAAGGAGTCTAGAAATGGTTGCAAACTACCATTTAAAGTAATCAATCTAGAAAGGTTTAGATATTATTAAATGAGACATTGGTTGATCAAGCTATTGGAGATATGGCTTACTTGAACAAGTGGGGCACATTGCCTGACAAGAACGTTCTTAAGAACTCAGTGGAAATATTCTGGGGAGACATGTATGCAAAAAGCAAAACAGCACTACACAGGGAATCCTACTAAAGTCATGATAAATTGGTATGCCAAAGCTGATAAATTGAGTAAAATGTTCTTAGCTGTGAGTTAAGTGTTAGCATGAATGTGATGAAAAGGGCAGCTCAGCTCCTTTACAGTAGTTGTGCCTGAAACGTTCCGTTTCTAGGGAGCAGACACTACGGCAGCAATGAAAGAGAAGGTGGGTTTCCCAGTCCCTGGTAGTAGTAAAGTAATAATCCTAGGAGTACAGCATATTCTTTGTGGCAGCTAGAACCTTCTAGGTGAGATGATGGGAGGGGAATATATATTTAACTGTTTACATATTATAGAAAAAAAATATGATTTAAATTAAAGTGACCTACAACTGTTAGCAAAGAAAAAAAGGAATACTAGTAGACAGAACTAAAGTTGAAAGATTTTAACTAAATATAATTTTTTTTTTTGTTTTAAAGTTTCTTCTTGCAACCAGTCTTGTCCTGAATGTGTCACTCAACCCTGCCTCGCCCTACTACACCTACAAGAAACCCACAAAGGAAACCAGAACTTGGAAGGCTTAATAAAGAGGACTTGTAAAATACACCCCAATAGAGATTTATGAGTTGTAATCAACAACTAAATATTGGTAGCTTTGTGAACATTTTGTGGTGCCCAAAGAACTTGACATCAGTTTCAGTCTTGGGTAACAACAATAGGGTCTTTACGGAAAAGGTTAATTAAAAGGGCCTAGGGTTGGGCCCAACACTCGCAGTGTGTGTCTCTCTCTCACTCAGTCGCACTCTTGCTCACTCTGTCACACTTGCAATACATGGAAGGTAACAGTCAAGGAACTGGTCAGCTGTTAATCAGAAATCAATATTTGCATAGTCAGTCATGAAAAAATAGATATAGACAATATAATTTTTTTTGACTGCTAATACAGCACCTAAGGCCAACACCAACTTTATTTTCCAGAAAACTATCTTCGAAATCACTTGAATCGGGTCCTTTGATAGAGCACATCTCTGTTACGTCACATGAATATGCTACACTCCCTCATTTTTGTGCAGTTGTTCTCTGATCTCTAGCTGACTGGTACCTTGTATGCTCCCCTTTATGAATTGCTCTATCCTTTGGATCTATGGCTTTTAAAATCGTGACAGGAACTTTTATTGGGTTACTTAGTATGATTTTTGGCTCTGAAGCTTTCTTTTTTCACTTTAGTTTCTGACATTGTGAAAGTAAAAAAAAAAAAAATATGGAATTGTTATGCTGTGTATAAGGCCTTACGGTCTTTAGCAAGCACGCGTATTTCATTCATGTGGCATAATTGTTGAATTAACACTGTTGATGGATCTGTACGTGATTGACAGTGATGGGGTGAGGAACACTATATTCACAAGAAAGTCTGAGCCGACACTAATACTGCAAGTTGTTAAGGCATTTACATTGGTATTTGCTTGAGGCAAAAGGAGCTTATAAACTTTGTTTACTAACCGCCTCATTCACACAAAGACCTTGGAGGTACAGAAGAGTAAGATCTAAAACTTCATATCAGCTAAAGAGAAACGTTTGATGGGTTTTTCTAAGCTGTAGTTAGTTTGTGGGTGTCCTTCAAGGGCAAAAAGGTAATTCCATGCTTTGGGACCTAGGTACAATAGACTGTAGATTGCCTGTAGACTCTTGGCCAGTGAAGGGCTTAAGAAGGTAGGAGGTCTTTGTGCCAGAGAAAGCTCCACAATAATTTGAACTTTACTCTTTGGGCCATAGGAAGCCAGAGGGGCTGCCTACGAGCAGAGGAGACATGGTTTAA
The DNA here is from genome assembly GCF_031143425.1 of Pleurodeles waltl. Lineage (NCBI taxonomy): Eukaryota > Metazoa > Chordata > Amphibia > Caudata > Salamandridae > Pleurodeles > Pleurodeles waltl. Next base: position 649,779,097 of record NC_090442.1, read on the forward strand.
TTTCCTCAGGCTGTAAATCTTTAAAACTTCAAAGTTTTGAATGCTATGTAGTTTCTTCAGAGCATGGTCCACTAGCCTATGTACAAAATGTGACGGTAGTCCAGTTATGAGAGCACACATGTTGATGAAGTTACTTAGACACAACAGCAGAACGTTCCTGAGAGCTTTGAGTGAACCAGGTTAGGTTGTTCTGCATCAGTTGCCAATAAAACGTGGGGCTTTAACTGGTGGCAAACAAATTTTTCTGCTGGTGTACTTCACATGTCAAATATTCAGGATCCTGGGTGAGAGATATTTCAATTTTATGGAATTAAGTTTCTTAATTCTGTAATATCTGTTTAGGCATTATGGCACTCGCCTCCTTCCACCCTGCAAATCGCATTATTTTTGTTCTTTCCGTCTCGTCCCTTTCTGGTGGATTAAAATTTGGAAAACTACATTAAATATAATTCATTACGCATTCAAGAAGAGATTTCAACTACGTATGATTGCTTTCATCAGGAAACTCAAATGATAGCATTGTATATAGGTTTTGCATTGTGTTGGGTAAATGCAGCCGCTGATAAGGAAGTACACTGAATTAATAATTAAAAAAGTAACCTACACAATTTTAACAGTTTTGGGAGATTCATGGTATTTGTATTTTGGTTCCTTGTAAGTTCACACAAAAAGTGATGATGCATGATTCAGTTCCTTCTCCTTAATAAGTGAAAAACATTCCAGTCTGTAACTTGGGGGAGGGGGAGGTGTATCTGCAGCTATGACGACCCGCCATGTCCCAGAGTTTACAGGTGGTGTAGGCCATATGATCCTTTTTTTCAGCCTTCTTCACTCAGTTTCACCATAACGTAAATGTTCTCCAATGCAAGATGATGGAACCTTTCTACTTAAGAGTGTGCAACTGATGTCTTATCTTCTTGCACAATGGATGGTTTGGGGTCAGTTTTAATGTTATCTTCCTTTATTCATTTAGGAATAATGTAGAGATGGTAATTCTGTCTGACACAATCTTATACTTGGAGTTGTATGTGTGCAAATGTATGTGAACATCACCCAATGTTTGGCAAACATGTTTATATTTGGAAAAGTAACTTTGCAGCCCCTCTTCATCTTGTAGTCCATTATCGCAGAATAAAGATCTCCCGCTGGTTTTTGGTATAGTAAACTCATCCATGTCACTGTCTGTGCATTGTTATATATGATAAATTCTATGTTAATTCAGCATGTAACTGCACTTAATAATATTTCACTTTTTGTTTTCAGGGGACCATGTTACAAATTTATGCAATGGATTGTGCGATTCACAGTTGCTTATAAATATCGCCATGGATAAATGTAAACATGTTGGGCGGTTGCGGCTAGCCCAAGACCACTCTATCTTGAACCCCCAGAAGTGGCATTGTGTGGATTGCAATACAACAGAGTCAGTTTGGGCATGCCTTGGATGTTCACATGTCGCATGTGGGCGATATATTGAAGAGCATGCACTCAAGCACTTTAAAGAAAGTGAACATCCTGTGGCATTAGAAGTCAATGACCTTTATGTATTCTGTTACCTTTGCGATGACTACGTGCTCAATGATAATGCCACAGGAGACCTTAAACTATTACGAAGTACATTGAGCGCGATTAAGAGTCAGAATTATGATTGCACAACACGTTCTGGGAGGACTTTGCGGTCTATGGCAGCAAGCGATGACACATACTTATCAAACGGTGGTGCCCAAGCTCAGCTTCAAAATGAAGACCGAATGTTCACGGCTCTTTGGCATCGGCGGCATACACTAATGGGACGAGTATTTAGATCTTGGTTTGAAAAAACAACTCTTGGTAAACTAAGGTTGGAGGAAGAGAGGCGTATAGAAGAGGCAGAGTTGAAAAAGGAAGAGAACCGTAAACGGCGGAAAGAGCTAAAGCGCCAGTTGAGGGCAGAGTTTGAGAACACTCCCCCGAGAAAAAGCTCACGTTTGCAAAAGGGAACATATTCAGTCTCCAGTAAAGCGCTGCCTATCTCAAGGACGGCACAAAAACATCCCTTGGCACCTTCAAAACCAGCAACAACTACTAACTCTGATGAGGTACGGTTAAAAAAAATAGGTGACTCTCCAAGTAAACGAAGGCCAACTGTGACTCCTGGTGTAACGGGCCTTAGAAACTTGGGAAATACTTGCTACATGAACTCCATTCTGCAGATTTTGAGTCACTTAAACGTGTTCCGAGAATGTTTTCTGCAGCTTGATCTCAACCAGACTCAGGAGTTGCTGCCATCCACAGCCAATCAAAAAACCATAGCCAGTAGAAAAAACACATCCAGCAAACAACCTCAAGTCCTGCATGGGATCCATTCAAAAGGGAAGCATGACCAAGTGAAAGTGTCTGCAGCAAGAAGGCCTAGCCTTTCATCTGGATTGAGCGGTGGAGCCTCAAAAAGGAGAAATATGGAACTTATTCAGCCCAAGGAACCAAGCTCAAAACACATTTCTCTTTGTCATGAACTTCATACCTTGTTCCAAGTGATGTGGTCTGGCAAATGGGCCTTGGTATCTCCTTTTGCCATGCTTCACTCAGTATGGCGGTTGATCCCAGCATTTCGAGGATATGCCCAACAAGACGCTCAGGAATTCCTTTGTGAACTTTTAGATAAAGTACAGCAAGAGCTGGAGACGGCTGGGGCCAGGTACCAAGCTATCATCCCGAGTTCTCAAAAGAAGCTCATAACACAGGTGCTGAATGTGGTCAATACTATTTTTCAAGGACAGCTCCTAAGTCAGGTATGTCTGCAAATCTAAACTTCCCATTGCTTTATTTATACTACAGCTGATTTCCTGTAATTGCATAATTGATTCTGCTTTCATTTTAATATCAATGTGGATTCTTTCAGTACACTTTTTTTTTTTCCTGCACTCTGGCATCACACTAAAGGCCAGTGCTTTTGTGTGTGTGTGTGTGTGTGTGTTTTTTTTTTTTTTTTTTTTTTTTTTTTTTTTAGCATTATTTTCTTTTCCTCATAAGGTTTGCTTATCCTTATGGTAACTACCACTATCATCAAAGAGAACAGTACCTTTTTTTAAAAACTTTTTTTTTTTTCTTTTTTTTTTTATGTTCTAACATTTTAAACTATCAAATACAAACCCCATGTTATATTAAAAATTACACTTGCATTCATGCATTCCTTTCATAGGTGTTAATAAATCTTTGAAACGTCTTGCCGTTTCCTGCATACACCTGTTTTTGTAACCCATTTTCTGCACAGTGGGAGGTTTAAAATAAATTCACTGTATGATTTCAAGGCTATACAGTATTTACATTTTGCTGCAATTTTTGTTAGCAGTTTTTTTACCCCTAGAGCAAGACTTTGCTATAGCCTTTATCAGTACCCAGATTACTCTGTCTTCATTTGTCAACAAGAAGTTATTGATTTTGTATTTCTATGGTTTGTGGCTTCATATACATTTAACTTAATTCTATGTGCAGCCTTTTATCACATTAGTGATATTGAGGAGTTTGTCTTAGTATTCCTCCGAGAAGTTATCTATTTTTTTTCACTGCCAACATTTACAATGTAGACCTAACTAGGAGTTGACTACCTAGCTGACTAGGAGCTCCAGGTGATTCAATTCAGTTTTATGAGCCAAGACCTTTATTTTCGAGTTGTGCAGTAATTGGTAAAATTGTGCATTCCTCGTTTTAATCCTAAACTTCAATATATTTCAGAAGTTCTACATGCCTATTAGTTAACTTTGCAAGTTAGTTTTTTTTTAACCACTGATCTATTTTGCAAGTTTTTTTTAAATAATGTAGTCCTTATGGACATCTTATCATCATCTTTAGTCACACATTTTATTTTGATCCCTGCAGTCAGTTGGTTTTGGATGGGACTTTGCTTTCTTTTTGTTACCTACAAGGCCATTTATACCTCCCTGTCTAAATTTTAAAGTTTAGTTCTGTCTTTATGATAAATACATTCCACTGCCTTCAGCAACTATTGAAACTGTATCTGCCTTGGCCTTGGTTTCAGATTGCCCAAGTTTTTTTTGTTCCTCTCTATTCTTGCTATAATTTGAAGAACCCAGACTCCACAGATGTTGGTCCTTGATTGAAAACTAGTTGCTAATGTACAGTTTTTATCACAATCTATTACCGATTTATCATTCGGTCATTCAGTGGATGTCTATCATTCGATGAAAACTAGTTGCTGATTGTATATTGTTTTTAATCACAGATAAATATGCTACAAACCTGTCACTCTAAATGCTTACCATCTCCTAAAAGTTCGTTTTTGGTTTTGTATCAGTTGTGAAATAAATCTTGTTCAATATTAAATTAAGTATCTCTTCATAATCCAGAAAGTAGGTCTGTAAATCTCCACCAAATTTCGATCTTTTATACTTATTAATGGTGTTGTAATATCGATTTTTAGATTAATTCAATTGCCTATACATATTTACATTGCTGGTGCAAGATTGCTGCCACCACGGAGTCAATAAGTCTGTAAGTCTTTCATGTCTGAATTACTTGAGATAATATGTTACACCTTTACAAGGTTTGGTAATAGCAAGTAGTTATAGTTAGGACCAACTTTTCCCATAGACAGTGTTTTTTGTTTTGGTAATTATTTTGGCACCGTTTAACAACTCTTCATGAAATTTTCTAAACTAGTTTGCTACTGGAAAGTTTTGGGGTGATTTGTCAAGCAGGGGCTGAGAAAAGGGTGGGCAGGGGGTTCCCCAAAAAACCTCATCCCCGTACAGTGTCAATGGTGATTTTGCAATTTTAAAACATGGCTGCAGCCCAAACACATGAACGGAATTACGCCCAATTTGGCGGAAACCTACAACTTGGTCCAGAAAGAGCCCTATTTGTATTTTGTTGTACATCTGCATAGGAAACATGGACGAGTTTGAGGGACACATATGGACAAAATAGTGCATAAAATATTTTTTGTGGCCAATCTGTGGCTCTTCCGCAGCATTTAGCCTGACCTCCAGTGTAAAATTGTGAATGATCCTCATATCTGTAGGCCAGTGGGGGAAAAAAAAAGATACACCCACTTACATAGCAAATCCCTGCCGCGTACGTCCAAAGTCCATGCACAGCGGTGGTTGTATTAAATTATGTTAATTATATATTAGTTTGCGTTAAAAAAAGGTTGAAGGTATGTTATAGTTAGGGTCACATTTTACACACAAAAAGCCATACAAATTCAGAAGTGACTGTTCTCTCAAGACACTATAACTCATGCTGTTAAGTAACCTTAGGCCATGAGTTAAAATATAACTTAACTATAACTGCTGAATTTCTATGGTTTGTGTGTAAAACGTGACCCTAACTATAATGTTCCTGTAACCTGGAGTTTTCTTCAGTGAATATTTATCTGCAGTTTCTTTGTAAGATGTGAAATGTACACACTAATATCAAATCTTATTTTCTGGCATGTTTTCCTTAAATTAGTATGCGTTAGTAAATAGGGTACTTCTGTAACGTGTGTAAATGGTAATCCACAAACGTAACTGTTGGCCCAAAGATTGACTCAATTTGTGAAATAATTCTCATTGGTGGATTTGCCAAATTTATATGTGCTTTAGGAAAACCAGATACTATCTTTTCCTACAGATTCTTTTGGTAACTGCAAAATATCTCCAATAGAATCTGTATTCATCTACCAAATTCTTGTATGAGTGTTTGTTCTTTAGTCCACTTCGTGTCCATCACTGCAGGTGCTCCAGGCTTCTAGGTGGATTTCATTTATTTAAATGTATTTTTAGGTCATTATTTCAAAGCTAGTCATTCCAGTGATGATAAATCCACCATCAGGCATTCTGTATTGCTTTCATTTTGCTTTATTTTATGTTCGATCTGAGCCTGCTCATTTTGTCCTGATAGTTTTATTCTTCAGTGTGCAAAAAATAATCTGAATTGTTGTTTTGTTCATACATTTATACAGTTGTATCTCCTTTTCAAATTTGTGGTCGGCACAAAAGTCAGACCTTCATAATTGATGGATTTTGTTAAAGATGTGAAGGATTCATTTACAACAGTTTTGTGATTGGTAATTGTCTGGTCTGTATTTTTTTTTGTATTTTTTTTTTTTTTGTTTCCTCATGCCTTCTTTTTCTGTTCAATTCTTTATGCCTCCCGTGCAATCTAATGGTTGGCTTTTCTCTGGAAAAGTATCTTTTGGCGTACTTTGACTTGTTATGTACTTTTTGGGTTTCAATTGGGTTTCATTTCCTGCCCTGCAGATTCTCCTGATGGTAGTCTTATTGCATCTTCCACTGACGCCTTTGCCTTTCAAAAGGGAGCTGTAGCAACTTTCATTCATTTAAACACCTTATTCAATTTATAAGGAAAATAATCCCCTGTGTGTTCATTGTTTTTGTAATTTTGTTGCAATTCCTTTAATGTCTCGTTCAGTTCATCTAATGTTTTCAAGAGTTAACTTCTTGCTCATTTGATAATTGTAGTTTGATTCTCTTCAGTTGTCTGTCAAGTGCTTCTGAAAATACCAGACCTAATGGAAGAATCAGAATGCCTGTATCAAATAAATTACAATACTGCTTTTTTGGGAGGGTGGCAATGGTATGATCCTTAATCCTCTATGAATGCATTTTATTCTCCACTTCTTCCATGTGTATATTCAAACTGTAATATTTTTGGTTTATTAGAGGTGTGTGTGTGTGTGTGTGTGTGTGTGTGTTTTTTTTTTTTTTTTTTTTTTTTTTTTTTTTTTTTTATGTTGAGCCTTTCAGTGAATCCTTAAAGGCTCCTGTTGGAAATGGCCCTTCTGCAGGGTTATCCCCGGACTTTTTGCCTTCCTCCTTCTCTTTTTCTGACCTCATTTTTGCTGGCTTTTAGACTCTGCGCACTTTACCACTGCTAACCAGTGCTAAAGTGCATATGCTTTCTCCTTTTAAACATGATAACCTTGGATCATACCTGATTGGACTATTTAATTTACTTATAAGTCCCTGGTAATGTGCACTATAGGTGCCAATGGCCTGTAAATTAAATCCTACTAGTGGGCCTGCAGCACTGGTTGTGCCACCCACTTAAGTAGCTCCTTTACATTGTCTCAGGCCTGCCATTGCAAGGCCTGTGTGTGCAGTTTCACTCCCACTTCGACTTGGCATTTAAAAGTACTTGCCAAGCCTAAAACTCCCCTTTTTCTACACATAAGTCACCCCTAATGTGTGCCCTAGGTAACCCCTAGAGCAGGGTGCTGTGTGGGTAAAAGGCAGGACATGTACCTGTGTAGTTTATATGTCCTGGTAGTGTAAAACTCCTAAATTCGTTTTTACACTACTGTGAGGCCTGCTCCCTTCATAGGTTAACATTGGGGCTGCCCTCATACATTGTTGAAGTGGCAGCTGCTGATCTGAAAGGAGCAGGAAGGTCATACTTAGCATGACCAGAATGGTAATACCAAATCCTGCTGACTGGTGAAGTTGGATTTAATATTACTATTCTAGAAATGCCCCTTTTAGAAAGTGAGCATTTCTTTGCACATAAATCTTTCTGTGCCTTACAATCCACGTCTGGCTGGGCTTAGTTGACAGCTCCTTGTGCATTCCCTCAGACACACCCCAAACACAGGGTACTCCGCCTCACTTGCATACATCTGCATTTTGAATGGGTCTTCCTGGGCTGGGAGGGTGGAGGGCCTGCTCTGACACAAAGGACTGCCACACCCCCTACTAGGGCCCTGGCAGACAGGATTGAACTGAAAGGGGACCTGGTGCCAAGAAGAACTGCCTGGCTGCCTAAAGGACTCACCTGACTGCTTTCTACAAAGGGCTGCTGCCTTGCTGAACTCTTGTCTGTCTGTAAAAGTGCTCTCCAAGTGCTTGGATAGAGCTTGCCTCCTGTTCCCTGAAGTCTCAGGACCAAAAAGACTTCTCTTTTTCATTTGGACTCTTCGCGCACCGAAAATTTTGACGCACAGCTTGCTCCGCGGCGAGAAAATCGTTGCACACCGACACCTTCGGGGCGACTGGAACTTCAACGCACGGCCTCGCAAGGACAACGCCACCCAACTTCCATAGGGGAAATCGACGCGCCACCTGCCGTGAGACCGAGAATTCCATGCACAGCCTTCCGGAACGACGCGCAGCCGGAAAACAAGTTGAAGAATCCACGCACAGACCCCGGGATATCTGGTAATCCCGCGACCCACAGAAAGACTGTCCGCGCGCCGGAAAACTATGCACGACTTCCTGCGTGAAAAATAACGACGCAAGTCCGTGTGTGCAGGGGAGAAATCGACGCACACACCATTTTTCCACGTATTCCTTCTTCTGCGGCTCCTTGCGGAGATTTTCCACTTTAAACCAGGTACTTTGTGCTTGAAAGAGATTTTGTTTGCTTTTTAAAGACTTAAGACACTTTATATCACTTTTCAGTGATATCTCTACAATTTCACATTGCATCTTTATTCGTTTTGACCTACAATTATCCTGATAAATATTATATATTTTTCTAAACACTGTGGTGTATTTTTGTGGTGCTATATTGTGTTATTGTATGATTTATTGCACAAGTACTTTACACATTGCCTTCTAAGTTAAGCCTGACTGCTTGTGCCAAGCTTACCAGAGGGTGGGCACAGGATAATTTTGGATTGTGTGTTACTTACCCTTACTAGGGTGAGGGTTCTTGCTTGGGCAGAGGGTAACCTGACTGCCAACCAAAAAAAACATTTCGAACAGCTCCCAATCTGATTTTTAGCTTTTTCTGCTGAGTAACTGCCCCGGTTTGGTTGGTCTCAATAGCTGACATTTCTCCAAGTCATATTTTCATTTTTCTGTATGATTATGTACATATCTGTAATGTCTTACATTAATTTTCCATGCGCTTTCGAATACCTGTACTAGTCAGTTGTTGTGGCCTCACACTTTCAACAACTCACGAATATCTATCTTTTCACTAATTTCTGTTATATTGTCTGGTTTTCTAACTTTAGTGCTGGATGATTAATTTTACTGAATTTGGCCTAAAGATCTGAACCACCAATTAAAAACAAATGTATAGATTGCACCAAGTGTTTAGTAGAGGCATGGTCTTCATAACAAGCAAAGTGGCTTGGTATGGTATAACCTGCAAACCTTACACCAAGAAGTGGGTTTTCATACTTAATTTCTAAGAGCAATGTCATAAACAGAGCAGCACGTTATGAGGAGTCTGATTCCAAATGGGTATGCACTGGGGGGTTATGTACCGTCCATATGGCGCCTGTACATCCCCAAAGTGGTTGTTACAACTTTCTGGGAGTTGTAAGAGCAGCAGTTAATATCTGCAAATCACACTCCAGTGTCAACTGTGGGCAACATTCATTCTCTGCTTGCACATGTTGTCTAAATGGAGGTTTTAGGCTACTTAAATCTCCTGAAACACAGAACAGTGTGCAGACAACTTAATTTACATGCCACTTGGGCTTCACAATTCCATCAACAAGATAAGACCAATTAAGTGTGTGTGTGTGTGTGTGTTTCTTTTTTTTTTTTTTAATGGAAAAAAATAAATGAAGTCTCATTCTCTGAGGTTACACTTTGAGATGGTTTGAAAGGAAGATGTATTGGTGCACAAACTTAAAGAACTGTAGTTACAAAAACAACCTGAAGATGTTGGAAAAGGAAATTAAAAACTTTAAAAGTATATTCAGAACTGACTGGCCAAATAGTTACTGTAAAGAATGATTACATTGAAATGATAATTTGAATATAAACCATGGGGAAGCACCATTAGTGGTCAGTGATATTTATCAGTATTCCTCCAATGTATACAACATTGTAAAAGCAAGTGTTTATAAATATATATTTAATTTTATTTATACTCTGTGTGTATATATTAATATATATATTATTGTAGTAATTGCATTCATATATTGCATACTACTCCCACTGAAGTGATTTAAACTGGGCAGCACTCTGCTCCAGAACCAATGTTAAACTTATAGAAATATGTTAACTATTATGTAGACACATGGTTTTATTATTTAAACTTTTTGGGGTAGGGTTTAGGGGTGGTTTGGAGTTTATACTGTTCAGGGATTGGTATTGTAAAGGGGTAACAAAGACTTCATGTGGTTTATTGGTGTAAGATGTGGTTGTGGATTATCTGTGGTACTTGCACACTAACCTGGACCTAGTTTCAGAGGGCAGAGGACAGTGTTGGGTGCTGCCGCCTTGCAAGTACAAGGGTGGGAGACATCCTCTGTGTTAAGTGAGCCTCTGGTCCAAAGGTCTTCCACAAAGGTGGCTGATTTGAGAACACCACCCTCCCCTGTTTGAAGGGGCACCCAATTTCAGACCATTATCCTTAGCTGAAAACAGCCAAGACATTAGCGGCACAACAGCCATACTAGAACTGCCCCTGCTTCAAATATTTTATATTTTTTTAAAATCTTTTTATTGAACAGTTCCTCAGTGCATGAAAGTTGGTACATTCTTAGGTGGATAGTGTGACACATTTAAAATAGAAATGTACAGTAGCATTACATTCACAGTTTGGTAATAAAACATAGACTGAAACACATAGTTGCATTTCCCAAAAAAAGCACATCTCTAGTCCGTGCATATCCCCCAAAAAACCCACAGCAATCAGTCATGTTCCCCTGTTAACACTCCATTGATTCCATACTTTTTCATATTTTTTGGGAAAGCCCCGATTTTGATATACCACCTGTTCCTCTCACTGGCACCTGTCCAGATTGGTCTCTCAGTCCTGGACACTTGGGGGTCTGCCAGCTCACCATGTGTTTACAATGTTCCTTTTAGCCACCCCATTCGGTAGCATTAACGAAATCTTCTGGTATCTGGGCCACACTTCCCGTTATGTGTAGCACAAGTTGTCTGACCTCTGGTGGTATAGTGAGGCCTGTTACTTGGGCCATAACTTGCACCACCCCTTTCCAATACTGCTGGAGTATGGGATCGTTCCAAAGGATGTGAAACAATCATTTACAATGCAATAGGTCTCACATTTGCTTGAAGTGAAGCTACTGGTGTTGTAAATGTACAACTGGACTTCTCTTGCCACATAAATTGTTAAACCCTGCTGCATAATTTGGTCCCCTCTGGCACATAATTCCAGTGGCCCTGCATGTAACTAAAGCACTTTCATTTACCTTCTTCCTTTATCTGCAGCACAAATTGAAAATATTGCCATCATTTATTATATTTTTTATTTTATTATTTTGCCCCATTCTTCCCCCCACCCCCCCCAAAAAAAACTATTGTTTGGGACCCAGAGATGACCTAGGCAGAAAGAGTACATTTTGCTGTGAGGTATGGGCGAAACAGTCAGCCCCTAGAGGGCATAACATGAAAACAGAATGGCAGAAACTAAAAAAGGCATTGAATGGTAGGAGAGGTTATTACTTTGGGCCCAAGAGTGTTGGGCGTGAGATAGGCGTTGCTACATGCCCACAGATGTAGATTACAACCTGTCGAGAGACCGCGCTGCCTAGGCTCAACCTTAAAAAAGGTCCCCACTATACCACATCCATGCTCCAAATAATTGAGACACTTTTTTTTTTTTAATGTTCTATAACTTGTTCTGCTTTCTTCATGGAATTGGTGGCCCCTACCGTAAAAATGTCAAAGGGACCCCTAATGCTTTGTACAGTTCCTGAACTGCTGATGACTCATCAGCAGTTGGGGGATAGACAAAAGGGCTGGTGTGGCTTAGAAACTTTTTCACCTTTCGCAACAGAAGTCAGTCCCACCTTCATCCTTACCATCCACTAAATGATGGTGATCAGAAAGGACTAATTAGCAGCCCCTTGATAACCAAGTCTCTGTGGAATTGTTCTATAAGCGACCCTTTCTCCGAGCTCTACTTCAGTGCCTGACCCTCCAGCTACAGAAATACAGGTAGTACTCTTCCCTGTCAATGAGAGATGTCATTACTCCCATTTTGTACCATGCTGAACCAATGAGCTGCAAAGGGATCCCACTTTGCTTTTTTCAATTAATGCTGTATCTACCCATTCACCATAATGGTGAACATTAGAAGATATCTGCTTCACATTTGAAAAATCTCCTTTTCGATTTTTGTATTTATTTTTACCCAGTCTTATCTCTTATGGCCTTGAGGTTACTACTTCCTTCGAGCACACTTACAACACAACTTTAAACTCTTGGTATGCCTCTATACATGCGTTCAGTCATTGCTTTAACCCTCCATCTCCTGAGCTTGGTTACCTTTCCTTGCTAAAGTAATGGTCTAATGGCAGCCTAGCACCACATAGATTGTTCTCCTGATTCAAAGTACCTAAGATAGCACTATCACAAGTAAGTAATGGTTTTGGTGTACAATTTTGTATCAACATATCCCATGCTATGTCAAGCATTCTACATCTTTCCACAGCTTTAAACAAAAATCTCACCTTGATTTAAAACCTCTTATTTTCCTCTGTTCTATTCAACCTGTTTTCCCTTAGATAAGTACAGACAGAAAACCAACATTTTCTCTTGTCTTTGTTTTTTTTATATATATATATTTTTTTTATGTGGAAAAGGGAGAAAATAGATTAGGTGATCGTTAATGCGATCATTCTTGACCGACTTGGCCCTACTCTCCATGCTCTGCTTGCATCCTCACTTTAAGCGCACCCTATCAAGGTTTGCATGATCGTCTCAATGTTTATTTTTCTATTTCTGCAAATTACCCTAATTTCGTTTAAAAAAAACAAAAAAAAAAACAATCATAACCTGTCCTCCTTAGAAAGCCATACTTGCAGTCTAGCAAAACCTTATCTTAACCTGTCTCCTCTAATTATTGCCCCAACCATCTGAAAGGCCTTTTCCCCCTCCTGTGCCAGGCCTTTTTTTGGCTATTTGGGGCAGTTCGCGCTTAGGCCCTCATACCTTTTTGTCCACATAAGCTAGCCAAGCCAAATTTGCGTCCTTTTTTTCCAACATTCTAGGGATTCTAGAGGTACCCAGACTTTGTGGGTTCCCCTGAAGGAGGCCAAGAAATTAGCCAAAATACAGTGCAATTTTTTTTTTTTTTTTAAGGGAAAAAGTGGCTGTAGAAGAAGGCTTGTGGTTTTTTTCCCCCTGAAAATGGCATCAAGAAAAGGTTTGCGGTGCTAAAATCACCAGCTTCCCAGCTTTCAACAACAGGCAGACTTGAATCAGAAAACCCAATTTTTCAACACAAATTTGGCATTTTACTGGGACATACCCAATTTTTACGATTTTTTTTGTGCTTTCAGCCTCCTTCCAGTCAGTAACAGAAATGGGCGTGAAACCAATGCTGGATCCCAGAAACCTAAACATTTCTGAAAAGTAGACAAAATTCTGAATTCAGCAAGGGGTAATTTGTGTAGATCCTACAAGGGTTTCCTACTGAAAAATAAAAATATTGACATTGAGGTGGAAAAAAAAAAAGCAATTTTTCTCTACGTTTTACTCTGTAACTTTTTCCTGCAATGTCAGGTTTTTGAAAGCAATATACTGTTACGTCGTCTGGACTCTTCTGGTTGCGGGGATATTTAGGGCTTGTAGGTTCATCAAGAACCCTAGGTACCCAGAGCCAATAAATGAGCTGCACCCTGCAGTGGGTTTTCATTCTATACCGGATATACAGCAGTTCATTTGCTGAAATATAAAGAGTGAAAAATAGCTATCAAGAAAACCTTTGTATTTCCAAAGTGGGCACAAGATGAGGTGTTGAGGAGCAGTGGTTATTTGCACATCTCTGAATTCCGGGGTGACCATACTAGCATGTGAATTGCAGGGCATTTCTCAAATAGACGTCTTTTTTTACACATTCTTATATTTGGAAGGGAAAAATGTAGAGAAAGACAAGGGGCAATAATACTTGTTTTGCTATTCTATGTTCCCCCAAGTCTTCCGATAAAAATGATACCTCACTTGTGTGGGTAGGCCTAGCGCCCGTGACAGGAAATGCCCCAAAACACAACGTGGACACATCACATTTTTTGAAAGAAAACAGAGGTGTTTTTTGCAAAGTGCCTACCTGTAGATTTTGGCCTCTAGCTCAGCCGGCACCTAGGGAAACCTACCAAACCTATGCATTTTTTTTAAAACTAGAGACCTAGGGAAATCCAAGATGGGGTGACTTGTGGGGCTCTGACTAGGTTCTGTTACCCAGAATCCTTTACAAACCTCAAAATTTGGCTTAAAAAACACGTTTTCCTCACATTTCGCTGACCGAAAGTTCTGGAATCTGCGAGGAGCCACAAATTTCCTTCCACCCAGCGTTCCCACCTCCCCCCCCCAAGTCTCCCGATAAGAATGGTACCTCACTTGAGTGGGTAGGCCTAGTGCTCGCGACAGGCCTAAAACACAACGTGGACACATCACATTTTTTTCACAGAAAACAGGTATTTTTTGCAAAGTGCCTACCTGTAGATTTTGGCCTCTAGCTCAGCCGGCCTCAGAAGGGCAGAAATGGGCTAAAATAAATTCCCCCCCCCCCCCCCCAACCCCCTCCCTGGGAGCGACCCTTGCCTACAGGGTCGCTCCCCTTGCGTGAAAATCACGTAAAAAACAAAAAAAACTCCCTGGTGTCTAGTGGTTTCTGTCCCCCTTGGGGGGAGATTGGCCTCATAAAAATAGGCCAATTTGCCCCCAAGGGGGGCAGAAATGGCCTAAATATAATTTGCCCCCTATGGGAGCGACCCTTGCCTAAGGGGTCGCTCCCCACCTCTAAAACAAAACAAAAATTTGTCCTGGTGCCTAGAGGTTTCTGCCCCCCCCCCCCCCCCCCCCCCCCCCCCCCCGGGGTCGCTCCCTTATGTCCATTTCATTTTTAAAAAGACATCCCTGGTGTCTAGTGGGCGTTTTGACAGCCGGATTGCTTTCCATCCGGCTGCCAAAACTTGGAGAGAGACTTCAAAGGGAAGAAAATAACTTTCCTTCCCTTTGAAGCCTCTCTCAGCCTCCCCCACGTGATCGGAGAAATGCAAAGCAATATAATGTCCATGTGGGTTAAAACTGTATATTGTCATCCTAATTTCAGATGGGACACAGCAAAAGCTAGGTATGCGTACTTCCCCTTATCTGCATGTTGGTTTGTGAACATTTGCTATCTTAATGAGAAATGAACCCAGAGTTGTTGAGATCATGACTGGCAATATAGAATTTAAATTGTTGCCTGTGCAAATGGACAGCCTTCTTTATTTGTTTTTCATCTTTCTAATTGGTATTGAAGGAGGACAGCGTCTAAGAGGCCTATTTTAAGCAAATCTAAGATTTAAGTCTTACAGCGAAGTCCTTTCTGCACATCTGAAAGGCTGGTGATGTTAGCCTGTAATGATTAGTTAGAGTTTTTAAATATTTAAGACTATAATTTGCCTTATAAACAGAAGAAAAGCTGGAGATAGCTGAAAAACCATTGCTGCCCAAAAGGTAATCTGCAAAATATATTTTTTGAGGGAGGGAATGTAATATACCAAATAGATTCTGGCCCAGATAATTAGTGATCATTTACAAATGATTCTGGTAAAGTCTATTTCTTTTACAAAATGTTTAAGTCTGTGCTTTTGGCATTTATATGGGTTCAGAAAAAAACAGATTGGTGCACTGAAGAAGCTTATGTTATAAAAACATAAATGTCAGCTCAGTCTTCAAAATCCAAGTTAATACAAGTTTCAGATGTATTTTTTGCCAAACAAGGTTTCTCCTGGTTACTCAAAGTCTGCAGTGACAGCAGTTGTCTTGTCTGCCTACTATCAGAACTGCTTGTCCATGCATATATTTTTTTGGGTGTGCCTTTAGTTTCTATCTGGGCTTGAGAGAGGCCAAATCATAAAGCTTATTTATTCAGCAATGTTGATACTTAATTTTTAACTCTAATATCAAACATTTGCTGCAAATGCCTTTGTGGCATAACTGAAAAATCAGAAATGTAATGTTTTTTAAAATCCAAGACAAATATGGTCTAAGTAACATGGATTTTTTTGGCATCCAAAGGATCCTTGTCGAAAGCCAGGGAAATTGAAGACTACAGATCTTTTTAATTCTAAAGTTAGTTTGAGCTAAGTCCTGTAGCGATCCAGATTTATTAAACTTTACAAAACCGTGACATATTTGAAGATCTAATGGATAAATAGAAAATCATAACATAGTTGCCAGCATGCAACTAAATGACTAATTGTTAGTCTGCATTTGGCAGCTTAGAGAGAAAAGTTATTTAGAGATCAACTTGTTTTTGGACCACAACCATTATAATTTTTGTTGATGCATGGTGGGTTTTGTTTACCTCCTTTAAACCGTATTAACTAAGGAAATTACTTCCTAAGTGCTTTTGGAGCTATTGTCAAACATCTCTATTTGGCCTCAGTGGGCAGCTTGCATGATGTTTGAATACATTATGGTTTTGTCATATGTTTTTTGTGTAGGTTGTGGGCTGAGTAGACATGGTGTTTAATTCTCTCCCTCTTTGTTTTCTATTCTCTTGGACACTTCTACTAACATTTTATATATCTGTGACATCGGACTGAATCTAGAAACTTTTTAATAGTTCTCCATGGTTGTATGGGGTGCTGGTACAGTCTCTGTGCCAGAAATGCAATGGAACTGTATAGTGTCCCCACTGGCTCCCTGACATCAGTTGCTTTTGTTAACACATTGATGCATGCCCGGATCTTGCCTTTGTCGGGGAATGCCACCTGATTTTTCGTTCTTGTTAAATTTCTTTTGGTGTGGTGTAAATATTTCCCCTCTAAAACGTTCAGGTTTAAAACCTTGCAGGTTCTGTGATGGACAAATGCCCATCATGCACCCATATGTACACCACAACGCAAGGTCATGTGAATTAAGTAGAAGCATCCACCCCCAAGTGAAACTTCTAGAGGTTTGTTGAGCCAGACAGAAATCCAGACCCAGTCACCACGGTTGTTGGTTATCTAGGAGAAAACATAATAAGGGATGTCGCGACTCTCAGCAACACCAGCCTTCGAAATTTTACTTACCAAAGCGTTATGTGGTGCCACAGGACTCCACGACTGAGCTGGAACTCACCAATCTCACTCCAGAGGATCCGAGGCCACAGCTCCTTCACATGAAGGGCTGGTCCTCAAACCACCGACTCTTGAGGTGCCATCACCCAGGCCTTAATCCTGTCAACAATACTCAGTTTTTGACACCTGTAATAGGCCATGCTCCATTTGCGAATACCGTGGTGGTGGTTGTTATTATTATTTTTTTGCAGTGCCATAGTCCCCTATGGAGGGCCTTTGGGCCCCATGAGTTTCACCTTTGGGACATTAATAGCTGGCAGGCTTTATCCTTGCTGCCTTCGCCCTGTTACTTCACTTAACATCCATATCTCCAACTCTGATTCCAATGCTGGTTCCCACCCCCAGTGCCACTGCCATAACCCGTGCTCCCCTCTTCTCCTCCCCCCTCCCTTTCACTGTTCACGCTGCCTGTTATATAAGCATTGGCCCAACCTTCACAGTCCTCATTATTATGGATGTAATTATAGCTGCCAGACCTGCCATTGGCATCAGATCCTTTATCTCTAACAGAGCTCCTTGTTCCTGTTTACGGATATAAGCTGGATGCACAACGCTTAATGGAAGATCGACTGTATATTTTTTGAAGACTCCAAACTATTTTAGGACCCCATGCAAGATGGAGATGATGCTGACACTCATTCTGGTACTATGAGGGCTGCTGTGAAAATTGCTGCAATGCTAATCGGGCTGTAGCCCGTGTGGAGCCAAGTCGGTGACCCCGTATGCTAGCTGAGTCTGCTGTAAAGATTGCTGCTTCTGTGCTCTGTTTATATGCAAAAATTACTTTTTTTTTTCATAAAAAGTATTTGACTGGGCAATCATTTATTACTGCTACTCAGCGTGTTGAGTGTGTTCACCCTCCTGTGTGTGTGTGTGTGTGTGTGTGTGTGTGTGTGTGTGTGTGTGTGTGTGTGTGTGTGTGTGTGTGTGTGTGTGTGTGTGTGTGTGTGTGTGTGTGTGTGTGTGTGTGTGTGTGTGTGTGTGTGTGTGTGTGTGTGTGTGTGTGTGTGTGTGTACACCTTCCCTGACCCTGAGAAGCTTTAGACAACTTGACCCACGCTGCCACTGAGAGTCAAGTGTTGAAGGGGTACTTAGCCTATTTTCTCAGGATCCATAGTAGGTTGGGCCCTGGGGCATCAGGACTACAAAGGGCTCAGTTAGACCTGCCGTCCTTGGTGTAGTTTCCCCTGTCTTTTTGCCTCTGCTTCCTTTATTTTTTACTCTACTTGACTTTGTTTTTGCTGGTTTTCCGGTACCCTGGGGACTTTACCACTGCTGACCAGTGCTAAAGTGCAAGTGCAAGTGCTCCCTGTGTAAATTGGGATTATGATTGGTTATCCCTCATTGGCATATTTGATTTACTAGTACGTCCCTAGTAAAGTGCACTGGTGGTTCCCACGGCCTGTAATTCAAATGCTACTAGTGGGCCTGGAGCCCTGATTGTGCTATCCACACGAGTAGCCCTGTAAAAATCTCAGACCTGCCACTGCAGTATCTGTGTGTGCAGTCTTGCACTGCCAATTCGACCTGGCAAGTGTACTCACTCGCCAGGTCCAAAACATCCCTTTAACTTTATGTAAGCCACCCCTTAGGTAGGCCCTAGGTAGCCCCATGGGCAGAGTGCAGTGTATTTAAAAGGTAGGACATGTAGTGGTGTGTTTTACATGTCCTGATAGTGAAATGCTGCCAAGTATGTTTTTCACTATTGCATGGCCTATCTCTCCCATAGGTTAACATATGGACAGCCTTTAACTATCTTATAAGTGCAGTTTCCGATTAGGAGCAGATAGAGATAAGGAGTTTGGGTTCTCTGAATCCACAATTTAAAAATACTTTTTTTGATAAAGTTGTTTTTTAGATTGTCAGTTTGAAAATGCCACTTTTAGAAAGTCAGCATTTTCTTGGTTAACCATTCTCTGCCTGCGGAATCCACGTCTGGGTCAGATTAACAGTTGGGCTGTTTGTGAATTCCCTCTAGACAGTGACACAAAGGGAGCTGATGTGTGTCCTGCCTATCCTGATGAGTCTTCCTGGGCTAGAGTTGAGAGGAAATAGCGGACACCAGCACCTGCAAGGGGCTGTGCCTGTCCTCGCACAATGCAGGTGCCAACCCCCTAAAGTGTGACTGGGCAAGGCAGGATCTTCTGAACAACAGAGACTTTCCTTTGAAGTTTGCTTACTTCAGTGGCAGAAATGAGTATGAGTAGTGGACCCAACACCCCCGATTTTTAGAACACTTCTGGATCAAGAGGAACCTCTGCCAAGGAGAAGAGCTGGAAGAGGAGTACTGACTGTTTGCGGTGTGTGCTTTGCTGGGTTGGCCTGCAGTTGCTGCTTCTACTTTAAAGAGTACAAAGGCTGGACTTTGCAGTGCATCCTGCTTCTGAAGATTCCCCAAGGGCTTGGACTCAGTTTGCTTTGCTTCCTGTTAAGAAGTCTCAGGGACATCACAGACTTAATATACTAGCACCTAGGCTCTCTTGCTGAGATCCCATGACTTGCCGAGTGGTGCCACATCTAGACCCTGGGCCCCTGGAAGGAGAAGCTGGGAGAACCAGAGAGAAAATCCATACACCGGAGCCGAGAGGCAGAAAAATCGACGCAGCGCCTGCACCTTGCCTGAAAAATAGATGCATTGCCGGTGAAATCGACATCGCCAGCTCAGCGCGGATTCATTGCTGCTGCGTGTCCTGATTTTCGATGCATCATCCCTGGCGTCAAAATCTTCAGCATCACCAGAACGGCCCAGAGGCTGCTAGTGCTGAAACACTCATCGCTTACACAACAGAGAAAGAATCGACTCATGCTCTACCGTGAGAGCAAGGAATCTGAGCATTGCTTGCTTTTCTAACGCACGCTCACCTGTGTGGCATTATTTTTCACGCATGCCAGGTACTTTGTGCTAAAACAATGCATCCATTGATTTCTGTAGATTAAAACATTTTACTCTAAAAAGTCATATCCTTGCTTGTGTATGTTGGATTTTTGTTGGTTTTGGTCTTGTTTGATTTAGATAAGTATTGACTATTTTTCACCACTGGTGTGAATTCCTTTTGATGTGTTTTCACTTTGTTACTGTGTGTGTCTATGCAAATACTTTACACATTGCCTCTGATATAAGCCTGACTGCTTGTGCCAAGCTACCGAGGGGGTGAGCAGGGGTTATCTGAGGTGTGTTACTCCCGTACCCTGACTAGAGTGAGGGTCCCTACTTGGACAGGGTACAAGCCACTGCCAACTAAAGACCCCAATTCTAATGGCTATGCACATGTGATCAGGCAAAATGTGATCACATTGCAAGATACCAAATGGATGAATTGGGTTGAACAATTATGTTTTGTTGTATGTTATGGCAACGACACTTGAACAGACCAATAGATGGAGAGGGCTGATTCAATGCCCGTGTCTTGTGTATACTACCTTCATCGGCTTCACCTCTGTTATTTTCAGGGAGAATAATGGAAGTGCTCCTGAGGCCGGGCTTACATCGCCCCCCACATGGCAAATAAAAGTAACATAATGGGGAGCCATGGCCAACGATCAATAGGTCAAGGGAGCCACAGGTCAACGAAGTTTGGGAACCACTCCTCTACAATGACTGTGGAAGATCACTGGAATGCATCAAACTGACTCCACAGCAGGGATCAGAGGTGTGACCACAGCTATAATCTCTGGAGAATACCACATCAAACATTGTTGCCACAGAAGCCTGAGTCATTTTCATCGACAGTTTGGACCACAGCTGCAAGAGGAGCCACTACAGTTGTAACCACCACCACAGTACATCTAGCTGCACCAGAAGTTGCAAGCACAGCATGGACCATAGCAGTGATGACCCCTTGTTCCACAGTTTTAAACACAACAGGGACTCTTGTTGTAGCCCCAGCTTTTCTCAATAAATGGGCAATAGCAGCAACCACAATTGTAAGCACAGCCAAGACAAGGGATGGCAGCATCAACCACATCTGTAGGCACATTTGGCACTACAGCAGCAATATTATCATGACTCCAGTGACCATAGATACTACCTAGGCAGGGGCAACAACTGCCAGCAGAGCAGGGACCACAGCAAGGAACCATACATCCCATCACGACAGGGACAAAAGCATAAATGGCTGCCACCACAACGCAGCAGCTGACACCAACAAAATCAAAACGGCTACTGCAGCAGAAACATTCACTGCTTCAGTAGCAATTACAGATGGCAAGTACTACAGCAGTTACTGCAGCTGCCATCTCTGTAGGGACCTCTGCATAAACTAAAGCACCCACTTTGGCTGCGATAATAGCTTCTACCACAGAAGGGGCACATCAGCATCACATACTGTGACCACAACATCCACTCTTTGCTCCAATAGTTGTGAGCAAATCATGAAGTACAGCAGTGACCACAGATGCACCACGACATGAACAACTGTGGCCACTGCAGTAGAAGCTGCCTCTCTTCACAAAACCTAAATACTTGTTGGTTGCTGTTAGAAATGGGGGTCCCTAGTTTGCAGTGGTTTTCACCCGGTCCAGAAGGGACCCTTTAGTGATGGAGTCTCCCAGCTAAGATAAACCTTCTGACTCCCTTGGTAGCTCGGCACGATCGGTCAGGCTTATCTCAGAGGCAATTTGTAAAGTTCTTGTACATATACACAGTGAAAACGCCACAAAAGTATTCCACACCAATGTTGGAAAAATAGCCAATATTTATCTTATTAAAACAAGACCAAAACAAAAAATCCAACATATACAATAACATTATCACTTTTTAAAAGTTTGAAATGAGTCTTCATACACAAGAATCAATGATTGTATCTTTTTAGCACGCGTATTTGTTTCACAGCATGTAAATAGTGCAGTAAATATATGCTGTGAAACAAATACGCGTACACGGACTGATGGACGGACTTATTATGGTCTGGATGCAGCTATTGATTTAATTCGAAATTGCACCTATGAACTAAACATGAAGTATCTTCACATACGAAAGGATTCCTCTCTCTGATTAATAGATCGTGGACATAAATGACCTATATTGAGTACCATACGTTATATCAGTATGCCTTGAAAAAGTCGTTATCACGACGAAACACGTGTCGGCTGTCTTCACATTGAACACTTTGGCGGATGTTACAACGAATAAACTATATGGAAGAATAAAAGACATTATTTGGATGTGCAGTGGTTCCTTTTGCTCAATCCACAAAAGTACACTGCACACCATGCCACACAGTTCCACACCACACAATTCAACTCCACACATTTCTATTCCACACCACATAATTCAACAAACCACATTTCAGCTCAGCAACACAGTTACACAACACACTACATACAGCCAAACCACACAATTCCACATCATGTCACACAATTCAACACTACACCACATAATTAAACTACACAAAATACTAGTACACATAATTGCACTCCACACTCCATGGCACATAATTACTATCTACATAATTCCACTGCACACCATGCTATGTAATTCCACTACTCAAAACCACACCACACTATTCTAAGCCACACAGTACTTTGTATTCTCACACAAAATGTTATAATGTTGTTCGTTAATATTTCTACTCTTAGCCTTCCCCTGGCGTTTTAGTCAGCTAGCAAGTCTGATGGTGGGTTGGTGAGTGGTTTGCTGTTTTAATTAGCATGGCAGATTTAAATTGAGATGCTAAATGGCAGTATTCTAATTTTTACGCTACAGCTAGAGGAAGAAGGTAAATTGAAGTGCTTTAGTTATATGCAAAGCCACTAGAATTATGTGGCAAAGAGGACCAAATTATGTGACATGGTTGACCAGTTTGTGTGGCAAAAGTCCAGTTATGAATTTACAATGCCAATAGCTCTAAATGCAAGGCCTATTGCATTGCAAATGCTGTTACTATAAGCTTCCATGTCTCGAAGAAACAGCAAGGCATTACCCTGTTTTTTTCTTAGCAATCTTTTTGGAGTAAGCCAAATTCGTTGAAGCTTTCCATAAGTGTTCTAATTGTGAAGTATTCAGTCATTTTATAGTTGTCTGACCATGGGACATGGTTTATGCTTCCCTGATAACTCATGCTAAATTATTGATCACAAAGTACTTTCACTAGCATGACCCATTGAGTAAAAACAAACCAAGATATTTAACATTTTAAGTGATGGCTGCTGCAACCTAAACTCTAGTTTAATTTGTCATTTACTGGTAAAATAGAAGAGCCAAAGGTCAGCCTGAAAGTTTTCATTGAATTCAGGCTAACTGGGGCCCTACCTCACAAGGCTGTAACTCCATAATGGAGGGTTGGCAATTGATTATTGTAAAGTCAAGGATTAGCGTATATCAGTGCGACTTAGTTGTCAGATGTGCAAGTTGAGTAGATCAAAACAACGTGATGGCTTTTAAGTATCCAGGAGTTAAGGGTGTGTGAAAGTGGGCTCTCACACTGTACAAACTGCATCACAAATAGTGGTTTTTAGAAGAGAGAAAGGTGTTGAATGTCTCAACCTTGCCTCTCATGAAAACCACTTGATGGGTAGACCAGGATTTGCAGACACTAGTCTGCCACAAGAACCTAAAGCGCCAAAGGGCCATACAGTATGCAACTTGCCTAAAAAACAAATGACCCATGAACAGGACCAAAGACTCATCCACAGCAATTCCTTTCCCTAGAACATAGATCTCTGGAAAGTGATCTACAAAATGATCAAGGACAGGCCGAATCTTAAAAAGACAGTCACAATCTGGGTGATGCTGTGGAAGTGCTGAAGCATTATCAACAAAATGCAGCATCCAAAACAGAAGCAAATACCAATCACGACTCCTGGTTGCAGGAAATATAGCAGTTGAATAGTAGAAAACTATAAAGACTGCTTCCTTATCAGTCCCCTCAAAACAGTTGAACTCCAGAACTTCAACTCATCCAGATTTGTGAGAGTCTACCGGGTCCCTCAAAAACAGTTCAGCATACAAATTAGTCTGGTAAGCAATCTCTTCCAAAAATACACTGTCCATAAACATCTGAAAGAAATGTATAGGCAAACCGTTTTCATGAGTGACTCTACATTCCTGCAACACTATTGAAGGCAGGTGACAAAGGCTGTACTGTGTTTGGGGCAACCCAGAGTTCAGCACTTCTACAGGGAGTGCAGAATTATTAGGCAAATGAGTATTTTGACCACATCATCCTCTTTATGCATGTTGTCTTACTCCAAGCTGTATAGGCTCGAAAGCCTACTACCAATTAAGCATATTAGGTGATGTGCATCTCTGTAATGAGAAGGGGTGTGGTCTAATGACATCCACACCCTATATCAGGTGTGCATAATTATTAGGCAACTTCCTTTCCTTTGGCAAAATGGGTCAAAAGAAGGACTTGACAGGCTCCGAAAAGTCAAAAATAGTGAGATATCTTGCAGAGGGATGCAGCACTCTTAAAATTGCAAAGCTTCTGAAGCGTGATCATCGAACAATCAAGCGTTTCATTCAAAATAGTCAACAGGGTCGCAAGAAGCGTGTGGAAAAACCAAGGCGCAAAATAACTGCCCATGAACTGAGAAAAGTCAAGCGTGCAGCTGCCACGATGCCACTTGCCACCAGTTTGGCCATATTTCAGAGCTGCAACATCACTGGAGTGCCCAAAAGCACAAGGTGTGCAATACTCAGAGACATGGCCAAGGTAAGAAAGGCTGAAAGACGACCACCACTGAACAAGACACACAAGCTGAAACGTCAAGACTGGGCCAATAAATATCTCAAGACTGATTTTTCTAAGGTTTTATGGACTGATGAAAGGAGAGTGAGTCTTGATGGGCCAGATGGATGGGCCCGTGGCTGGATTGGTAAAGGGCAGAGAGCTCCAGTCCGACTCAGACGCCAGCAAGGTGGAGGTGGAGTACTGGTTTGGGCTGGTATCATCAAAGATGAGCTTGTGGGGCCTTTTCGGGTTGAGGATGGAGTCAAGCTCAACTCCCAGTCCTACTGCCAGTTCCTGGAAGACACCTTCTTCAAGCAGTGGTACAGGAAGAAGTCTGCATCCTTCAAGAAAAACATGATTTTCATGCAGGACAATGCTCCATCACACGCGTCCAAGTACTCCACAGCGTGGCTGGCAAGAAAGGGTATAAAAGAAGGAAATCTAATGACATGGCCTCCTTGTTCACCTGATCTGAACCCCATTGAGAACCTGTGGTCCATCATCAAATGTGAGATTTACAAGGAGGGAAAACAGTACACCTCTCTGAACAGTGTCTGGGAGGCTGTGATTGCTGCTGCACGCAATGTTGATGGTGAACAGATCAAAACACTGACAGAATCCATGGATGGCAGGCTTTTGAGTGTCCTTGCAAAGAAAGGTGGCTATATTGGTCACTGATTTGTTTTTGTTTTGTTTTTGAATGTCAGAAATGTATATTTGTGAATGTTGAGATGTTATATTGGTTTCACTGGTAATAATAAATAATTGAAATGGGTATATATATTTTTTTTGTTAAGTTGCCTAATAATTATGCACAGTAATAGTCACCTGCACACACAGATATCCCCCTAACATAACTAAAACTAAAAACAAACTAAAAACTACTTCCAAAAATATTCAGCTTTGATATTAATGAGTTTTTTGGGTTCATTGAGAACATGGTTGTTGTTCAATAATGAAATTAATCCTCAAAAATACAACTTGCCTAATAATTCTGCACTCCCTGTAGTAGGAAACCTTTCAGCCCCAGGCTGCAATCCAGATTCCTCTTGCTGCACTATCGGCATATGTGTCCACCTCTAAAAGAGGCACTTTCTCCGCACTGATAGTGGCTGCATCATAGGACAACTCCTTTCAGACAGAAAATTCACTCCTAGAATTTTGGACATCCTCCTCTCCCTCAGATGCAGGAATCAGTCTCAGAACCAAGTCAGAGGAAGATTCGAAAAGCAAGCCAACAACCTGCTGAGCGGTTATCCTGCAGTCTGCAGTAATCCTTACTAAGAAAAGTATCGCAAAAATAAGTAAACAAAAACCAGCACTGTGTAAAATAAGTAATAAACAAACTTTGACTGTATCGGACAAAGTAAAACTACTGGCATATAGTAATGTGGAAATGAAGTCAATCAGTACAAAGTGCGCAAAGACCTATATACTCAAACGATACCATTCACTTGCCAGAGACAGCAATACTTAAGGAGGGGAAGGGTGCATATCGGGTGGGGGTAAAAAATGGTAGAACTACCCCAGGGCGCTGAACACATGGATTAATTGCCCCTGAAATGCCCCAACCCCTCCACCCCAGGAGAAGGACCCTTGCTCATAGTGTCCCCCCCCCCCCCCCTTCCCCCCCCCCCCCCCCCCCCCCCCCCCCTCCCAAAACCAAGAAATTTGCCTTGGTGGTCTAGGGTAGTGGATTACTGCACTGGAAACAAGTGGCATTCAGCACATCCCCAGCAGTATTTGCCATGTGCACGCTGTTGTCATCAGATTACTTGCGGGGAGGGAGTTTGGAGATGGCAGCAGAAGGGAGCACTTCCGCTGCCACCCCTATGGATAAAATATTTTTGGGGCGGGGGAGTGCCAACAGGGGTCGGTGCCACGACTGCCCTGGAGCTGTCCTCAGCACTTGCTCATCGTGACTGAGGACAGCTCCAGGCCGTCCTCTGCAGTGAATAGATTAAACTACAGAACTGGGGAGATACATCTCTTCAGGAACTGGGGCCCACCTTTTGAAATTCATTTTCAAGAGGAGCTAAATCGATGTTCTTTAAGTTCATGAAGCTGCTTGAATCCAGGCTTTATGCGCATTGATCATATGGTCTGTTTCCTTTATTGGATTCTAATAGAAGGTATATAAGGTATTTAACACTAAGAGGCTCTAACCAGGAGTGTAAGTGTGCTGTACAAACATCCTAAAAACAAATTGAATAAGCCTAATGCTACAGTAGGTTGCAATCAAGTTCGCACCCTTAACACCATGCACAGCTGCCAATAGTCTATTGTATGGTTGCCTGTGGTGCACATAACTGCACATGTTAGACTTTTGTGTGTATATCACTTACAACCCCTGACGAGGCGCTTTTTAAACATTGACCCCAATTTTCTCCAGTGCTTGACAAAACTTCCTTTACTAAATTGTCACGTACTTTATCATATGCTTGATTTTCTACAGTTCATCTAGAATTGACACTTCACAGATGAAAACATAATGCTGTTATTTATACAATATTAACAAGATAGTTTTTGTTGTTGTTGTTACATGTGGTCTTTAATAAAAAATAAACTTTTGTGTTATCAGGTGACATGTCTTGCGTGTGACAACAAATCTAATACAGTGGAACCCTTCTGGGACTTATCTCTTGAATTTCCTGAACGGTATCACTGCAGCGGAAAGGATACTGCATCCTTGCATCCATGCTTACTTACCGAGATGCTGGCCAAGTTCACGGAGACTGAAGCTTTGGAAGGAAAGATATATGCCTGTGATCTGTGCAACAGTGAGTAAAGGCAGTATGTACAAGTGCATATGTTTTTGTACACATATCCAAGTACACAGCTTAAGTTCCTTAACATGCAAGAGAACTAACATTTAGGGAATACTTATTTTCATAGTTCTTAACTGTTGTGACGTTTTCTTGTTGATTGAGAGAGCTGTGCATCATGCCCCCCCCCCCCCCCACCAATTTTTGTTTTTTTTGTAATTATTTTATTTATATTTATTCCCTCCTTGCCATGAACCCCCGCCCCAAAGTAGCATTGCCAGTCTTGCTTTGCTGTACAGCAGTGGTCCAGGGACCGCTGGGGGTCCGCGACAGCTCCGTAAATTAAGTATTAACGGTTTAGATCCCCAGCTTTCAGTAATGACTCATTGGGGGGGGTCCCCCATTTCCAATAATGATTCAGTGGGGGTCCCTGGGTTCCAGTAATGATAAAATGGTGGTCCACAGAAGTCAAAGGGTTGGGAACCACTGCTCTACACTAAACGTGTGCGCGCTGGTATGTCTAGGCTGCTACGTTGAGTTTATTTCATGTCTGCTTTCTCACCAAGTATAATTAATAAAGTAGACGTAACAGTCAGATTCCAAGATGTATACTGCTCCTACCCGATGAGAACACCGTACCTGCTTTGATTTCTTATGCTGTTTGTTTCATGGGAAGTTGGATACTTCTGATTTGATGTTATCATTTAGCATGTGTATTCTACCGTAAAGCTCTATCTTGTAGAGCGACAGGAGTTCGTGCAGGAGTGTGGAGGCAGCATTAGCATGAACTACAGTACCAGAACTAACAGGTATACAATAATAACAGTAAGTTTTGTTTAGTAGAATATGCATTTAGTCACAGAATTGAGGACAAGAAGGGCATAGAAAGTTAAGATGTAGGAGACAGATACCCAGCGGCCATTAATGGCAAACAACAATCTTTGTTCTGCAATGTTCATGGTGTCACAAGAGTGAAGCTGGCTGGTTGGTAGTGCTGCACAAGGAGGAATCAATCTAGGGGCTTCAAGAGTATAGGGTTTGAGATTTTCTGCTTATGTGCCATGGTGGCAATATTAAGTAGAAATCCTGTGCCAGCAGGTTATCTTCTAATTCTGCCTTGTCCCCCTTCATATTCAGTAAAAATATGGTGATGGAGGGGAAACTCCCTGCTGAATGAGGAAGAAGGAAAGCTGCACTGATGCCACGTATAATTTGAGGGCAGTGGCATTGATCTCCTGCGCCACATGACACTTTTTATTGCAACCTTCTGTATTTTCTTGTAATTTTTAGGTAGAGCCTAGGCAGCGTGCATGCGCTGTTGCAAGACATGCTGTATTCAGTATATGGGCTTCAAGCCCTCCCCTAAGCTTGCTATTTGCTAGCGTTTTTGTCACTGCTCTATCCTGCCTTTCTATTTGTTTATGGCGTGCATTTATCATGCCTCTGGCAGGGTTTATTCCTTCCGAGAGCAGTGACCAACTACAATATCACTCCACCTGTTCTAATTAGCTTCTGTGTTTCCGAACTACTTTTTTTCTTTGTTTGCAAAGCATGCCTGTTGCTGCTTCCCGTTCACTTTATCTCCCCATGTGGTGCCCCCACCTCGTCACTGCTTGTTTTATTTTGTCTGCACCTAGTTTACAAATGCCGGCTTTTTACAAATGCCGGCTTTTTACAAATGCCGGCTTTTTACAAATGCCGGCTTTTTACAAATGCCGGCTTTTCTCGTTCACCCCCAGTGCAGCATTCTTTATTTACAAAGCACACCCGTATAATCTCCCCAGGCCGTGGCTCCCGTCTCATCACTGCTTGTTTTCTTTTGTGTCTGCATGTCACATGCCCTTGACGCATTAAGAGCTCGCTGTTTGACTGTCGAATACAAGGCGCTCGACCACTGTGTAAAAGTAAGTAAAAAACATAAATAAATAAATAACAGGAGTACATTTTTACATACTGCTGAATATTTTTGCTAATAATCCCCACTGCGCGTACCTTTACGTTGGCTAGAGGCATGCCTGTATCTTGTACACATTATTGTTAGATTTAATAATGGTGCACACATTTTATGCACACTCACAAAAGCAAATCTTTTTTTGTATGCATAAGAGCACATTCTGCTACCAGCATGGGCTCGTGGTTTAAACAACACTAGCTGATATGCTCCATTTACATGCTGATGAGCCTCACCAAATAATTTTCATAATCCCTGCAGGAAAAGTCAACACTGGTGTCTGTTTTGGGAGAAATAAATTGTCCACCTAACCCCACACGTTATTTATTACAGCTTGGCCAATCCCACGGTAAGTAAAAATGCCAGTAAGGCCAGGCTGCTATGACAGGTTTTTCAAGAATGAGGAGATAGTGTTTTCTGTGTCTTAAAGCATCACTTTGAAGGAAGCTTGGTGCAGTACACCGCCATACTTTCCGCTGTGAATTTCACTTTCTCAACCTGCCGACGGTGAGTAACGCATCTATATCTCCTGCCCCCTTCGAAGCATGCATGGCACTTTTCTACCGCACTTGTTTGTTGATTGACTGTCTGCTGAAACTCCACCATACCTTCCAATTGGGGATGGAGTTTAAAAATACTGACCATGTCTGGCCGTGTGCAAGCAGCATTCTTCCGCAAAAGTAGAAATGGGGTTGTGATGTTTTGAGGGTGAAATGGACAGGCATAATTTGGCCCTTTCTACGCGTCAATACATGGAGAAATACATGCTGAAAAGCAATGTTGATTTATCAGGCCAATGGAATTATATGGCAATTGTGAGCCACATTATATGACTACAGTTAGCTTGGTATTGTCATTTTTAATTCATATTAATACAAAAGGTGTCCTAGAGAGAGAGGGGGGGGGTGTGTGTGTGTGTGTGTGTATGTATGTATGTATGTATGTGTGTATATATATATATGTATATAAAGAATAGAACGGTGTCTGAAAAAAGTAATGAATATTCATTATTGCTTAATTGAAATCTTGGTCAGCAAATAATTTTCTTGCATGGAAGCGCCGAAAGTCCATTTTACTATCAACAGCCCATATAGGTCTCAAACTAAAATACTCTAGTTCATACAATGATGCACTACCGACATGGCTACCATTGGTGCCGCCGGTTCAGTGGCATCTGGGCCCAGAGCTCGGAGGGGTTAGGGGGGGCATTGAGTCATAATACCTGGTGTATTTTACTACTCCAACAGCAGTCAAAAGGGAAGCTTTCCGTTCTTGCACCAGGACCCATGGTGTCCTTGCTAC
Organism: Pleurodeles waltl; assembly: GCF_031143425.1. Classification (NCBI taxonomy): domain Eukaryota; kingdom Metazoa; phylum Chordata; class Amphibia; order Caudata; family Salamandridae; genus Pleurodeles; species Pleurodeles waltl. Next base: position 649,809,778 of record NC_090442.1, read on the forward strand.
ACCACTGTGCTGCACTTGACAGAAACAAGCCTACTTGTGCACACTTTTTATTCTGTGTTTACTACTTAGGTTTTAGAACTCCTCTTCAGTTTAGGGATTGCTCCGTGTCTACTCTGTGGGAGTCTACAAGCACCACTTTCGTTCAATAAAAAGCTGATAATTACATTAGAAATATATCATCTAAGTTTTGCACTTGAAGAGAGAGAAAAAGAGTAAAGTCATATTTTAAAAAGAAATTAGGATTTGTAGTGCTTGTAAATGCCTATCTTACTCTCAAACCCATAACCAGACAAACGGAGGGATGCACAAACTAAACACATGCATATAATCCATATTTCATTGGTATCCAGTTAAACACATTACGTTCAGTTACAAGCAATCCTGTAGTCTCACCCCACCACATTGCTCAGGTCACACATAGTCCTACACTCTACCACACTGCCTTCAAAAGCAGCTCAGTCTTTTGCATACACCCTCACTGCTCTGAGAAGCTACATGTGTAAAGAAATGGCTCCCTGTTGCAGTTACCCCCCACTTTTTGCCTGATACTGATGCTGACTCGACTGAGAAGTGTGCTGGGACCCTGCTAACCAGGCTCCAGCACCAGTGTTCTTTAACCTAAAATGTACCATTGTCTCCACAATTGGCACAACCCTGGCATCCAGGTAAGTCCCTTGTAACTGGTACCAAGGGCCCTGATGCCAGGGAAGGTCTCTAAGGGCTGCAGGATGTCTTATGCCACCCTAGGGACCCCTCACTCAGCACAGACACACTGCTTGCCAGCTTGTGTGTGCTGGTGGGGAGAAAATGACTAAGTCGACATGGCACTCCCCTCGGGGTGCCATGCCAACCTCACACTGCCTATGGCATAGGTAAGTCACCCCTCTAACAGGCCTTACAGCCCTAAGGCAGGGTGCACTATACCACAGGTGAGGGCATAGGTGCATGAGCACTATGCCCCTACAGTGTCTAAGCAAAACCTTAGACATTGTAAGTGCAGGGTAGCCATAAGAGTATATGCTCTGGGAGTCTGTCAAAATCGAACTCCACAGCTCCATAATGGCTACACTGAATACTGGGAAGTTTAGTATCAAACTTCTCAGAATAATAAACCCACACTGATGCCAGTGTTGGATTTATTAAAAAATGCACACAGAGGGCATCTTAGAGATGCCCCCTGTATTTTACCCAATTCTTCAGTGCAGGACTGACTGGTCACTGCCAGCCTGCTGCTGAGAGACGAGTTTCTGACCCCATGCGGTGAGAGCCTTTGTGCTCTCTGAGGACAGAAACAAAGCCTGCTCTGGGTGGAGGTGCTTCACACCTCCCCCCTGCAGGAACTGTAACACCTAGCAGTGAGCTTCAAAGGCTCAAGCTTTGTGTTACAATGCCCCAGGGCACTCCAGCTAGTGGAGATGCCCGCCCCCTGGACACAGCCCCCACTTTTGGCGGCAAGTCCAGGAGAGATAATGAGAAAAACAAGGAGTCGTCACTGGCCAGTCAGGACAGCCCCTAAGGTGTCCTGAGCTGAGGTGACTCTGACTTTTAGAAATCCTCCATCTTGCAGATGGATGATTCCCCCAATAGGAATAGGGATGTGCCCCCCCTCCCCTCAGGGAGGAGGCACAAAGAGGGTGTAGCCACCCTAAAGGACAGTAGCCATTGGCTACTGCCCTCCCAGACCTAAACACACCCCTAAATTCAGTATTTATGGGCTCCCCAGAACCTAGGAACTCAGATTCCTGCAACCTAAGAAGAAGAGGACTGCTAAGCTGAAAAACCCTGCAGAGAAGACGGAGACACCAACTGCTTTGGCCCCAGCTCTACCGGCTTGTCTCCCCACTTCTAAAGACACTGCTCCAGCGACGCTTTCCCCAGGGACCAGCGACCTCTGAATCCCCAGAGGACTGCCCTGCATCTAGAAGGACCAAGAACTCCCGAGGACAGCGGCTCTGTTCACCAAAGACTGCAACTTTGTAACAAAGGAGCAACTTTAAAACGACTGTTTCCCGCCGGATGCGTGAGACTTGCAACACTGCACCCGACGCCCCCGACTCGACTTGTGGAGAACAAACACTTCAGGGAGGACTCCCCGGCGACTACGAGACCGTGAGTAGCCAGAGTTGCCCCCCCCCCCCCCCCTGAGCCCCCACAGCGACGCCTGCAGAGGGAATCCCGAGGCTCCCCCTGACCGCGACTGCCTGACTCCCAGATCCCGATGCCTGGAAAAGACACTGCACCCGCAACCCCCAGGACCTGAAAGATCGGAACTCCAGTGCAGGAGTGACCCCCAGGAGGCCCTCTCCCTTGCCCAGGTGGTGGCTACCCAGAGGAGCCCCCCCTTGCCTGCCTGCATCGCTGAAGAGACCCCTTGGTCTCCCATTGATTTCCATTGGAAACCCGACGTGTGTTTGCACACTGCACCCGGACCCCCCGTGCTGCTGAGAGTGTACTTTCTGTGCTAACTTGTGCCCCCCCCCCCCCCGGATGCCCTACAAAACCCCCCTGGTCTGCCCTCCGAAGACGCGTGTACTTACCTGCTGGCAGACTGGAACCGGGGCACCCCCTTCTCCATTGAAGCCTATGTGTTTTGGGCACCACTTTGAACTCTGCACCTGACCGGCCCTGAGCTGCTGGTGTGGTAACTTTGGGGTTGCTCTGAACCCCCAACGGTGGGCTACCTTGGACCCAAACTTGAACCCCGTAGGTGGTTTACTTACCTGCAAGAACTAACAAATACTTATTTCCCCCAGGAACTGTTGAAAATTGCACCAAGTGTCTAGTTTTAAAATAGCTATATGTGATTGATTTGAAAAGTATATATGCTATTGTGATTATTCAAAGTTCCTACAGTACTTACCTGCAATACCTTTCATTTGAAGTATTACATGTAAAATTTGAACCTGTGGTTCTTAAAATAAATTAAGAAAATATATTTTTCTATACAAAAACCTATTGGCCTGGAATTGTCTCAGAGTGTGTGTTCCTCATTTATTGCTTGTGTGTGTACAACAAATGCTTAACGCTACTCCTTTGATAAGCCTACTGCTCGACCACACTACCACAAAATAGGGCATTAGTATTCTCTTTTTGCCACTATCTTACCTCTAAGGGGAACCCTTGGACTCTGTGCATACTATTCCTTACTTTGAAATAGTGCATACAGAGCCAACTTCCTACAACATGTTCCTGCAGTTTCAACCCACCACCGCTGTGCACAAGACACATACATCCCTTAAGTTACTCGCTCGCCACCCTGCTATCTGAAGTTATACACACACCTACAGTACCTCTCACGCTGCCGTCTGGTTTTAGATGTCCCTGCAGTCCCTCCCCCACCCTGGTGTAAGAAGGTTTACACATTACAGTAGTCTAGTCATTTTCAAACTTCCTAACACACAAAAGTCCAAACATTGGAAGATGCCTTAAAAGTCTGTATTTATCTTGGCACTTAACATGTTTTCTGCCTTTAGCCATTTTAAAGTCACACGTAAAGTCTATGGATGTGGAGAAAAAAAAAGTGGATCAATGCGTTTATTATAGATTCTGTGCAGCTCCCACCTCTATCCACCATGCCACATAATTACACTACACACAATTCCACAACTAACAATTCCAGTACTACCCACAATTCTACATACCCCATCCATCCACCCACTCAAAACCAAAACGCATAGGTAAAAGACGTTGTCATTTACAATGCCAATAGCGCTAACTTTTGCAAATGTGAGGCCTGTTGCATTGCAAATGATTGTTTAATAGATTATGTTATTAACTATTTAAAAATACGGGCTCTGAACAGTTTAACTGGTCCTAAACAGTGAGCAGTCTTTATGTTGTGTAGTCACATTATACTGTGGTCGGAAGGCTAGTAGCCACAGTAAAATGTTACTGTATGTTTTCATGGTATTGAATACGTTCAGATGTCCACCTTCAGGGCTACATAGAACACCTAAAAATAGCAAAAGTTGGGGAGTCGGTTTTTATTTCACAGCACCCCTCCTCTATTTTCTTTGCTCCACTTTAATATGAATATGAGATTAAAGATTTGGCATCCACAACCAACAGTAATATTACAAAAATTGGTCAGCTAATCTTTCTTAGAGGTGTCCTACCTATTGTGATTCTTCTACGATATTCCATATGAATGTGTTCCTTAAAGATGCTTTTAGCAGTGTGGCACTGAGTTATTGGGTAGTTGGTGATCGAGCTGCATATAGCCAGCAGTCATTGGGTGGCAGTTCTTTCAGATAGTATCAGATTTATGGACACAACAAGTAACTGAACCACCTCAAAGGGTGAAGAGGCAAAGTCTTCCTCCTGAAAGCTCTCACCATCTTGGGTTGGGTGTCTCTCTTCATAGTCTCTTAACCCCGCTTCTATCTCAGATGAACCTCATGCATGCCTAGTGCATGCTTGTGTAAATGGTTGAACACCCAATATGGCAGAGGCCAGACATTCCTGCATATCCTGGGAAGGACCCCTACTTTTCACGTCTTCCCTTTGTTGAACCTTTGGCTGTGTCTCGAGGGGCTCTTTCGGAGATCGAGCTGCAAGACTCTGCTCTGCTCTGCCTGTAAGCTCTAACCTTAATAACTGAAAACTGTTTTGGGTGTTAACCTGGAACGCTAGCAAAGCACTAAACATCAAAAGGAGGTTGTAGAGTTTGGTCATTGGATCTCTCAATGATATGAACTCTCTCCAGACAACCATAAGTGCTTTGCTTCATTAACAGTCCTAACTTTCAAAATAAAAACCCAGTGACAATTATTCATACATCTTAATAGTGCTTAGAGAGGCTTTAGTAGTAACGTGACAATCACGTGTTCTTGTTCTTTAGTTCTCCTGCCATGTGCCTTTTGATGCATCATTTGTTTTATATATTAAATATTTATATTTCTAGTAGAGGTGTTAAATACTTTGATAGTGGGTTTTGTGTGAATATTTAACAAGGATGCACCAACAGTGGGAAGCCAATCATTGCTTTTTGCGACCATGCTTTTGTATTGTATGGAAGCTAGTGCACCACACTTAAGCGCCACACCTATTTGGACTAACTTAAGCTAGTAGTAGTTGTAATTGAAGAATTCACTGTAACAAATGCATAAGGTGAGTCAAGCCATCTTTGGTTACCCCCACATATTATAGTAGGACCATCAGGATTAGCTTCTTCCATCATCGTTGACTTGTTTGTGTAGAAAGGTTACACCAAGTGATTGGAATTCTACTAGGCTGAATGTCTCTTTTGATCGTTAACTTGCCTTAAGTATGTAAAGCCCAGAATCACTTAAGGAATGCCTGACTTGTTCATACACACATGAAACAACCAGATTTGAGTAAAGGTCATGAAGGGAAAACGTTAACTGTTGGCAAGCATAGCACTCCAATTGTAGATGGGGTTCTCTGTTTAGTTGCAGTCAGGAATGGTAAGATTGTGACACATGATGAATTATCTTTTCGGAATAGGGCATCTAAAGTTGCTGTTCTTGAGTTTCAGGTGTTTCATTATGCTTTGACACTGAAGTACAATACAAGGGTGTGGATCCTTGAGGAGAAAAGGTGTCCATTTCACTGCACCGGGTCACCGAACCTCTATAAAGTTGTTTATTATTATAACATTTTAATTATATTGCCCTGTTTCTCATTTCTATTTTACTGACTCGGGACGGAATGCTAGTTGGTTACCCCTACATTTCCTACTGAGCATAACCTTTTTCAGACACTGAAAGCAGCACTACTGGTCTCCACGCATACTAAACACCTAATATCGGGCTTTTACAGTACAGCCGAAGAGGTGATAACTATGAGGGGGACAAAAGACATCCATCAAGAGGTTACTTATTATACACTACAAATTTCTGCAACTTGTAAATTAATCTCACAAGGAACTCTGATGGTTTGGTCTGAGAGAGGACTCCTAGCTGTGCCAGATGTGGCATGTCAGAGGCAAGAATTTTGTGATTGGCCTGGCCCTCTGGCAGAGTCCTGAATTATTGTAATAAAGTGACACCTGCCCTGTCCACTGTGTTTGAGAGAGGCAAACATGAGTCTCTGGATCGTCCCATTCACATGGGTGACTGAAATAGATACACCACATATGCAATTCTTTGTGCTGCTCCTGGCTAAGACAGCTTGCTGTTGAGGTAGGGTGAGGTCTCCGAAGTGTGAGCGTTGGTTACTTTAGTAAACGGCCTGAACTGCATGCTGATCTGATGCCTCTGCCTTCCTGGCCTAGAAATCTGTGTCCCTCTAAAGTCCTGCATTCTCACCATGACCAAGTAGCTGTAATAAAATTTTGAATGCTGAACATGGGTGCTCGTTTCAGAGTACTCGACTGGGCGCAGCAGTGGCTTACATGGGGCTCCTACTGAGTGTTGCCCTGCCTGGTTGTGTACTCTGTGGGTCATGGCTAAATTATGGAATGCTCTTCTGGCATATTTTGCAATGTTGACTGCACCGTGTTCACTTGCTAGTTAAGTGTGGATGGAATGGCTTCGTACTAGCTCAGTGATGTAATAAACAGCCTCTGTCATTATGATGCTGTACGGTCTTCGAAGTATGTACTATTGAGTTACTACTGAAATGTAATTGAAAATCTTCAATTTAAAAAAAAAAAAAAAAAAAAAAAAAAAAAATTCTATTGCTCTATCCACCACAATGAATAAGTAATTATGTATTATGGAAAAGTTATTAAAAACCATAGTATACATTAAAATTATATTACGTATATGGCTGCCGCATTATATTGAATAAAACCAGAGAGTATTTATACCTAAATTTTCTTTTGAATGAATTGGCAAGATTCACACATTTGTTTGTTCAACTTGAGTTAAAAATTTTATAAAACAGCAATTCAGAATTGTATCATTTTAAAACATTCAATGGCAGCCTTTCTGCAAGAACTAGCACCTTGGTTCCATAGCAATCTCAGCGAGCACCTCCTTTCCCTTATGAGGCCCGGGCAGGTACAGAGTAGGTGGATGACATTCTCTGCTGCGTGACACAGCCTGCATATGCATAGTTCTTTGGTCGGAGCCAGGGCACAGTGTGGGCATGTCCAGGGAGAAGACCAAAGGTGATACCTAATGAAAGTCTCCTTGAACTACCTGGCCCATCAGCCGTCCTAGTACGGCTGAGGTTTAAGTGTTTTTAACTGTCCAGGCATGTGATTTGGTGGATAGAGGCGCTTTATCGTTAACCCCCAAAGATTATTTATTTGTTTATTTATTTATTTTTTTAAAGCCCTCTGCAAGAGTGTGTAGTCCCATAATGTTTGAAACATCGACTTGTCGATTGTGATGTTTAGGTAATGACCAGCTGGGGGGTGTTTTTTTTTTTTTTAATTTTTTTTTTAAATTATTTATTTATTTCATGCCAGAGGCCTTTGTTCAGGGGGCTATCCAGCACAGGTTTTATTCACTTCTTGGTTTTAATATATGCCGCCTGTCAGGCAAATTGTTGGTTTAGTAGGCCAAACTCTAATCTAGTCGAAGCCTATAACTTTTTGTTATGTTCAAAGTCAAGGCATTTTTGCATTGTAAGGCCTCACTGTAGGAAAAGTGCCACTGTTCGCATGGTTGCCCCTCACTTTTTTGCCTGATATTGATGCCAACTTTGATTGAAAGTGTGCTGGTATCCTGCTAACCAAGCTCCCAGCACCAGTGTTCTTTTCCAATATCTGTACCTTCGTTTCCACAATTTGCACACCCATGGCACACAGTCAAGTCCCTTGTAAAAGGTACCAAGGGCCCTGTGGCCAGGGAAGGTCCTCAAGGGCTGCAGCATGTATTATGCCACCCTGGGGGACCCCTCACCAAGCACATGCACACTGCCTTTGCTGCTTATTAGTTCACTGTTATGCCCTTTGGCTTAAAGAATGCCCCTGCCACCTTCCGAAGGTTGGTGAATCAAGTCCTTGCTGGCTTGGAGTCCTTTACTGCATCATATCTAGATGATAATGCGGTCGTTAGCTCCACTTGGCAGGATCACCTCATCGGACTGGGGAAGGATTTGCTTGCCTTACAATCAGCAGGCCTCACTATTAAAGCATTAAAGTGCCAAATAGGGGAGGGCACAGTTGTATACTTGGGCCACCTTGTGGGTGGAGGCCAAGTACAACCTTTGCAACCCAAGGTCCTGAAATTCTGGACTGGAAAGATCCAAAAACCCAGACTCAAGTCAGGGCATTCCGTGGCTTGACTGGTTACTACAGGAGGCTTGTGCAGTAGTATAGATCCATTGTGACTTCCCTCACAGAACTGACCTCAAAGAAGATGCCCAAAAAAGTAAACTGGACTCTTGACTGTCAAAAGGCATTTGACACCCTTACAAAAAAAAAAAAAAAAGCAATGTGCTCAGCACCAGGTCTTAAAGCTCCAGATTATTCTAGGCAGTTCATTGTGCAGACAGGTGCCTCTGAACATGGGATAGGAGCAGTCCTGTCCCAAACCAATGATGGTGGCCTTGACCAGCATGTTGCTTTCATTAGCAGGAGGTTACTCCCCAGGGACCAGCATTGGAGTGCCATTGAGAGGGAGGCTTTTGCTGTGGTTTGGTCCCTGAGAAAGCGGAGACCCTACTTGTTTGCTACTCACTTTACTGTTCACACGGACCACAGACCTCTCAGATGGCTAATGCAAATGAAAGGTGAGAACCCTAAACTTTTGAGGTGGTCCATATCCTTACAGGGAATGGACTTTTCAGTGTAACACAGACCTGGGACTGCCAATGCAGATGGACTTTTCATGTTCTTCCACTTAGATAATGAAGACTCTCTTGGGAAAGGTTAGTCTCATCCTCTTTTGTTTTGGGGTGGGGAGGGGGGGTTGTGTTGGAAAGTGCCACTGTTGGCATGGTTACCGCCCACCTTTTGCTTGGTATTGAAGCCAACTTTGAAAGTGTGCTGGGATCCTGCTAACCAGGCCCCAGCACCAGTGTTCTTTCCTAAAATCTGTACCTTTTTGTTTTGGCACACAGTTAAGTCTCTTGTAAAAGGTACCCAGGCCCCTGTGGCCAGTGAAGGTCCCCAAGGGCTGCAGCATGTATTAGGACACCCTGGGGCCCCCCCTCACCAAGCACATGCACACTGCCTTTGCAGCTTGGGTGTGCTGGTGGGCAGAAAAATGCAAAGTCGACATGGCACCCCTCGCAGGGTGCCATGGCAACAAACCACTGCCTGTGGCATAGGTAAGTCACCCCTCTACCAGGCCTTACAGCCCTAAGGCAGGGTGCACTATACCACAGGTGACGGCATAGCTGCATATGCCCCTACAGTGTCTTAAGTCCATTCTTAGACATTGTAAGTGCAGTGTAGCCATATTGAGTATATGGTCTGGGAGTTTGTGAAACACGAACTCCACAGCTCCATAATGGCTTCACTGAATACTGGAAAGTTTGGTATCAAACTTCTCAGCACAATAAATCGACTGATGACTGTATGCGATTTATTGAAGAATGCACCCAGAGGGCATCTTAAAGATGCTCCCTGTATGTTAGCCAAACTGCTGGTGCAGGACTGACTAGTCTGTGCCAGCCTGCCACTTTCAGACAAGTTTTTTACCACAAGGGGTGAGAGCCTTTGTGCTCTCTGTGGCCAGAAACGAAGCCTGTCCTGGATGGAGGTGCTTCACACCTCCCCCTTGCAGGAACTGTAACACCTGGTGGTGAGCCTCAACGGCTCAAGCCTTGGGGTAACAACGCCCAGGGCACTCCAGCTAGTGGAGTTGCCCAAGACAAAGCCCCACTTTTGGCGGCAAGTCCGGTCAGAAAATTGGGGAAACAGGGAGGAGTGACCACCCCAGCTAACGCCACTCCTAAGGTGTCCAGAGCTGAGGTGACCCCCTTCCTGAAGAATCATCCATCTTGGTTTGGAGGACAGGAACCAATAGGGTTAGGTTTGTGTCTACATCTCCCCAAAGGGAGTGGGAGCAAGAAAGGGTGTAGCCACCCCCCAGGGTCAGTAGCTAGTGCCCTCTGACCCCTGCAACACCCCTAAATCCAGGATTTAAGGGCCTCCCTGAACCCAGCTCACCAGATTCCTGGCAACTTATCAAAGAGGGACTGCTAAGCTGAAACCCCAGCAGAGACGAAGGAAGACAAGAACTGACTTGGCCCCAGCCCTGCTGGCCTGTCTCCTGCTTCAAAGAACCTGCACAAGAACAGCAACACATTTTGCAAGACCAGTGACCCTTGCCAAGCTCCAGAGAACTGCCCTGCACCCCAAAGGACCAAGAATTCCAGAGGACAGTGGCCCTGTCCAAAAAGAAACGACACCACAGGACTCCAGGACCTCCCCAGATCTGCGAATCCTGACCAGCAGGTCCTGAAGGAGGCCTGACCTTTCCGTCCCAAACCATTGTTGACTGGTGGGATGCCACCAAGTTCACCATACGTTGCGGGCTGGACACGACCAACTCACTGGGCATCATCAACGGTGGCCTTACAGCGCCACGCCTGATTGAGGACATCTGACTTTTCAGGGGATGTCCAACAATCCCTCATGGACATGCCCTTCGATGGCACCCACATCTTTGGAGACAAAGCTGACTGGGCGCTCAGGCTACAGCTCAGTCCCTTAGCCTCGCAGCTGCTCTTCGACACCCCCCTGCCCCCGGTCGGATTTTGCCCCTTTTGTGGCTACAGAAGGGGCACTCAACCTTGTCCATTCCCCTCCAGCCCCCGAGCCTTGCATGCTGCATAGCCTCTGCAAGGCTGTGGACAGCACAGTGAACCAGCATTCCACAACTGCCCCTGCTGCAGCCTCCTAACCTTCCTAGTCTGTCGTTCATCCTGGACCAGTTTGAGGCAGGAACCACCATCACCTGCCCCACTGGTAATCCATCACGATGGACCAGTGGGTTCTGCAAATAGTCCGAAGGGGCTACTCCCTCCCCTTTCGAGACTACCTCTATCCTACGATCGGATGACGGAGGATCACCACACATTTTCTCATGAGGAGGTTATGGCTCTATTAGCCAAGGAAGCCATAGAGAGGGTCCCTGTGCCGGAAGTAGGTTGTTGTTCCTGCTACTTTCTGGTGTCCAGAAAGGACAAGGGTCTTCACCCTATCCTAGACCACGGGACCTCAATCTCTTCCTCAGAAAGGAGAAGTTGAAAAAGCTCACTGGAGCTCAGGTCTTATCTACCTTGGACCATGGAGACTGGATGGTAGCGCTGGACTTGCAGGATATGCCTACTTCCGCATTCCTGTGCTTCCTGCCCACATATGTTACTTGCGGTTCATGGTAGGTCATGAGCACTTTGTTTACTGTGCTCTCCTTCGGCTTTACCAGCGCCCCTCAGGTGTTCACGAAAGTGATGGCGGTAGTTGCAGCTTATCTGCGCAGGTTAGGTGTTTCAGTCTTCCCATACCTCGACGACTGACTAGAGGTAAGAGACAACAGCCTGGGGCGGGCTCACCTTCAACAGACTACAGCGAACCTCCTGCATTGGCTGGGGTGCACTATAAACATGCTCGACTTGCACTTGACTCTCTCTCAAACGCTCCCTTTCATCAGAGCTGTTCTGGACACAGTGCAATTTCTGGCTTATCTTCCCGAAAAGTGAGCCTAGGATATTGAGGCTATGGTACCAAAGTTTTGGTCTCTATCCTGGGTTTCGGTGACGATGACTGAGGCTGCTAGGCCTCATGGTGACGCATGCCAGATGGCATAATCCGGCTATACAGTGGGACCTGAATTTCCAGTGGGCGAGGCATCCGGGAAATCTCTCTCATGGTCCAGGTATCGGAGGGAGCTGCGCAAGATCTGCAGTGATGGCTTTCGAATCGAAATTGGATCAGAAGCAGATCCTTATCCCATCCCCAACCAGATATCACGGTAGTGACAGATGTGTCACTCCTGGGATGGGGCGGCCACATGGGGGAGGGTGGAGATCAGAGGCATCTGGTTTCCTGCGGAGTCTGGCCTCCATCAACCTTCTGGAGCTTAGGGCGATCAGGCATAGGGGAAAGTAGTGCAGGTGTTCACGGACTGACAACACAGCCATGTGGTGCTGCAACAAGCAGGGCGGAGTGTAGTCGTGGACCTTATTGTCAAGAGGCTCTGCGCCTCTGGACATGGCTGGAACATCAGGGCATATCTTTGGTGGTTGAACATTTAGCGGGCTCTCTAAATGCTAAAGCAGACTCACTCTGTCAGTGCATAGTCGATCACAGATGGCGTCTCCATCTGTAGGTGGTGCAAGAACTCTTTCAGCAATGGGGAGTGCCTTGGTTAGATCTGTTACCTCCACAGAGAATGCGCAATGTCAGCCGTTTTGCGGGTTGGAGTTTCCAAGGTGGCACTCAGTGACACTTTGTCTTGCGCGGAACTTGGGCCTCCTTTATGCCTTCCTGCCAATACCTCTTCTGTCCAGAGTTCTGAAGAAAACCAAGAATGACCGGACCCAGGTAATCCTTGTGGCTCTGGACTGGGCACGAAGAGTATGGTATCCTGAGCTTCTGAGCATGGCCATCAATCCTCAGATCAGACTGCCCCTTCGGGAGTGTCTTCCGTCACAGTAGCAGGGATCAGTTCTCCACCCGAACCTGTCCAGTCTCTGCCTTGTTGCATGGAGTTGGAGCGGCAGCAGTTGACAGCTTTTGACCTTCTGACCGAAGTCTGTAATGTTATCTTGGCAGCCCGGCGTCCCTCCACCAAAACGGTATATGCCTGTCGTTGAAATAAATTTGTAGAATGGTGTACCAACAAATCTGTTGATCCCCCTTTCTGCACCTCTGTCTGAGGTTCTACTGTTTATCCTATCTTGCTCGGCAGGCCTCTGCTTTGGGCACCCTTAAAGGCTACCTGTCCGCCATCCTCAGACTGCCAGATCAACCATCCTTGTTAAAATCTTCCACTGTTAGGACGTTCGGTAACAAATTATCCTTTCTGCTTTAGGAACTGGTTTCTAGGGACAGTGACTCCAATTTCAGGGCCCTAGTTCTGGTGCACCAATATCAGTGTTGTTCATGGCTCCCCTCTACTGGCGTGGAAAGTCAGGAATAGAAACAGACGTCAGCGCACAAGGGTGGTGCGTATATATGACTGCAACATCATTATGGCGAACACAAATCCATCGGACATGAAGTTGACCAATGCACAAGGGTACTGGTTGAAGCAAAATCTCTGGATCCAGTCTGACGCCTGGGGGAAATTCTAAGGTAAGGAATCTACAACTAAAATGTCTTTACCAGATAATTTGTTACCGAAGGTAAGTAACTTGTTCTTTATGTAAAAAAAAATAAAACTATATATATATATATATATATATATATATCCAAAAAACGAAAAGCCCAGGCACCAGTCCATGTTAAAATCCAAGCATTTAATAGCATTTCTGAGCAGCAAGACAAAAAATCCTGACGCGTTTCGGCAACAGCATGCCTTGTTCACAGGTAAGTAAGAGCAGGTGTGAGTGAGCCAGTGCTTTTTAAATACACAGTCATGTGACTTCAATAACCAAACTCCAACTCCCATAATGCACAGTTCCATATAAATAACTTCCTGAACTGGAGCGCTTAATTTCCATATAGCTGCAATAGCGTCACAGGCACTTCAGTTCACCATATAAATGTTCTTGTGTGCCTTAGGTATCCATTACTTGATAGTCCACTTGCTTTTACAGTTGTTGCCCAGCATGATAACAGCTATACAAGGAATACATGAAAAGTAAGAGGAGAGGCACACTGTCTCCCTCCTATCCCTTGCTCACCTCCATCACAATATATTTCTCGGATAAATGCCTCGTTTGCATGAAGGAGAGCGGGTCGGGCCCCTTCCATAAAACTATCATTGACACCTCCTGCTCCGTAAGGGGCCACAGACCCTGCAGGGCGGCCTCGGTTACTGGGGCGAAGCATCCCACAGAAAATATCTCCAAAAAACGAAAAGCCCAGGCACCAGTCCATGTTAAAATCCAAGCATTTAATAGCATTTCTGAGCAGCAAGACAAAAAATCCTGACGCGTTTCGGCAACAGCATGCCTTGTTCACAGGTAAGTAAGAGCAGGTGTGAGTGAGCCAGTGCTTTTTAAATACACAGTCATGTGACTTCAATAACCAAACTCCAACTCCCATAATGCACAGTTCCATATAAATAACTTCCTGAACTGGAGCGCTTAATTTCCATATAGCTGCAATAGCGTCACAGGCACTTCAGTTCACCATATAAATGTTCTTGTGTGCATTAGGTATCCATTACTTGATAGTCCACTTGCTTTTACAGTTGTTGCCCAGCATGATAACAGCTATACAAGGAATACATGAAAAGTAAGAGGAGAGGCACACTGTCTCCCTCCTATCCCTTGCTCACCTCCATCACAATATATTTCTCGGATAAATGCCTCGTTTGCATGAAGGAGAGCGGGTCGGGCCCCTTCCATAAAACTATCATTTGGAGTTTGGTTATTGAAGTCACATGACTGTGTATTTAAAAAGCACTGGCTCACTCACACCTGCTCTTACTTACCTGTGAACAAGGCATGCTGTTGCCGAAACGCGTCAGGATTTTTTGTCTTGCTGCTCAGAAATGCTATTAAATGCTTGGATTTTAACATGGACTGGTGCCTGGGCTTTTCGTTTTTTGGAGATATTTTCTGTGGGATGCTTCGCCCCAGTAACCGAGGCCGCCCTGCAGGGTCTGTGGCCCCTTACGGAGCAGGAGGTGTCAATGATAGTTTTATGGAAGGGGCCCGACCCGCTCTCCTTCATGCAAACGAGGCATTTATCCGAGAAATATATTGTGATGGAGGTGAGCAAGGGATAGGAGGGAGACAGTGTGCCTCTCCTCTTACTTTTCATGTATTCCTTGTATAGCTGTTATCATGCTGGGCAACAACTGTAAAAGCAAGTGGACTATCAAGTAATGGATACCTAATGCACACAAGAACATTTATATGGTGAACTGAAGTGCCTGTGACGCTATTGCAGCTATATGGAAATTAAGCGCTCCAGTTCAGGAAGTTATTTATATGGAACTGTGCATTATGGGAGTTGGAGTTTGGTTATTGAAGTCACATGACTGTGTATTTAAAAAGCACTGGCTCACTCACACCTGCTCTTACTTACCTGTGAACAAGGCATGCTGTTGCCGAAACGCGTCAGGATTTTTTGTCTTGCTGCTCAGAAATGCTATTAAATGCTTGGATTTTAACATGGACTGGTGCCTGGGCTTTTCGTTTTTTGGAGATATTTTCTGTGGGATGCTTCGCCCCAGTAACCGAGGCCGCCCTGCAGGGTCTGTGGCCCCTTACGGAGCAGGAGGTGTCAATGATAGTTTTATGGAAGGGGCCCTACCCGCTCTCCTTCATGCAAACGAGGCATTTATCCGAGAAATATATTGTGATGGAGGTGAGCAAGGGATAGGAGGGAGACAGTGTGCCTCTCCTCTTACTTTTCATGTATTCCTTGTATAGCTGTTATCATGCTGGGCAACAACTGTAAAAGCAAGTGGACTATCAAGTAATGGATACCTAATGCACACAAGAACATTTATATGGTGAACTGAAGTGCCTGTGACGCTATTGCAGCTATATGGAAATTAAGCGCTCCAGTTCAGGAAGTTATTTATATGGAACTGTGCATTATGGGAGTTGGAGTTTGGTTATTGAAGTCACATGACTGTGTATTTAAAAAGCACTGGCTCACTCACACCTGCTCTTACTTACCTGTGAACAAGGCATGCTGTTGCCGAAACGCGTCAGGATTTTTTGTCTTGCTGCTCAGAAATGCTATTAAATGCTTGGATTTTAACATGGACTGGTGCCTGGGCTTTTCGTTTTTTGGAGATATTTTCTGTGGGATGCTTCGCCCCAGTAACCGAGGCCGCCCTGCAGGGTCTGTGGCCCCTTACGGAGCAGGAGGTGTCAATGATATATATATATATATATATATATTTATTTTGTGGCACTCTGCTCCTTGATCCTCCATCCAGGTGAATGTAGATGTTGATTAGTAAAAGATCTATCATATTTTGAATGCCGCTTCCTCAACTTGACCATTAAGATGTTTTTGTCACCCACCAATTGTGTAAAGAGATTCGACCACGAACATTGCCGAGTCCCTTTTTGATCTGCCAAAATTCTTGTTTTTATATACTGGGCTGTTAAAGCCTACAAACCCTTTGAGAGGGAAGGGCTTAGTCAGCCATGTTTCTTGCAGCAATATAACTTGAAAGTTCCTTAAGCAATGTCAGACACTTTTTATCGTATTTACCATGTTCAAGCCGCAAAGTTTAATTAAATTGTGCAATTGATCTGCCCTGCTGCTTTGGGTGTCTACATGTCAAAATTGTCCACCGCTGTGCAAGGCAGATGTAAGCCAACCTAACTCCAATGACATTCCTTTGAACATATCACTTGGGAATTGAGAATTATTTTTAAAAGAAGGTGAGACCATATTTGATTTACCAGCAGGATTCCGGAGACTAGAATAAACTTGGTTGTAATGTTCAAGATACATGGAGGTGTAGGCTCTTTTTGATAATGAAGCATAAATGGATATTCTTTTGATGAGTATGATCTAATCTTGATTTCTCAGCTCCAAAAGCAGTCACTTTGCTGTAGGACTTTACTTGCTGTTGAGCATGAGGCCCATGTCACGAGGGTGGCTTCCTGTTTACTTCCCTCAGAGTGTAGAAATTCACCCGACTCAGTCGTTGGAATTAACGTGATGTGTAGTTGTTTTAGAATATTGCCATGATTTAGTGTCATGCCTGCTTCTGGGTTGATATTCTGGTGTAAGGACAATGGATTTTCTGTGAGTTGAGTGAATGCTGACACTTGCCAATGACCATTATTCCGAGATGCAGCGACTTGCGTGTACAGAGTGGCTAACACTTCGGGTTTCTTTGTTGTGAGGTTGGACTCTCTTTTTAGGTAAGAAGGATAGGCAAGGACTTTTTCTTGCATTATTGGAAATGTCACTCGAGGTTCTATGTTGGCTGATCCTAGCCACACAGATATGCCTGCCAGCCTCACTTGTGGCCGTATTCACATGAAGTGGTTCTGTTAATGTTGTAATCTTTGCAAGGGCCAGATTTGGCATACCCACTGCAATGAAGAAAGCAGACCACGTGCAGGGCATTTGTATTTATAGGAGGACATCTGTTGTTCACTCCTCTTTAAAGGAATGGTCGTTTTATTAAATATCAGGTTTTTGGTACTCAAAATGTCTCCTGATGGTTGTAAATAGCTGATGACTTTATTGTTGTCTGATGTTTGTAGCTTTCAGAGACAGATGATGCTCATATTTACAGTGTCTCAGTAGGCCAATGTATAATATGCATACTTTCTAAATTACCTGTTTTACCAATTTATGCTGAAGAATGTACAGCAATGTTACCCTTTTACCTTCTAAACTATGTTGCAATGTATCTGGTTTCTGTCCTCATTGAATTACATATTTAATTGAATTAGGTGGAACCAGTTTTCAGGTAAAATTTGACAAGAGCCATTCTCTTGTTATACAGCCGGGCTACATTTTGTCTTATTGTCTTACTTGCACACACTCTGAGGAATGCCAAGTAATCACACTACCAATGTAGTATTGCTCATCAGACACACTTCGCTTGACAGAGCTTGTTCAAACTTTAAATAGCTTTGAATTGAGACAGTGCCATTTGCCTACCAGGGTTAAAGCAAATGCAGCCCATACCCCACCATAGATGGTTCTTGCATGAAGGCTAACTGTAAAAGGGGCCGGTTGTGGTGTGGCAGACATACGTCAATTAAACTGTAAGTAGCAGATGGGCTAGAGCAAAGTGAACCCATTTATATAGAATGCAGGAGAAACAAATGCAGTCATTCAAACTGGGGCTCTTATAGAGCTGTTTTAAATGGGGCACAAATGTTGGGTTAATTATATATATATATATATATATATTTTTTTTTTTTTAAACCTCACCCTAACCCTCACTTGGTGAGGGTGTTATTGACTCACATACTTTACTGTATGTTTCCAGTGGGAAAAACCTTCCAACTTTGTGCACTTCATGGTGTCTCCTGGCAGTGGAGTGGTGCAACACTGAGAACCGAGTGGCAATGGCTTCTTTTTAAACATAGATGTCAGTCGGATTCTTCTCCTGACTAATGGGCAGAGCTAGTTACTATTATGCATGGTGTTTCAATGGGAATGTCTTATGCATGGTGTACAGTGGTGTTTCCCTTATCTGAGTGCCCACCTTCAGAGTATATAATGCCTTTTTTTTTTTTTTTTTTTTTTTTTTTTTTAGTTTTTTTAGTTTTTCTTTTTAAAATTTAATTTTTACCATTGTATCTGCTAATTTATTGTTTTTGCAAAGGCTGTCCCTTGCCATGATTGGGGTCCTGCAATTGGTCATGGGACCTGGAGGGGCGCAGTAAACATGCTTTTATTTACTGAGAGCAGACTACTGTCCCTGTCATGGCTTTAGTAAGTAGAGCAGTGGTGACAGTGTTGCGTGTTTTATGGATCCATAGTTGTATCCAGACCTTTTTATATGTCACTAGAGTGGAGGCCTACTGACCAACTCTTGTAAAGCTCTACTTCTGTGCACTTACCCAATCCTAACACTGACATCCCAAGTGATAGTATACTAGGTGTGTTTGTGGATGGTGCTTATGGTACATGCATTTTGTGTATGGGTGTGACTGAATAATGGAGGCCTGTGGGTTCCATTTTACAAGTCCCTGGCCTGTTCCTGTGCACAAGATGGAGGTGAGGTTTTCCCAGAAAGTGGAAGTGTATTCTGACATTCTTGACGCTGGAGGGAGTAGACACACTGAAGTGGGGATAGAGGAGACAAGCCCCCTTTGCAAATTTCATTGGGTATTTTGCTGAGTGGTGCTCCAGTAGCAGTGCCAGTTGGTAGATGTTAAGGGTGGAACTATAATCTGTTACGGTGCAAAGGACCCATTTGGGTGAGGACAGTCTTTTGCCTTCAGTGCTCAGTGTAGCTGTTGCTAGCCAGATGCAGAAAGTTCTTACAGCCTTGTGTCTTTGTGTAAAGTAATGCTCCTCAAAGCAGGATAATCTCCATCCTAGATCAACCACAAGAAAGGCTGTATCTGGAGAACACATCAAGGGCACTTTAAAGAAGAACCAGTCCAAACCAGCCCTGAAAGTGCAGACAGTGGATCCATATCTTCTGTCTTTCACTGTACTAAAATGAAGGGGTTGGGGTTATTACGTTTTCTTTGACGAAGGAAGCAAGTGTGCTGCAGAGTATTTGAACGACTGCTGGGCAACCAGGGCTTGTCTTCATGACAGACACTTTCCCCTGGGTGAGACGGCATCACCTTAAGGGTTGCATTGCTGTAAGAAGTTTTCTGATCCGAAGCAATTAAAAGCTGCTGATCCTGCTGAGAAATGAAAAACGTCTGCCAACCCTGCAGGTCTCGAGCATGCCAGAAGCAGCCGACCCCCAGCCTCTGTATTGGGGTCTGCTAAAGGATGGAAGACTGGAGAGCAATTGCAGCATGAGTGCAGTTTCTTCATGCTAAGTCAAGGGGGAATCGAAGACTGTAGTCCTTGCTGCCACATGCAAGAGCCGTGGCAGTGGTGGACTTGTGCCACTTTCAGTTCCAACCTGTGCCTGAGGCAGTGTGTACTGCTGCAAATATGCACGAGGTGCCCTGTGCTGCTACGACAAAGAATTGTGACTGATTTGGGTTGTGCTGCCACCAAGAGACTGTCCGAGATAGATCGTGGTACCGCCATCACACACTGCACACAAGGTAACCAGCTGCTGCAGTTAAAGATTCTGCTGCAGTAGCCCTCCTGTTGCAGTAAGCTTTGACACTTGGCAGGCCAGCCCCTACACCTCATTGAGACCCAGGATCGTGGTGACCTTTTACTGGAGAACTTCGTCATCTATAGGAACAAGTGTCTATATGATTATTGCATCCCTGTCGATTACACCTCAACTTGTAAATAATAACTGAAAAAAATAAACAAGGTAAATAAAAAAACAGGTCCTCTTAGGTGTTTGGGTGGCGCATGGTTCTTTTGCAGGGCATTTGTTTCTCAGCTGGGCCCTTCTCTGAGATCTCACTGGTCACATTTGTCCTCAGCAAAGCAGGCTCCGTCGGTTCCCCCGTGCATTAATGATTGGTTCTCAGCAGTACGAGGGCACTCACACCAAGTCATCAACTGACCGTGGTGTATATTTTGGACCATGAGCGGTGCTTGTATTCAAGGTTCTGGATCCACTTATGTCTGAACCAGAATCCGATACTGGGCAGCCCGAAGGAGGGTGAAAGGATTCATACTATGTTGGAAAGCCATTGCCACCACTCAGGCTTCTTCTGCTGCTTCCTGGTCTACAGTAGGTGGGGCTCGATCGTTCCTGCATTATTTTGCATGGAGCTTGAGGGTCCACCCACTCATTCCCTGACTGATCTTCCACAGTGGTAGAAGCCAAACCTTTTGTGTGGAGTAAGGTCCACACGTCTCCAGGTGTTGAGAAGATGTGGGAGGTCTACCACATCCACCACCTTGCGCTTTACTGGGAATAAGGGTGCGTACTGCAGCTGTAACTCCCTAAGGCGCTGTTTAACTTTCAGGTAGGAACCTCTAAGCTGCTGCACTTCTGTAGTGAAGTTAGGATCTGCTGTTATTTCCATGCTCTCGTACTGCCAGAAGCCCTTGGTTTGGAAACGTTGCAAGACTACGCCTCTGTCCCAGTAATTAAGTGGTCTTGGTGGTGCTCCAGACAGAGGTGGCCTGCCAATAATACAGTGCACCCGTTCCACAGTGAAAAGCTTTGGGACCTTGTATCCCAGCCCAGTGGTCATCAGCCAGATTTCAAGAAAGAGCTCAGCGCATGGGTCCTCAGGTCGTTCCGGAAAGCCCAGAAAGCGGATATTGGAGCTCTTACCATTGTTCACTATCCTCTGCCCTGCGGTGCAGTGAGACCACGTTCTCCTTCATGGCGCTTAATTGTATCTACAGTTCCTGCACCGTGGGATCCATGGAGGTCAGCACGGATTCTGCATCAGCACAGTGATGGTCTGCCGTCAAGAGGTTTGTGTCCAATGAGACAGCATCTATTTTTGCCTCCACCGATGTTTTAGTGTCCAGGGTAGCTTTGAGAACTTTCTCAAATTGAGCAGAGTGCATGGTGAGAGTGGTTTCCAGGTGTTTCTGGGCACCTCCCTTGAGACCAATAGAGGTCAAAGGTAGCGCAAGGTTATTAAGACCTGGGGCTGGATTCCTGACCGCTCTAGGTTTCCCCATTGTGGTGATGCGAGACCGGCGAGAGGTGGCACCTAGTTCTTGTGGGTTGTGCACCAGCTCCCGGTCCTACTTCCTCTCAAATTGTGTGTAAGGAAATGCCTCCTTGGCATGGTTACCCCCTGACTTTTTGCCTTTGCTGATGCTATGTTTTGAATTGAAAGCGTGCTGAGTGCTAACCAGGCCCCAGCACCAGTGTTCTTTCCCTAAACCTGTACTTTTGTATCCACAATTGGCACACCCTGGCATCCAGATAAGTCCCTTGTAAATGGTACCCCTGGTACCAAGGGCCCTGATGCCAAGAAAGGTCTCTAAGGGCTGCAGCATGTCTTATGCCACCCTGGAGACCCCTCACTCAGCACAGACACACTGCTTGCCAGCTTGTGTGTGCTGGTGAGAACAAAACGAGTAAGTCGACATGGCACTCCCCTCAGGGTGCCATGCCAGCCTCTCACTGCCTATGCAGGTATAGATAAGTTACCCCTCTAGAAGGCCTTACAGCCCTAAGGCAGGGAGCACTATACCATAGGTGAGGGCACCAGTGCATGAGCACTGTGCCCCTACAGTGTCTAAGCAATACCTTGGACATTGTAAGTGCAGGGTAGCCATAAGAGTATATGGTCTGGGAGTCTGTTTTACACAAACTCCACAGCACCATAATGGCTACACTGAAAACTAGGAAGTTTGGTATCGAACTTCTCAGCACAATAAATGCACACTGATGCCAGTGTACATTTTATTGTAAAATACACCCCAGAGGGCACCTTAGAGGTGCCCCCTGAAACCTTAACCGACTATCTGTGTAGGCTGACTGGTTCCAGCAGCCTGCCACAACCAAGGCATGTTGCTGGCCCCATGGGGAGAGTGCCTTTGTCACTCTGAGGCCATTAACAAAGCCTGCACTGGGTGGAGATGCTAACACCTCCCCCAGGCAGGAGCTGTCACACCTGGCGGTGAGCCTCAAAGGCTCACCCCTTTGTGCCAGCACTGCAGGACACTCCAGCTAGTGGAGTTGCCCGCCCCCTCCGGCCACGGCCCCCACTTTTGGCGGCAAGGCCGGAGAAAATATTGAGAATAACCAGGAGGAGTCACTGGCCAGTCAGGACAGCCCCTAAGGTGTCCTGAGCTGAAGTGACTCTAACTTTTAGAAATCCTCCATCTTGCAGATGGAGGATTCCCCAATAGGATTAGGGATGTGACCCCCTCCCCTTGGGAGGAGGCACAAAGAGGGTGTACCCACCCTCAGGGCTAGTAGCCATTGGCTACTAACCCCCCAGACCTAAACACGCCCTTAAATTTAGTATTTAAGGGCTTCCCTGAACCTAAGAATTTAGATTCCTGAAACTACAAGAAGAAGACTGCTGAGCTGAAAAACCCCTGCAGAGGAAGAACAGAAGACACCAACTGCCTTGGCCCCAGACTTACCGGCCTGTCTCCTGCCTTCCAAAGAAACCTGCTCCAGCGACGCTTTCCAAGGGACCAGCGACCTCTGAATCCTCTGAGGACTGCCCTGCTTCAAGAAAGACCAGAAACTCCCGAGGACAGCGGCACTGCTCCAAAAGAACTGCAACTTTGTTTCAAGGAGCAGATTTAAAGACACCTGCAACTCCCCGCAAGAAGCGTGAGACTTGCAACACTGCACCCGGCGACCCCGACTCGACTGGTGGAGAACCAACACCTCCGGGAGGACCCTCCGGCGACTCCGAGACCGTGAGTAACCAAAGTCGTCCCCCCTGACCCCCTACAGCGACGCCTGCAGAGGGAATCCCGAGGCTCCCCCTGACCGCGACTGCCTGAACTCCATTTCCCGACGGCTGGAAAAGACCCTGCACCCGCAGCCCCCAGCACCTAAAGGAACGGAACTCCTGTGCAGGAGTGACCCCCAGGAGGCCCTCTCCCTTGTCCAGCTGGTGGCTACCCCGAGGAGCCCCCCCCTTGCCTGCCTGCAACGCTGAAGAGATCCCTTGATCTCTCATTGAAAACCATTGGAAACCCGACGCGTGTTTGCACACTGCACCCGGCCGCCCCCGCGCTGCTGAGGGTGTACTTTTTTTGCTGACTTGTGTCCACCCCCCCCCCCCCCCGGTGCCCTACAAAACCCCCCTGGTCTGCCCTCCGAAGACGCGGGTACTTACCTGCTGGCAGACCGGAACCGGGGCACCCACTTCTCTCCATTGAAGCCTATGTGTTTTGGGCACCTCTTTGACCTTTGCACCTGACCGGCCCTGAGCTGCTGGTGTGATAACTTTGGGGTTGCTCTGAACCCCCAACGGTGGGCTACCTTGGACCCAAAACTGAAACCTGTAAGTGACTTACTTACCTGTTAAAACTAACATTTCTTTACCTCCCCCAGGAACTGTGAAAATTGCACTAAGTGTCCACTTTTAAAACCGCTTATTGTGTTTTATGTAAAAAGTATACATGCTAATGTAATGATTCAAAGTTCCTAAAGTACTTACCTGCAATACCTTTCAAATGAGATATTACATGTAGAATTTGAACCTGTGGTTCTTAAAATAAACTAAGAAAAGATATTTTTCTATAACAAAACCTATTGGTTGGATTTGTCTCGGAGTGTGTGTTCCTCATTTATTGCCTGTGTGTATGTACAACAAATGCTTAACACTACTCCTTTGATAAGCCTACTGCTCGACCACACTACCACAAAATAGAGCATTAGTATTATCTCTTTTTGCCACTATCTTACCTCTAAGGGGAACCCTTGGACTCTGTGCATGCTATTCCTTACTTTGAAATAGAGCATACAGAGCCAACTTCCTACATTGGTGGATCAGCGGTGGGGTACAAGACTTTGCATTTGCTGGACTACTCAGCCAATACCTGATCACACGACAAATTCCAAAAATTTTCATTAGAAATTGATTTTTGCAATTTGAAAATTTTCTAAATTCTTAAAAGTCCTGCTAGGTCCTTCTGTTAGTCCCTGTTAGCATTTCCTTTTAGAGTTTAAAAGTTTGGTAAAAGTTTGAATTAGATCCTAGAACTAGTTTTAGTTTCTTAAAAAGTATTCCAACTTTTAGAAGCATAATGTCTAATACAGATGTGAATGTGGTGGAACTCGACACCACACCTTACCTCCATCTACAGATGAGAGAGCTAAGGTCACTCTGTAAACTAAAGAAAATAGCAATGGGCTCCAGACCTCCAAACTACAGCTCCAGGAGCTGTTGGCAGAGTTTGAAAGAGCCAACCCCTCTGAGGATGGCAACACAGAGGATGAGTATAGTGACTTGGAGGGTGATTTCCCCCCCACCAGTCCTATCTAGGGAGGACAGGGCCTCGCAAGCCCTGACTCCACAAATCATAGTCTGAGATGCTGGTTCCCTCACAGGAGGGACCAACCTCTCTGAAATCACTGAGGATAACTCCAGTGAAGAGGACATCCAGTTAGCCAGGATGTCCAAAAGATTGGCTTTGGAAAGACAGATCCTAGCCATAGAAAGGGAAAGACAAGAGATGGGCCTAGGACCCATCAGTGGTGGCAGCAACATAAATAGGGTCAGAGATTCTCCTGACATGTTGAAAATCCCTAAAGGGATTGTAACTAAATATGAAGATGGTGATGACATCACCAAATGGTTCACAGCTTTTGAGAGGGCTTGTGTAACCAGAAAAGTGAACAAATCTCACTGGGGTGCTCTCCTTTGGGAAATGTTCACAGGAAAGTGTAGGGATAGACTCCTCACACTCTCTGGAAAAGATGCAGAATCTTATGACCTCGTGAAGGGTACCCTGATTGAGGGCTTTGGATTCTCCACTGAGGAGTATAGGATTAGATTCAGGGGGGCTCAAAAATCCTCGAGCCAGACCTGGGTTGACTTTGTAGACTACTCAGTAAAAACACTAGATAGTTGGATTTATGGCAGTGGTGTAAGTAATTATGGGCTGTACAATTTATTTGTGAAAGAACACCTGTTAAGTAATTGTTTCAATGACAAACTGCATCAGCATCTAGTAGACCTAGGACCAATTTCTCCCCAAGAATTGGGAAAGAAGGCGGACCATTGGGTCAAGACTAGGGTGTCCAAAACTTCCACAGGGGGGGTGACCAAAAGAAAGGGGTCACAAAACCTCCCCAGGGGAAGGGTGGTGAGACAGCCAAAAACAAAAATAGTAAAGAGTCTTCTACAGGCCCCCAAAAACCTACACAGGAGGGTGGGCCCAGAGCCTCTTCACAAAACAATTCTGGGTACAAGGGTAAAAACTTTGATCCCAAAAAGGCCTGGTGTTGTAGCTGTAGTCAGTCTGGACACCAAACTGGAGACAAGGCCTGTCCCAAGAAAGATACCACTTCTAACTCCACTCCAGCTAAAACTGGAATGGCCAGTCTCCAAGTGGGATCAACAGTGTGCCCAGAGCAAATCAGATGTCACACTGAAGCTACATTAGTCTCTGAGGGTGGGGTTGATTTAGCCACACTGGCTGCCTGGCCCCCAAACATGCAAAAATACAGGCAGCAGCTCTTAATTAATGGGACAAGTGTAGAGGGCCTGAGGGATACAGGTGTCGGTGTCACTATGGTGACAGAGAAACTGGTTTCCCCTGGCCAATACCTGGCTGGACAAACTTATCCAGTCACCAACGCTGACAATCAGACTAAAGTACATCCCATGGCTATGGTAACTTTAGAGTGGGGAGGGGTCAATGGCCTGAAACAGGTGGTGGTCTCCTCAAATATCCCAGTAGACTGTTTGCTTGGAAATGACCTGGAGTCCTCAGCATGGGCTGAGGTAGAACTGAAAACCCATGCAGCCATGCTGGGTATCCCTGAACTGGTGTGTGTCAAAACAAGGGCACAGTGCAAGGCACAGGGTGAAAAAGTAGAGCTGGAGTCTGGAAGAAAGGCCCAGCCTACCAAGAGAAAAGGAAAGTCAGCTGGGAAACCAGCTGCAACTCAACAAGAGAAAGAGAACCTCTCTTCTCAGGAAGAAGTTCTGCCCTCTGAGGGAACTGAGCCTATGGAGCTGGAACCTTATCAGGTTGAGCTCTTGGGCCCAGGGGGACCCTCAAGGGAAGAGTTGTGTAAGGGACAAGAAACCTGTCTCTCTCTTGAAGGCCTTAGGCAGCAAGCTGCTGAAGAGTCCAAAGGCAAGAAAAATGGAACACATAGGGTCTATTGGGAAGATGGACTCCTGTACACTGAGGCAAGAGATCCCAAACCTGGTGCCACTAGGAGAGTGGTAGTGCCTCAGGGTTTCAGAGAGTATATCCTGACCTTAGCCCATGATATTCCCCTTGCTGGGCATTTGGGACAAACCAAGACGTGGGAGAGGTTAGTCAACCACTTCTACTGGCCCAATATGTCCCAGAAGGTTAAGGAGTTTTGCATCTCCTGTCCCACCTGTCAAGCCAGTGGTAAGACAGGTGGACATCCAAAGGCCCCCCTCATTCCACTTCCAGTGGTGGGGGTCCCCTTTGAAAGAGTGGGTGTGGACATAGTGGGTCCACTTGAACCTCCCACAGCCTCAGGAAATATGTACATCCTAGTAGTAGTGGATCATGCTACTAGGTATCCTGAAGCTATTCCCCTTAGGTCGACTACTGCCCCTGCAGTAGCCAAGGCCCTCATTGGTATCTTTACCATAGTGGGCTTCCCTAAGGAGGTGGTGTCTGACAGAGGTACCAACTTCATGTCAGCATACCTAAAACATGTGGAATGAGTGTGGAGTGACTTATAAGTTCACTACACCATATCATCCACAAACTAATGGCCTTGTTGAGAGATTCAACAAGACATTAAAGGGCATGATCATGGGGCTCCCAGAAAAACTCAAAAGGAGATGGGATGTCCTCCTGCCATGTCTGCTTTTCGCTTACAGAGAGGTGCCTCAGAAGGGAGTAGGGTTCTCACCCTTTGAACTTCTGTTTGGCCACCCTGTAAGGGGACCACTTGCTCTTGTTAAAGAAGGCTGGGAGAGACCTCTTCATGAGCCTAAACAAGACATAGTGGACTATGTATTTGGCCTTCGCTCAAGAATGGCAGAGTACATGGAAAAGGCAAGTAAAAACCTTGAGGCCAGCCAACAGCTCCAGAAGTTTTGGTATGACCAAAAGGCAGCAATGGTTGAATTTCAACCAGGGCAGAAAGTCTGGGTTTTGGAGCCTGTGGCTCACAGGGCACTTCAGGACAGATGGAGTGGCCCTTACCCAATCCTGGAAAAGAAGAGTCAGGTCACCTACCTGGTGGACCTAGGCACAAGCAGGAGCCCCAAGAGGGTGATCCATGTAAACCGCCTAAAACTCTTCCATGATAGGGCTGATGTGAATCTGTTGATGGTAACAGATGAGGACCAGGAAGCTGATAGTGAGCCTCTCCCTGATCTCCTCTCTTCAGACCCTAAAGATGGCTCAGTGGATGGAGTGATCTATTCAGACACCCTCTCTGGCCAACAGCAAGCTGACTGTAGGAAGGTCCTACAACAGTTTGCTGAGCTCTTTTCCCTAACCCCTGGTCAGACACACCTGTGTACCCATGATGTGGACACAGGAGACAGCATGCCTGTCAAAAACAAAATCTTCAGACAGTCTGATCAAGTTAAGGAAAGCATCAAGGTGGAAGTCCACAAGATGCTGGAATTGGGAGTAATTGAGTACTCTGACAGCCCCTGGGCTAGCCCAGTGGTCTTAGTCCCCAAACCTCACACCAAAGAAGGAAAGAGAGAGATGAGGTTTTGTGTGGACTACACAGGTCTTAATTCTGTCACCAAGACAGATGCCCATCCCATTCCTAGAGCTGACGAGCTGATTGACAAATTAGGTGCTGCCAAATTCTTAAGTACCTTTGACTTAACAGCAGGGTACTGGCAAATCAAAATGGCACCTGGAGCAAAAGAGAAAACAGCATTCTCCACACCTGATGGGCATTATCAGTTTACTGTGTTATTCCCTTTGGTTTAAAGAATGCCCCTGCCACCTTCCAAAGGTTGGTGAATCAAGTCCTTGCTGGGTTGGAGTCCTTTAGTGCAGCTTATCTTGATGATATTGCTGTCTTTAGCTCCAACTGGCAGGATCACCTGGTCCACCTGAAGAAGGTTTTGAAGGCTCTGCAATCAGCAGGCCTCTCTATCAAGGCATCCAAATGCCAGATAGGGCAGGGAACTGTGGTTTACTTGGGACACCTTGTAGGTGGAGGCCAAGTTCAGCCACTCCAGCCTAAGATCCAGACTATTCTGGACTGGGCAGCTCCAAAAACCCAGACTCAAGTCAGGGCATTCCTTGGCTTGACTGGGTACTATAGGAGGTTTGTGAAGGGATATGGATCCATTGTGACAGCCCTCAAAGAACTCACCTCCAAGAAAATGCCCAAGAAAGTAAACTGGACTGTAGAATGCCAACAGGCCTTTGACACCCTGAAACAAGCTATGTGCACAGCACCAGTTCTGAAAGCTCCAGATTACTCCAAGCAATTCATTGTGCAAACAGATGCCTCTGAACATGGGATAGGGGCAGTTTTGTCCCAAACAAATGATGATGGCCTTGACCAGCCTGTTGCTTTCATTAGCAGGAGGTTACTCCCCAGGGAGCAGCGTTGGAGTGCCATTGAGAGGGAGGCCTTTGCTGTGGTTTGGTCCCTGAAGAAGCTGAGACCATACCTCTTTGGTACTCACTTCCTAGTTCAAACTGACCACAGACCTCTCAGATGGCTGATGCAAATGAAAGGTGAAAATCCAAAACTGTTGAGGTGGTCCATCTCCCTACAGGGAATGGACTTTATAGTGGAACACAGACCTGGGACTGCCCATGCCAATGCAGATGGCCTTTCCAGGTTCTTCCACTTAGAAACTAAAGACTCTCTTGGGAAAGGTTAGTCTCATCCTCTTTCGTTTGGGGGGGGGGGGGGGGGTTGTGTAAGGAAATGCCTCCTTGGCATGGTTACCCCCTGACTTTTTGCCTTTGCTGATGCTATGTTTTGAATTGAAAGTGTGCTGAGGCCTGCTAACCAGGCCCCAGCACCAGTGTTCTTTCCCTAAACCTGTACTTTTGTATCCACAATTGGCACACCCTGGCATCCAGATAAGTCCCTTGTAAATGGTACCCCTGGTACCAAGGGCCCTGATGCCAAGGAAGGTCTCTAAGGGCTGCAGCATGTCTTATGCCACCCTGGAGACCCCTCACTCAGCACAGACACACTGCTTGCCAGCTTGTGTGTGCTGGTGAGAACAAAACGAGTAAGTCGACATGGCACTCCCCTCAGGGTGCCATGCCAGCCTCTCACTGCCTATGCAGGTATAGATAAGTCAGCCCTAAGGCAGGGTGCACTATACCATAGGTGAGGGCACCAGTGCATGAGCACTGTGCCCCTACAGTGTCTAAGCAATACCTTGGACATTGTAAGTGCAGGGTAGCCATAAGAGTATATGGTCTGGGAGTCTGTTTTACACAAACTCCACAGCACCATAATGGCTACACTGAAAACTGGGAAGTTTGGTATCAAACTTCTCAGCACAATAAATGCACACTGATGCCAGTGTACATTTTATTGTAAAATACACCCCAGAGGGCACCTTAGAGGTGCCCCCTGAAACCTTAACCGACTATCTGTGTAGGCTGACTGGTTCCAGCAGCCTGCCACAACCGAGGCATGTTGCTGGCCCCATGGGGAGAGTGCCTTTGTCACTCTGAGGCCAGTAACAAAGCCTGCACTGGGTGGAGATGCTAACTCCTCCCCCAGGCAGGAGCTGTCACACCTGGTGGTGAGCCTCAAAGGCTCACCCCTTTGTGCCAGCACCGCAGGACACTCCAGCTAGTGGAGTTGCCCGCCCCCTCCGGCCACGGCCCCCACTTTTGGCGGCAAGGCCGGAGAAAATAATGAGAATAACAAGGAGGAGTCACTGGCCAGTCAGGACAGCCCCTAAGGTGTCCTGAGCTGAAGTGACTCTAACTTTTAGAAATCCTCCATCTTGCAGATGGAAGATTCCCCAATAGGATTAGGGATGTGACCCCCTCCCCTTGGGAGGAGGCACAAAGAGGGTGTACCCACCCTCAGGGCTAGTAGCCATTGGCTACTAACCCCCCAGACCTAAACACGCCCTTAAATTTAGTATTTAAGGGCTTCCCTGAACCTAAGAATTTAGATTCCTGAAAGTAGAAGAAGACTGCTGAGCTGAAAAACCCCTGCAGAGGAAGAACAGAAGACACCAACTGCCTTGGCCCCAGACTTACCGGCCTGTCTCCTGCCTTCCAAAGAAACCTGCTCCAGCGACGCTTTCCAAGGGACTAGCGACCTCTGAATCCTCTGAGGACTGCCCTGCTTCAAGAAAGACCAGAAACTCCTGAGGACAGCGGCACTGCTCCAAAAGAACTGAAACTTTGTTTCAAGGAGCAGATTTAAAGACCCCTGCAAATCCCCGCAAGAAGCGTGAGACTTGCAACACTGCACCCGGCGACCCCGACTCGACTGGTGGAGAACCAACACCTCAGGGAGGACCCTCCGGCGACTCCGAGACTGTGAGTAACCAAAGTCGTCCCCCCTGACCCCCCACAGCGACGCCTGCAGAGGGAATCCCGAGGCTCCCCCTGACCGCGACTGCCTGAACTCCATTTCCCGACGGCTGGAAAAGACCCTGCACCCGCAGCCCCCAGCACCTAAAGGAACGGAACTCCTGTGCAGGAGTGACCCCCAGGAGGCCCTCTCCCTTGTCCAGCTGGTGGCTACCCCGAGGAGCCCCCCCCTTGCCTGCCTGCAACGCTGAAGAGATCCCTTGATCTCTCATTGAAAACCATGGGAAACCCGACGCGTGTTTGCACACTGCACCCGGCCGCCCCCGCGCTGCTGAGGGTGTACTTTTTTTGCTGACTTGTGTCCCCCCCGGTGCCCTACAAAACCCCCCTGGTCTGCCCTCCGAAGACGCGGGTACTTACCTGCTGGCAGACCGGAACCGGGGCACCCCCTTCTCTCCATTGAAGCCTATGTGTTTTGGGCACCTCTTTGACCTTTGCACCTGACCGGCCCTGTGCTGCTGGTGTGATAACTTTGGGGTTGCTCTGAACCCCCAACGGTGGGCTACCTTGGACCCAAAACTGAAACCTGTAAGTGACTTACTTACCTGTTAAAACTAACATTACTTTACCTCCCCCAGGAACTGTGAAAATTGCACTAAGTGTCCACTTTTAAAACCGCTTATTGTGTTTTATGTAAAAAGTATACATGCTAATGTAATGATTCAAAGTTCCTAAAGTACTTACCTGCAATACCTTTCAAATGAGATATTACATGTAGAATTTGAACCTGTGGTTCTTAAAATAAACTAAGAAAATATATTTTCTATAACAAAACCTATTGGCTGGCTTTGTCTCTGAGTGTGTGTTCCTCATTTATTGCCTGTGTGTATGTACAACAAATGCTTAACACTGCTCCTTTGATAAGCCTACTGCTCGACCACACTACCACAAAATAGAGCATTAGTATTATCTCTTTTTGCCACTATCTTACCTCTAAGGGGAACCCTTGGACTCTGTGCATGCTATTCCTTACTTTGAAATAGCACATACAGAGCCAACTTCCTACATTGTGCATCTGCCAAGCCCTTCCAAGTGGGCGACCGTCTCGGTGCAGTCCTCCTGCGGGTTTACAGGAGAGCATGGGGACACTCCAGGCCAGTCGCACAGGGTCAAGTGTGCATTTTGGTACACCGCCTTCTCCCCTCCCCCACCCAACCTGGGTCATCAGACCAAAGTTTGTGTAGGGGTTGAAGACCCATTGAGCAGCAAGCAAAAGGAGGAGGGCAACTTCCAGGAGTCCGAGGTGCTGCCTCACTTTAGAACTCTACAGTGCACTTGCTATCTGGGCCATCTTTCTGCCCATTTCTCGGGTGCCAGTATCCCCTTAGTAACACAATTCTTGCTGGCATGGACTGGCTGGTACATAGCCTGGCTGGTCAGACGAGCATTGCGCTGACGTGGGTCCTCCCTCAGATGCTCCAGCACTGGCCAGTCCTCATGTAGCTCAAAGGGGTGCAGCAGCTTCCCGCACTCCCATCGGAGAGGCTGCTGCCAGTCGAGCCCCCTTGTTTGCCCCGCACTGTATACATATAGGGGGTTTGGGCCCCAGGGGATCTTCTGGGCCCTTCACTAGAGATGTTTGTAAGGCCGGCTAAGGAAGCGCACTAAGAGAATGTGCACTGGCTCTGGCGTACGGCCCGTCTAGGCTCCAGCAAGTCATTACTGCCAGCGGGCAGGGCGACTGGCTTCCAGAGCAGGGTATATTTTGAGCCTGGCTTGGAGCTCTCTCAAAGAGCGTCCGATGCTGCTGTCATCTTGGTGATGTCCCTTCATACCTCCTCTTAAAACCAGCTCCCAGTCTCATCTGTATTGTCTCCAGGATGTCTCAACAACCATAAGGAGTACCCACAAAATTATATTGGAATTCCAATTCTTAATTCCCTTTTTAGTGCCCTCATTGGCTGTTCTGTAGCCGGATTTAACCATCTCTGTCCACAGTAGTATTGTTTTTTTTTTTTTAACACATCCTTCTCAGGTTGATGGTGTCTGCAAGGTTCTGCTATTATAATTCTATTTTTATTGTGTCGTTAATTAAAACCATTAAAATATCAATGATGTTAAAACAGTGCTAAAACTCAGTGCTAGGTAGAACGCTGGAGTCATGAAAATTAATAAATGTATAGCATGTCAATCATCATTTGATTCCCAAGCAATGGAGGGGTATACAATAGTGAAGAAGGCTTTTGTTCTTAAGTCAGTGCAGCCAGTTTGTTCTGCGTTCTTTATTTTTAATGTTGTAAAACCACATAGGCCAATTACATATCAGCAATGTTGAAAAATTATTTTGAGCAGCAATGCATTTTCGTATCCCCAATCGTCTGAAGTAATTTATTATTATTATTTTATTTTTATTTTTTTTGCCGAGGAAATGGACAGTAGCAAATGACGTGGGCTAAACTTTCTTTGCACTGAGTTTTGTTTTATCTTCGCAATATCAAACCGACCAAAACGGAGTTAGACATAAGCTTTTTGTTCTGTTTCATGGAGGTGCTCTTTACCAAATAAAGTTGCAATATTTCTTTGTTGTATGGGCTTAGTAGCACTCCATAGTGAATATGGGGATTGCCTGGATTTTAAATCGAATTCAAAGGGAAGAGCACACACTTGCTTCTTTAAAATTTCTTTGAAAAGCTGCCACGAGGAATGGATATTCCAAGCCGCTTGCTTGCTTAGGTTATTTAACACTAGCTGAGGCTTAGAAATGTGATTTGCTTATTCGTTCACCTTTCTCAGGTTGGGCCCACAGCAGTGATTTTAGTGAACCTTAATTTGCAATTTTGAATCTGTGCCAAAAGCTATTGGTGCAGGATTCTTGCATTTTTTGCCGTTTTAATAGAGAAGAATTCCAGAAGCGTCTGCGCCTGTGAAGTGGAAGCGGGTAAAGCAAAACTGTGCCTAAATAAGCTCTATTGGATTACATCAAGCTAGGTTATTTGGATGATTGAAACATGAATCTCCTTATGAATTAAGTCTAGAGCCAGAAGCACAATCAGTGGGACAGACAAATCTTTAGACAGCTTTATCATTGCAAGCATTAATGGCTTGAACGTTAGTTTTGCTAGATGATGCTCAAGGCTTCCACTGTCTTGAAACTAGACTCCTAAGTACTTCTAAAGCAGGGTCTTCTTGATGAGCTCTGATTTAGCTTCCAATTTTTAAAAAAATGTGTTTACCAAAGACACATTTGGTTTCTAATAGTTTACACAAGCTGTTGTATCTACAATAATTTGCGAATTACGGTGTATTGAAGGTCTGTGCTAGTTCTAGCCATGATGAAAGTATCCGCATATAGGGGCATGGGCAGTAACATACCACCTAATTTAAGAGGGTAGGCTCTAGAATCAGCTGGGGATGACATATCTGAAATTTATAGATTGAATGACTTGGGGGGCAAGAGCACAGCTGTTTGAGGCTGGTGCATGTATATTTTTGTGGTTAAAGACTTGTTGGAGCCTTCTTTTACTCAGCTCCATGTGTCATTATAAATGCCCTGAATCCCTTAACAATGCTGAATCAATTGCTCAGTCGTTCAACTTGTGCCATAGTCTTTTTTTATCAAACCCCTCAAACGCCGTTTTAAAATAGATAAAACAGGCATCAAGTTTTCATAGATTGTTTTTACGTGATGATTTGCAAGCCAATGTGGTGTTTCCAAACGTGCAGTAGCTTGCAATAAATCTAACCACTGGCAGTCGCTCACTGTAAAATTCCACCTCAGTTTGGACTCCCTATTGGAGGAGGGTCAAGACTGGTTTGCATATGGAACAGTCCAACCGAATAGTTTCAGTGGCTCAGTGAGCACAGGACCCACGTCTGGGCATATCCTTGCCACTTAGGACGGTACATCAAACACACACAAGATGATGGGAGGATTGCTAGCAATAAATCTAACCACTGGCAGTCACTCTGGATAACATTCCAACTCTTCGAGTGATTACCAATCTCTGAGATTGATTCAAACATTCCATTGCTTAATTTGTTGTATACTTTAGTTTGCTGCCCTGAACGGAACAAGTATGCCCAAATGTGGGTCTCGTGCACACAATATCACTGGGATAGGCTGTTTCTGGTAGCGGAGTCCTAACTAGAGCAAAACCGGTCCTGGGTTGCTTGTGTTCCGGTTCAGGGTGGGCCTGTCCTGGCAGTTTGGGCTGGACTCTTGCCGTTAGAGGAAGGTCAAGACTGATTTGCATATGGCTGGGTAAAAACTGAGGTGTTATGGTGTGCAAATGAACAGCAGACTGGGGTGCAGCCCTGAGAGATTCAGTGGCTGAGTCAAGCATTCCATCATCACTTTTTATGTACTTTAGTATAGTATTTCCAACTTTTCTTTTATTGTCAGAATGTAGTACATTACATTTATGTAGTAGCAAAATTTCTTGCGGTCATTGGATTTTTATACAGTAAATAACTATGGCCAACCATCTTTTTTGCGTTTAGCTTCCCACAATGTTTTTTATAGTCTCTACACTGTCTGTTGAATTCTTGAATTTTACATGCATATTAGTAAGACTACAGCATTACATTAGACTTTCTCTTACTCTGGTCTCTAACGGTTCCCTGATGTAAACCACGATCTGCACTCAGTCACCACCCAGCACTCACAAATCTCATCCTACTCCAAATGAATGGCACCTTCAGCCCAATGACCATGAACACCCTCTGCTTTGTGGTCTCTCCAATGCAGCAAATATCTGTTAAAATCAGTTTCTTTAGTCTCACACTAGTTAAAAAAAAAAAAATCAAAAGCGATCTTTTTACCTCATGTCCTTTCCCATTCCCAAAATTGTATACCATTTTGAAAGATGCCCGAAAAGAAGTGCCACATTTGCTCCCAATACACTTCCTTTGTGGCATAAATACCTCTGAAATTTGCATTGGATCCCTTTTCACTCCAGCGTGGTAAGCCTAAATCCCGGCGATCTGTTATAGCGCTGCTACAGAAAACTACAGTAAGTAATAATTTCTATTTACAAAGGAGTATAGATTTTATTGCAGTATATGCATACATTGCCATATGTCTTGATCCAACCTAATTTAGCGTCTAGCTACAGACTACTGTAGCTGTCAGCTGGCAACGCTAATTAGGTACCTATTACCAGAGCAACTGCGAATTATGGATGTTTACTTTGTGAATTCAAGTTGCAGGTGAAGCGCCTACATTCTCTAAGCTTCATGGATGTAAATGCATTGAATAATGGCACCACCCTCTACATATTTAATGTATAATCGTTAAGCCAGAGGTGTTAGTTTTGACATGCTTATTTAATGTTAGTTCTCAGGCATACTTAACAAAAAGCATGAACACACTATTTGAGCTGAACAGCATGCAAATAGTTGCATATTATGAAGTGAGGTTCCACATGGGGGCCCTTCTATGTCCCATTACATGCCAGTACATGTTGGGATCAGTGCCACTGTTGGCTGGGACCTCACTGCTTACCTCATTGGTAATAAAAATTGTTCTTTGTCTGCTACAGCTAAACGTAGGAAATTTTCATCAAAGCCAGTTATTCTTACAGAAGCCCAGAAGCAGCTGATGGTTTGTCAACTACCTCAGGTTCTGCGACTGCACCTTAAGAGATTCAGGTAAGCAGCCTTACACTAAACCTTAACGGTTTTAACAGTCTCCTTCCCTAGGCGGGTGCTTGCCAGAAGGTCTGATCAAAGAAGTGGAATAGACCATTCAAAATGCTGTTTAAATGCAGATAGACTATCCAGTTAGCTACTGTTGGTCATATTCTGAAGAGTGTATATCTTCTCCTTTTGTGTTTAGCGTTTTGCTGATGTTCAGAAAATGTTTTGGCAAATGTGGAAATGTCTTCCTCCAGGTCCTTTCATACTAAGAGTGTGTAGATATTGTTCTGTTAGTTTGCTAGATCACACTAGTTCCTTCTGGGATGTGGGGGGTGTGGACTTATGTGTCACTTAAAGTAAAAGTGCAGGGGTTTATTTTGCTCTGGTATAGCCTGCAATCCATTATTTCAGATGCAAGGAATAACTGCCTCAGCCTATAATTCTTTCTGAAAGGTAATTCAATTAGTACCACTGAGTTAGGTGTAAACACCAAAGGTAATCTGTCTTGCATTGTACCCTACTTAAATAGCTATTTGTTTGATGGCATGTAGATACACATGCTTTGCGTACTCCTTTCAAATGGTGTTGGGCCAGAAGTGTGCGAGTTGTTTTTCCTCGAAGTCTTTCGAGCCACGATGTAGTGACTCCTCCTCTTGGTGATAGTGGGCATGGGCTCCAACTCCATTGTTAAATTGTTTTCTTTCCGTTGTCTGATTTGGTTGTCTGTTTGTGCTCTGGGTCAAGACTGTTTTCTCAGGCTCCTTTCGGTTCACGTTCCACCATTACCAGTATTGTTTTCAAACTCGTAACCCAAAGGGAGGAGGCACAAGGAGGGTGTAGCCACCCTCTGGGACAGTAGCCATTGGGTACTACCCTCCAGCCCTAAACACCCCCCTAAATTCAGTATTTAACGGCGACCCTGAACCCAGGAAATCAGATTCCTGATGACCTGAGGAGGACTGCTGACCTGAAAACCCTGCAGAGAAGAAGGAAGACAACAACTGCTTTGTCCCCAGCCCTAGCGGCCTGTCCCCTGATTCCAAGAACCTGCAACAGCGACGCATCCTGCGGGCCCAGCGAGCTCTGCCGACTCGGAGGACTGCCCTGCAACTCCAAAGGACTAAAACTCCTGTGGACAGCGGCCCTGTCTAAAGCAACAAGAAGAAACCATCTTTAAACAGACTCTCACCTCACTCCAGTAGTGTGAGTCCCCACCACTTGCACCCGAGGCCTGTGTCCAGAGAAACATATTCCTCTGGGAGGACCCCCAGGCAACTCCAACGATGTGTCCACCCTGAGTCAACCTCTCTGCACCCCCACGATGATGCCTGCAGAAGAAATCCAGTGGAGCCCCCGGACCACGACTGCCCGGTAACAAAGAAACCTGATGCCTGGAAGAAGCACTGCACCCGCAGCCCCCAGGCCCGTGAAGAACCAACTACTGGTGCATCAATGACCAGCAGATGGCCCTCACCCTTGCCCAGTCAGTGGCTGACCCGAGAAGCCCCCCTGTGCCCTTCCTGCATCATCAGTGATCCCCCCCCCCATGTCCCTCCATTGATTTCTATACAAAACCCAACTCCTTCTTTGCCCACTGCACCCAGCCACCCCTGTGCTGCTGAGGGTGTATTTTGTGTGCCTGCTTGGGACCCCCCCACCCCGTGCTCTACGAAACCCTCTTGGTCTGCTCCCCTAGGACGCAGGTACTTTACCTGCTTGCAGACTGGAACCAGAGCACCCCTAGTCTCCATAGGTGCGTAGGTTATTTGGCCCCTCTTTGACCTCTGCACCTGACCAGCCCTGTGTTGCTGGTGCTAACCTGTATTTACCTCCCCCAGGAACTGTTGACTTTTGCAGTGTCCACTTTTAAAATAGCTTATTGCCATTTTATGCCAAACTGTGTACATTACTGTTTTGATTCAAAGTTCTATCTATACCTATGCAGAGTACCTTACATTTAATGTACTTACCTGCAATTTGACTTCTGTGGTTCTAAAATAAATTAAGAAAAGAATGGTTTTCTATATAAAAACCTGTTGGCCTGGTGTTAAGTCATTGAGTGTGTCCTAAAAATTC
The DNA here is from genome assembly GCF_031143425.1 of Pleurodeles waltl. Lineage (NCBI taxonomy): Eukaryota > Metazoa > Chordata > Amphibia > Caudata > Salamandridae > Pleurodeles > Pleurodeles waltl. The sequence goes on from NC_090442.1 coordinate 649,848,164, forward strand.
TTAACACTACCCTCTGATAAGCCTAACTGCTCGACCACACTACCACAAATAGAGCATTAGTATTATCTATTATTGCCTCTGTCAAGCCTCTTGGGGAACCCGTGGAGTCTGTGCACACTATCTCTCACTTTGAGATAGTATATACAGAGCCAGCTTCCAACACCTTGCTACTGCTAGAAAGCAAAATGCAATTCCGCCCTGTGGTACCAACTGTCCTGGATCAAGGAAGAAAGGTCTTTAAGGGCCCAGTAACATCCCTGTCCGTAACACCAAGGGCTGAAAAGAAATTTAAGCATTCCTCAAAGGATCCACCGTACATCCGAAGTGCACGGTGCAGGCTGACTCTATTGGGGCAACAGCAAGATAGCTAATAACTCCACAACATCAGGGCCACCTCTGGACAAGGAGAGGAAGAAAATGGATTTGGTGGTCAGTTTGAAAGTGGAGCGTCTGCTACTAAACAGATACACCTGTCAACATTGGGAGGAGATTGCGAAGATTATGAAGCCCCTCCCTGAGCAGTATCGCAAAAGGGCAGAATCCCTCGCAGAGGAGGGAAAAAGTATAGCAAACACCTGTTTAAAATCAGCCCTGGATGCTGCAGATACAGCAAGCAAAGCAGATGATGGCATGGACCACCCTCGGAAAACACACTTTGCTAAGAGTGTCTGGATTTAAAAGCGAGTGCCACGCAGATATTATCAACACCTTGGGTATTCACATGTTGCATTTTGTAGAATACCAATTTCATTTTACTGCACATACATTTCGGTGGCTTTCATTGCGCTGTTGGAGACTTCTTTATTCTGATACCAAGGGGGTAGGTTTCCTTATCCCGAGTCATTGAGGCATTGGCTTTTCTTCATGGCTACTGAAGAGGGGCACAATATAGTTAACCCTATATAAGGAGTGACGGCCACAAGTTTAGTTTGCACGTCATTTCACATGTATGAAGCCATTTCCTTCAAACAAGCAGTGTTTTGTGGTTCCTTCATGAATATTTAAAATAGTTATGGGACCATATACAGAAAAATATTGTTAGGGCTTGAATAGAACAGGTCTTATGTGCAAGAATAACCGAAGTCACTTCTGTGATTTACCGTCAAGTAGTCCTTTATTCTCTGCACTTTCCTTTTTGTGTGGAAAGAGTCTTACAAATAACGGAAGCTATGAAAAAAAGTTTCTTCTGGTTTGCCAGTTTTATATGTTATCACAGTAGGTGATGAGTTCAAAGAATGTATGAACCAAATCGGCCAGAAAAACATTGAAATTAGATAGCCTTGACTGTATTTCTCCTTTCTGATGAATATTTTCCACCGCAGATTGCTCAGTTTGTGAATATTTCCCCAGGTGTCAGACTTCATCTGAAAACACAAAAGCAGTGCAGCTCCACACACATATTCTCCTCGAAGTGATGAGCAGGGCCATGTGTAAACTCTACCCAGGCACGGTGACATTTATTTTTTTCTTTCATTCTGTGCTGTTATATGAGAATCCAGAGCTTCACTCATCTCGGGCTTGACATGTCATTTTATATATTTTTTAAATTAAAGATGGGGGTGGTGCCCTGAGAAATATGTCCCGTCCCAAAATAATTTAAACCTAGTAGGATTCTGGCAAACAAATGTTTGTAACTGATCCCCCTGAGGTATGCCTGACGTGCAGGAAATTAATCTTTAGGCAATACAGAACCTGAGGCGAAAGTCACCAAAACCGCAGAAGACTCCGTGTGCGACTGTTTGAATTAGAAAGTAAGATCCTGTTCCTGTGGCAGCTCCTCAACTTTAGGCTTCTTCTTGCACTTCCCCGAAATCTTTGACAAGGTCTAAGCGGGAATCATCATCTTCCTGCTCACCACTCATCCCATCGATGGTACGAGGGCTTCAGCACGCCACTCAAGCTGCTTGAAGAGACCTTTTTTAAATTTTGGTCACATGCAATTCAAATATCCTGGTTTTTTTGCAACATTGCAGGTCAGAGCCTTTTGGGTGCCCGTTACATACATATTTGGCATGCTTCCAGTTCCTCTGGTGTGCCTTCAGGCTCCAGTGATCTACAGAGGCCTCCAGTCCGTGTTCTGCCAGTGAACTTGCCGTCGGTACCTCTTGAGCCCACTTTCAGTTCAGTGCCAGCCTAGGTGCAGACTTGCTTTCCACTGCCACTTCCTGCACTACTTCCCTTGACATCGACACTAGTGCTGGAAGAGGATCCCCCACCTATGGTGGTTTCTGACCTTGAGCCGGCCTCATCTATGCCTCTACAGTTTTTTTTATCCCGCTGGAGATCAGCTAACAGCCAGCCCTTCTGACTCTGGCAACCCTTTACCATGCCGTGTAGCAGAGCTCATACATTAAACCACCTCTTTGGTTCTGATTCTGTCAATGACCAATGAATGGGGCATATACTTCCTCACAAAGCCCTTACAGATAATCTCTTGTGACCTTGGGAAAAACTACGCTTTTGGTCTCAGGTCAGTAGACCGGTAGCATGCCGCTTCAGAACAGGAATGGGCAACTCTGACTTCCGGACTCCACTCCCTAGATCAGGAAAATTTTATGGGACATGCATCCACCCGCAGAGTAAACTTTTTTTTTTTTTTAAATGATCCCTCCTTACCTCGAATCCAGACACATGGAGGCTTTTGGCAAGCACATGTTTCTTGTGCTTGCCTTGCGTTCTTCGTCAGCTGCCTCCTGGGTTGCTACACTATGCTTTGTGGGTATGATCACATCCTACTGGCATTTCTAGATGACCATGGGTATCTTTGGTCCAAACCTTCCAGGATGATTGGGATATGTGGCAAAATGTGTTATTCGTTCGGCCTGGACACAACCAATAGCTTGGTTCGGGAAGTGGCAATAGTGTGATGGTTCGGCCCCATGCCTGGATGAGGTCCACACGTTTTCTCAGGCAGTGTCCAGGCATCCTATTTTAGATCTCCACCCTCTCAGTGCCTTCATGAAAAAGGACAAATTCAAGATGCTTTGGATGCTGGACACTGGATGGTAACTTTGGACCTGCAGGACAATTATTTCCATATTCCCCTCCTGCAGGCCCATAGACATTCTCTGTGGTTCACAGTGGGTGAAGAAGCCGGTTCCAGTGCCACTGACCGAGAAAGCTCACTTTTGAGAGAATGCTACCCATACCAAAAAAGCACTGGCCTTTAGACCCTAATACCATACATTTAGTGCCATCACTAAGGCAGTGGGTCACCATTCATAGACTCTGGACATGAAATGGATCCCTATGATCCTTATTATGAGTTCATCCCAACTGAGGAAGGAGACAGTCCCTGGCTTGATTATATTTTAGACCCCCAGGATGATAACTTTCGACCTCTTCCCAGTAAAGTCTTCATTGCTGTATGACACAACAATATATTACACAGTCATCCAGAGAGCTGCAGATTACCATAACATGAAGCTGCATGTTGTAGAGGAAGAATTTATGGCAGAGGCACTGTCTACGGTTGCGAGATATGTGCAGTTCCTTCCCATGCTTAATAGCATCTTAATGCACAGCAGAAAACTTCAAGTCCACTCTAAAACAAGGGTGGTAATCCCAAAGGTTGAAAGAAATATAAGGTGGCACTAGAGGACTTCTTCTTTTTTTTTTTTTTTTTTTTTTTTTTTTTTTAAATCTGAGACCACAGCTCAAGTGTCTCCTTGGTAGTTGAGACTGCCAAGAAGTGTCTACGCATAAGGTATTACGATTCCTCTGCCACCAGCCAGAGCTACAAAATAGATGCTGCAGGCAAGAGTGGCTGTAGGAGAAGCAATACTGCTGTGGTTCGCCAAATCTGTACGATAAGTACCACTTGGAGGAAATGGAGCAGCTGGTGAAACATCTTCCAGAAACCTCTGTAGAGACAAGAAATTGCTGCAGGAAGGAAAGTGTTTCCAGCACTCAATATAATATGTACCATGGATGTGGGCAGGGTCTCGCATTTCTGCCCGAAGGAACAGCAACACTTCATAACATCCGTTTTGTTGGGGAAATCTTGTTTGGGCCTCAAATTGTCTGTTTGTAGATAAGGACAAAGATATCTAAGGCTAAAAGGGGCAGGTAAAACACAAACCGTCAGACCTGGTTTATGGGACCTGTAGGCGAAAGGAAGTACCAAGACTCCCAATACTATCTGTGCTGCCCAGTGCCCAGCAACAGCAATGCTTACCTGAGGGACAGCCTTTCAAAGTGCTTTTTTCAGAGGCAGTAGCCAAAGGTAAAGTAGAGATGTTCCAGAAGAAAGTACGCTTTCCAATCATCAACTTGTTCACTATTACCACACAGCACCTGTCAGTGGAAGAATGTTATATCAATCGTCCAACTGGTACGGCTTGGATTTCTATACCAAACCACCAAACCTAGCACCTCATGATCAGCTATCAGTCTGCAAAATGAAAACCTGTTGCAGTAGGAGATGCAGTCACTTGCCAACAATGGTGCAATAGAATCTGTTCCACGCGCTAAAGTAGGATTGTATTTGTTATACTTTTGAATGCTGAAAAAGGCCAATATTAGACCTGATACAGAGCAGCAGCACTAAGCAGTGCCTAGTATACCCTCAATAAGTGGTGTTACCCCCTTCACCAATTGGGATTTACAGTAAGTGCCCCAAAAAAATCACGCCCTTGCCTCCAACGGATACAACCCTTTTTGGGAGCCGTACTGTATCCAGTGAGTCAAAGCCTACTGCCAACCACGAGATTGATGACATTTCAGTGGCTGCTTCCTCTGTATCAGTTGTCTCATCTTCTGATGTTGAACAATCATGAAATTGTTGAGGATGCCCAATTAAAAGAATTGTCTGGCCATATGCCTCACATTTGGGCAGGCAGACTACTCCAGTGTGCCTTGAGGCAACGAGGGGTCGGAGGCGTGAGGAGGGACTCCTTCTTATTCCGCGCCGGCAGCTCCAGCTCGGCCAGATGATCCTTTCTTGGATCCAGACTGGCACTAGTCGTACTCTCAACCCTCCCAGATGCCGGTTCTGATGCAGATGCTCCCAGTGCCGCACCCATTCTGATCACCAGTGTGACACTGAGCCGGAGGTGCATCGCAGGACGCCATTCCTGGCGCATCTGGAGCCATGCCTTGCAGGTCGGATTCATATGGGTTAGGAGTCTGGGAGGAAAGGCAGTTGTTGCTGGACCCTGAAGAATACCAGCCCTATGTAGACCTTAACATGGACTGTTGTGAGGACCTGGGTGAAGCCAGTGGGCTGGATACTTCTTCAGATACTGGTATGCTACCCCCAAACCGCACCCCACACACCCTTCCCACCCCTAACCCCCTCTTGCTACGGAGGAGGGTGCGTCATTCGCAGGAGGCCTGGGCTTTGCTCTCAGGCTGTCGCTGACTGGAGAGACTCTGATGCTGCCGAGACTCATGGCCTCCTGCTTTCCGCTGGCAATGCATGCACACTGGCATATGTGGGCTCTGCAGTGGGACCTGAAGCTCCAAAGGGCACAGAATTATTGAATTCTGTCTGACATGATCAAGATTTCGGAGGGAATTGCAAAATATCTGCAGCGTTGTTTAACAAACCACAGTTGGGTCAGCGGCAGTCTCCTCTCCCTTCCCCAAGCAGATTGCACAGGTGTGACAGATGCGTCACTCGTGGGATGCGGTGGCCATCTGGGATTGGTGGAGAGCAGAGGACTCTGGTGTCCAGCGCCATCTGGACTCCATATCAATCTGTTGAAGCTCTGTGCAACCCGTTCTGCATTTTAAGCTTGTTTTACCCTCCATCAAGAGAAGGCTAGTGTAGTTGTTCACAGACAACACCACCACCACCATATGGTACTGCAACAAATGACTGGGTGTGGGGGGATCGTGGGCCCTTTGCCAAGAGGCCCTGCATCTTTGGACATGGCTGGAAGATCAGGGCATAACGTTTGGTTCAATGACTAGCGGGTTCTCTGAATGCCGGGGCATACTAACTCAAACAAAGATGCCTAGCTCATCACGAATGGCATCTCCACCCTGAGGTGGTGCAAGGTCTCTTTCAGCTGTGGGTAGAACCTTGGTTAGATCTGTTCAGCCAAGAGAACACAGTGTCAGCACTTTACGTGGTGGAGTTCCCAAAGTGGCTTTCGCTTTGAGACGTTCGTCTCGAGTGGAGCATAGGCCTCCTGTACGCCTTTCCGCCCATACGACTCCTGCTCAGGGTCCTCGAGGATCAAGAACTGGGCCCACATCTTCATTGTGGCCTTGGACTGGGCATGGAGAGTCTGGTATCCCGAGCTGCTGACCATGGCCATTGATACTCCAATCAGGCGGACCATTCAGGAGGATTTTCTGTTGCAGCAGCAGGGAAGTGCCTTCCACCCGAACCTGTCCAGTCTCCGCTTTTTCGCATGGAGATTGAGCAGCGACAGTTGACAGCTTTCGACCTTCCTCCCAATGTCTGTGATGTCAACTTGGCAGCCAGGCGTCCCTCCATCAAGATAATATACGCCCTCCATTGGAAAACAAATTGTGGCCTGGTGTGCAGAAAAACGAATCGATCCTCTTTCTTCCCCTCTTTTTCAAGGTCTGCTTTTCATTCTCTCTTGCCCAGCAAGGCTCTTCTCTAGGCACTCTTAAATGCAAGCTCTCTGTGATCTGTTATTTGGCAGTTGCCTGAAAAGCCATCCCTCTTCAAGTCTTATAAGTTGCTAAAAGATCTTGTTCATCTTTGTTCCCCTTCACCATTTATCATGCCTCAGTGGGGCCTTAATCTTGTTTTGATATTTTTGATGTGTGCTCCCGTCGAGCTGCTCCATAATTATCCCCTTAGGCTTCTTACTATTTAAACAGCTTTCCTCATGACACTCGCATCTGCCCAAAGAGTGAGTGAGCTTCAGCCTTTCTCATTCAAGGCTCCTTACCTCACCAGCTATCCTAACAAAGTGGTTCTTCGCAAAAAAGCCTCCTTTCTTCCGAAAGTAGTCACTTCATTTCATGTAGGCCAATCCATCACACTGCCTACTTTTTACACACCTCCACATCCCTGTAAAGAAGAGCGACTCACCGTCTGGACAAAAAATAAAAAAAAGTGGTGTTTTACCTTGATCGAACAAAGAATTTGGGTTAGATGACCAACTCTGTGGGATATGTTGGCGCAACAAAAGGAGAGGCCGTGCGAAAGCAGATCTTCTCCACAGATGGAACTTAATCTGCATTAATATCTGCTACATACTGGCCTTAAAAGCAACCCCTTGTAGGCTTGCAAGCTCATTCCGCCAGAGCTAAAGTTGCACGCAGAGTTTCGGTCCTGGAACAAGCAATGTAGGCCTGGTAGCACATGTTCACAAAACACTACTGCCGGGACAGTCTGGTCTGTAGGGATAGGCACTTTGCTCTTTCAGTCCTGCAGGAATTCCTTGTCTGAAATTGGCTTGTAGTCTCACCTCCAGGTATGGTATTGCTTAGGGATCTATTCTGAGGTAAGGAATCTGTGGCTAGAGGTCTCTATCAAATGAACAAGTCACCTGGCACCTTACCTGGTTTATCGAGCCGCAGATTCTTTACCAACTCACCCGTTCTTCCTGCTCTGCGAATGGATTTCTAGGGATAGGGCCATTTCTTTCAGGGCCCTAGTTTTCCACACCAGTGGTTAGTGTTCTTCATGGCTCTGCGCTTCCAGCATGGTAAGTAGTGAAAAGAAACTGATGTCTGCGCATCTAGATGGCACATAGGTGCCATGGAGCCATGATGATGCATTCTGTGCCAAACGAGGCCACGTACCAGCGTGCAGGAGTCCTGCATAGAAGAAAAAAAACTTCTGGATCCAGGCTGACCCCAGGGAAAATTCTAAGGCATGGAATCTGCAGCTAGATATAGTCTCTACCAGATGAGGGGTTTACCTTTGGTAACCCCTTATTCATTATCTCAGTTCTTTTCTAATTGAGAATGGTGAGAATTGCCTTCTTCACAGTAGGCATTGAGCTAAAATGTTTTAATCATTAAAGTTGTTAGGGCCACTACTTTTCTCAGTATTGCAATTTTTGGAAGGGAAAACTTTTGATTGCACTCTTACATTATAATATAAAAGTGAAAATTTATTACTAGTTATTCTTTCTTTACAAGGTGGTCTGGCCGCAATCACCGTGAGAAAATTGGAGTGCATGTCAGCTTTGATCAGATGCTAAATATGGAGCCGTACTGCTGCAGAGAATCAACAAAAACCCTCATTCCAGAATGCTTCATATATGACCTATCAGCAGTTGTGATGCACCATGGGAAAGGATTTGGGTCTGGACATTACACTGCATTTTGCTACAATCCGGAAGGAGGTCAGTATGTTTCCTGAAAACTGATTCGTCGTCCTCCTCTTTCTGATTAACAGTAGCGACAAAACAAATGCCTTCTTTTATATATCTTCCAGAAATGTAATTTCTTGTGTATGTTGTCAAATACAGTGGGTACTGGTTAACAAATAACAGATTCTCCCTTAGGTGATCTCCACTGATATCTGTAAGCACTAAACAGCATCACTTGTGTATCAGATCCTAGAGCAAACTTCACAAAATGTTCAATTTGTACACTTTTTTTCTTTTAGAGAAAGCCAAATTAAAATTAAAAAAAAAGAAAAATCTTACCAGCCTATTACAGGCTATAATAACCAAACATTACCTATTTTCTGTAAGTAAAGAAAAATCAATTGAAAATTAGCCAGTAATTAATTGAAGATTGGAAGTGGCCTTGTTGCTCCTTCTTGAACATAGGGCTGTGGAAGACAAAATATGGAATCCCAGAGGGATAAAAGTTTCACTACCTCCAACTGTTTTGAAATGTCTGGGGCTTTGTTTGATAGGAATCTCGCCGCCTAGTGCAGTCATATGCCTTCTAGCTCCTGAAAAGGATTCTGTCCAACCCCGCAGTAAAATAAGCATTCTCAGCAATTGGTGTCGTTAGGGACAGGAAAGTGCCATTTTGTTAGACGATCTAGATTTCAAGGTTACTTTAGACACAGGCGAAATTTATACATTTCCCCAATGCTATTTTTCTTTCAAGACTGAAATCACCTCTCCCAGTGGGTGTGCCGTTAAATTCTGATCTATGAAGCTCCGCATTTTGTTGGTGCTCACCAAGCCTTTCTGTAATATAAGTCTGGTACCCCAGGCCACTTTGCTTAGAGTGTAGCATGTATGCTTGGGTAGGCACCTCCGACCCCAAGAAAAACGTATTGCATAACTCGTGCAGCTGTGTGATTTCCTGTTTAACCAGTGGAAGAGGCAAGTCTCGAAACATTTAGAGAATTTAAATAGTGCCATTTTGGGTGAATATGTTCCAGAGCCACAATAAGCATGGATCCTCCAAGAGCTCAGAAGGCCCTTGATCTCCTCTTGTAGGATTTGGACATTGCCTTTGACACATTTTGTATAGGTTTGGAGTCGAGTGGATAGCTAGATCTGTTAACTTGGTAGTGTCCATTTAAGAGGTCTCTGTTTGTTTTAGCCAAGGATTTTCCACCTGATAGTATGAACCCCTCCAATAAACTTAAATTAATTTGAATGCTTGCAAGAGCTTGTGTTCTCTTTTTTTTTTTTTTTCTTTTTTTTTTTTTTCTTTCTAAAAGCGGGGTTAGTTCCCACTGAGACTGTCTAGGCGTGGTAAGTGATAGTAATATGGCCTCTGTGGACTCCACTTTCTTGAAATTATCATGATGGCAGTCCAGACCAGTATTCCAGATATAGTGCAAAGAGCATCTGCTAGAGACTTCTAGTTGTTACAGATTCCTTACCTTAGGATTTCTCCCAGGTGTCAGACTGGATCCGGAGATTATTCTTCAAGCAATACCCTTGCATGTCGGTAGATGACGTCGATTGACTCTGTGGTTGTCGTTGGCGTTGTAGTCGCTGGGATGACGTCGGGAGTAGTACATAGATGCCGCCTCAGTGCAGTGACATCAGTTCTTTTCTTTCCACGCGACGTGCTGATCCTGAGAGAGCTACCATGGTCTCTTTTGGACTGAATTCGACCGTTTTGTTAAGTTTTCTAGTGAGCTTTTGGTAAGCTCGAGGATGTCTCTGAAGACCAGTTTCAAGTTGTGTGAGGACTGTCACCACATGATTTTTGTTTGTGGTGTCTTGAGCGCGACCACAAACTGAAGTTGTGCTCAGAGTGCCTTATGGCGGCCCGGCGCTTGACTCCTCGTAGGTCACGGTCTTGATCGCGAGGAAGGTCTCAAGACTGTTCGCGGAGCCATCACCACTTGTTGTCCTCAAAATCTTCGGGTGCACGTAAGAAGTCGTCTTCGAAGAGGTCTCATCGCTCTCTGACTTCGCTCTCTGACTTCACCCCGTTGCTCGGCTCACGTGACGTGGGAGGAGCATCAACGCTCAAGGCATCCGTCCTCGGAGCCTGCGTCTGGGTCTGCTCTGCGCTTCCTCGAGTTTCCAGGAGCTGGAGCGACCCTGCCCAACTTAAGGAATTCTATGAGGCCATGCACCTCATCTTTGTGCGGACTGACCCCAATACAGCACCTTCAGGCCCCAGATCTATCTATAGTGATAGATGCATCACTTCTGGGTTTGGGCGGCCACATGGGAGGGGCAGAGATCAGAGGCTTCTGTCTCCCACGGAGTCTGGACTCCACATCAACCGTTTGGAACTCTGGCCGATCTGACTTGCATTGAAAGCATTCCTTCCCTCTCAAAGGGAAAGTGGTGCAGGTGTTCACTGACAACACCACCGCCATGTGTTATTTCAATAAACAGGACAGAGTGGGGCTGTTGAACCTTTGTCAAGAGGCTCTTCGCTTCTGGACATGGCTTGAACGGCAGAGCATTTTCCTGGTGGTTTAACATCTGGCGGGCTCTCTGAGCGACAGAGCAGACTAACTCAGCCTTCGATGCATAGTCAATCACGAATGACGTCTCCATCCGGAGGTGACGAAAGGTCTCTTTCTGCAATGGGGAGAGCCATGGTTAGACCTGTTTGCCTTCGCAGAGGACGTGCAATGGCAGATGTTTTGCACATTGGAGTTTCCAAGGTGGCACTCGCTCGAGGACGCTTTTCGTCACAAGTGGAACACGGGCATCCTGTAAGCCTTCCTGCCAATACCACTTCTGCCCAGAGTTCTGAAGATCAGGCAAGACTGGGCCCAAGTAATCTTTGTAGCTGCGGACTGGGCTCGAAGAGTCTGGTATCTCGAGCTCTTGATCCTCTGATCAGACTGCCCCTTCGGGAGGATTTTCTGTTGCAGTAGCAGGGGACGGTTATCCACCCGAACCTGCCCAGTTTCCACCTCCTTGCGTGGAGATTGAGCGGCGAAAGTTGACTACTTTTAACCTTCCACATGAAGTCTTCGTCATCTTGGCAGCCAGGTGTCCCTCCACCAAAACGGTATACGCCTGTCGTTGGAAGAAATTTGTGCCATGATGTATCAACAAATCTGTTCATCCCCTCCCTACACCTCCTCTGAGGTTCTCTTCTTTATCCTGTCTCTTCTCTTGCCCAGCAGGGCTCTACTCTGGGCACTCCCAAGGGATACTGGTCTGCCATCTCTGCCTTCTTTAGGCTACCAGACCAACCTTCTCTTTTAAATCTCCCATTGTTGGGAGGTTTCGTAAAGGCCTCACTCATATGTTTCCTCCTGTTCCATTCATTATGCCCCAGTGGGATTTAAACTTGGTCCTCACATACCTCATGTGCGCCCCTTTTGAGCCGCTCCACAATTGTCCTTTACGGCTCTTAACACTTAAAACAGCTTTCTTGGTTGCCATCACCTCTGCTTGCAGAGTGAGTGAGCTTCAGGCTCTTTCTTCGAAGCCACCATTCCTAGCAGTGCATCCTGACAAAGTGGTGCTTCGTACTAGGGCTTCCTTTCTTCCCAAAGTGGTAATGCCTTTTCACATAGGCCAATCTATCGCCTTGCCTGTTTTTTTTAGACGCCCCCACAACCCTCACATGAGGTGGAAAGACTCCACTATCTGGATCCAAAAAGAGCATTGACGTTCTATCTAGATCGTACCAAAGATTTCCAGGTGGACAATAAATTATTTGTGGGATATGTGGGGGCGAAGAAAGAGAAGGTGGTGCAGAAGACCATCTCAAGATGGGTGGTCCTCTGCATCAAGATGTGCTACGCTTTGGCAAAAAAAGCAACCCCCCTGAGGGTTTGTGCGCTCGTTCTGCCAGAGCAACTGCTGCTACCACAGCATTAGCACGCAGATTTCCAGTCCTGGGTATGTCAGGCTGCAACATGGGCGTCCTTGCATACTTTCACCAAGCACTAATGCTGGGACAGTCCGATCTGCAGTGACGGCTATTTTGGCCGTTGGGTCCTGCAGGATTTTTTGGTGTGATCTTAGTTCGCAGCCCACCGGAGATGGTATTGCTCGGGTATCTATTCAAAGGTAAGGAACCTGCAACTAGAAGTCACTATCAGATGTACAAGTTACTTACCTTCGGTAACAATATATCTGGTAGAGAAATATTCTAGTTGCAGATTCCTTACCGAACCGCGCATCCTCCCCGCACTCCGAACTGATTTCTAGGGTCAGGCACTTACCTTCTAAGGGCCCTAGTTTTGGCGCATCATTCTGTGTTCTTCATGGCTCCGCGCTACTGACGTGGAAAGTCGTGAAAAGAAACTGACGTCCGCGCGCCAGGGTGATGACTATATACGACTGCGATGTCATCACGGTGACCACGACGCCCGTGGAGTCGACTGACCCCATCTAACAGCGCGCAGGGGTACTGCTCAAAGAAAAAATCTCCGGATCCAGTCTGACACCTGGGTAAATTTTAAAGGTAAGGAATCTGCAACTAGAATATATGTCTAATAGATATATTGTTACCGAAGGTAAGTAACTTGTGCCTCAGCTCCCTGAGAAGACATTCAAGTTTGGCTTCTCATGCATTGTGAGCAGCATGCTTCTTGAATAAGCTCCCCTTAACTACTGCCCTTAGTGCATCTGACACCACCCTCTAATTCAGTTCCCTTGTGTTTAGTGTGGGGGTATTCATGTATGGTTTAGTGAATTTTGTGCACGGCCACAGGGTCTTAAAAAAAAGGGGTGGGGGGGGGAACCATTTAAGCGCCAGGTACTACTCGTCTTTTTGTCCTCTGCCTCAGGCTAGTCGAGCATCAGTTTATCACGCTGTGGTCTAACAGTTTTGACTCCTTGTTATATGTCTTGAATTAGGCTTGTCTGCCTTTGGCCAAATAAGATATGGGTCCTGCGTGCATATGTTTGGTGTGCTGCTAAAAAGGGAGCAGGAGTGTGGAATTTACTAAAATATCCACTTGTCCATTGGACTGGTTTCTTCTTAAATCTACATCCCCTGTTAAAAAAAAAAAAAAAAAAAAAAAAAAAAAAAAAAGAATCTACTTGCCCCTTTGGTGCCATGCAGTGTGACGACAAATTATGGCAGCAATCTCATATAAGAGCTCTGATAATAGCTTCTCTGATTATGCTAGGGCTTCTAATATAGTAAAGCTTGAATAATTGCAATTTCAATCCCTACTATAGCAATTTCCTTATTTTGCTATCTTTAGCAGATCTACATACTGGGGCTGGAGGAAGCAGTAAGCAATAGTTCCAGTGCTGGAATGCCATTGATTCTGCAAACCTACTAACTTGACTGTTTTAAAGATTTTCACCAGCTCTTCTCTAATATTTAGGGTGGGGGGGCGGGGGAAGTGGTTGGAGAAAAAAAAGTGATCTTGTAAACGCTCAATAGATTTTCACATGAGCAAATCTATACATTTATGTTTGCTTGTGCTAAAACATAGTTGACAAGTATTTTCTAGGGGTAGGATTACCTAGTTAACTTCTGTAAGTTCTTGTGAATTCATGAAAACCACTTATTTAAAGGCATATACCATGGGTGCTCTTTTGTGACTAAGAATTGGGTCCCTAATTAGGTCTGGCATCAACAGACATTTTTTTTTTTAATTAAACTTCGAATTGCTTTCTCTGTCGGCTGGCTTTTACTGTGAGTGATCACATTTTTCTCTTCCACAAGGAACATATTGGCACACAAAGTAGTTTTGTTCAGTGCCAGGACCTACTACCACCATGCCCCCCCCCTCTGCAAAGAAAGAACATGGAGGGACCCCACCCTCCAGACTCCCTCAGGGCAGGTGCAGTGCTGAGGGGGCCCCCTGGAGGGGGACTGCTGGCCTTTTACTCCAATGTGTGCTTTTTGTAACCAAAAAACCTTTTTTTTTTTTTTGCCAATGTTTATTACAATGATGAGGGCCTGGCAGCTCCCACAGCAATAGTGTTATAAAAGTCACGTCAGCACGTCAGAACAAGACTGCATTGACAAAACCAAAAGACCCACAAAAAATGTCGGCTCGGTTGGCTTTGCCAATGCTTGTTTATTTTCATGCTTCCGATAATCTTGTTGAAAATGGTTACACTGATTTTTCCATTTGAAATATTTTTGGGCAATACCATCATGCATCAACTCATTTTACTAAATGACTCTTCAAAGAAATAGCTCCTAAAATTTCATAGTAGCAAAAACATTTTTTTCCTACTTGCATTGTTTTCTAAGCATTTTTTTTTTTTAAAAGCAAGGAATCATCACTTGCTTACAAGCTTCTGCAAACATTTGCATCTAATCAGAGAGCATCCTGGGAGCATCGAACGTATCCTCGTATAACAATACCTATTCTTCCACCAGTATTAGCCAACTGCCCTCTGTCTGCACTGCCTGAAATTTGTTTGGCTAGAAGGAGAATAGCTTCAGCTTTGAGTGGAAGCTGATGCATGATATTGAGTACGAAATCCCTTGATCGTAGATCACTGGCAACAAGTTCATGTGTGAGTACACTTTCCCTTACTTTCTGCAGTCTTTTCTCTGACAGTTTTTGATATCCCCCTGTAGCTTATTTTGTAGCTTTTTTCCATGCCCCTCGTGTATTCGTCATTACTGCATTTTATGTGGAGGAAGAGGTTGAACAGGACTTCTTTGTGTGCTCGCCCACGGAGAGGTGATCTGGAACAGCTGACCCCCATCTGTACTGTAATGCTTTGGCCCTCTGCTGTTCAATGACAGGACAAAATGATCATCACTTTGCCAATAAAATGGGTGATAAATCTTGGAACTGTTATATTGATACTCTTTTGAAGAAAATGCCCCCCGTGCTTGTCATGATGGCTTCTTTCTCCTAGAAAAAGTGGACTCTAGTGAGAACATTCCGTGGTTCCCCTTTTACATCTTTCCTTTAGTCTGTTATATGGGTTCTATCCAATCTGATTGCTTACAGGCTTGATAATTCGGGAATGTTTTCAAATGAATTTTGGAGATATTTTGCCAGGATGCTGTTAAGAGATGCTATTCCGTGGTGGCCAATGTTATTCCGTCTCAAAGTCCTCACTTTTTTCTTTTCTTTCTTTGTTCGAGAATGACCTTGTTCGTCAAGGGTAATTTTCTGTTGTTGCATGTGTTTGTAGTCTTCTTCTTGATTGTGTAATCTTTTTTTCCCCCCTTCATCCACGTGTCCTCCGAGGTCTGTTATTGCACATCTCAACTGATGCAGGTCTTCCTGGAGATCAGTCTTGCCTGCCATTATATTGTCTTTGACCCACAGAGTCTCCTACAAGAAGTTGTCTTTGGTGGCCCCTTGGTGCTAGCTATCCTGAGTATGCCCATCTTCTTCAGTGGTTTCACCTGAGGTCCTTTCCTTGTCTGTGTTCCTACCTTGTTGCTTAGTTTGAGTCGTCATTTCTTTTATGGATGCTTCTTGACCCGTACCCCCTATTTCCTCCTGCCATGGCTGAGATCGGGTCCTTCCAATGAGCATGCTGCAGTCTCTACACAGGCCAGAGGGATGCCTCTCTGGCTGTTGGTGTCTTGCTCTGTAAGGGGCTAATCCTAACATCACGTTGTCCTTGCACTCTTTATCGAGGTTGGCACTAATGGCATAGATATTATGTTTGAGATGTCTGCACACTTGATCCTCATTGGTTTATTAGATGTGAGGGGGCACACACTGGCCCAAACTGCCTTTCTGTTTTTGTATTCTGTCCGGAGGGTTTTCCCTTCTGGGGTTTCAAGCTCTCAGGTCGTCCAGGGCTGGTGACCACTGCAGTGGTTGGTTCTCCAGGTCTTGCGCAGGTGCTTCCTCTCATTTAGTGCTGAAACTTCCCTGGGTAGCCAAAGTATTCTGCTCAGATAACTGGCAGGAATGGGGTGGTTGTCATTGAGACAATGCCTGCCTGGATGTAAGGGGTGTTTACATCCCCAGAGGGCAGCATCACAGTGCTGTTGTTCAAGACTGTTGACTTGCGGGTGGCACAGCAAGACCCAGGTCTGCCTTTGACCCAGGGATTCAAAGTAGGCGATTGCCAATAGTTCCAGTTAGCCCAGCCCTCTTTTCGTCCTTTTGCCTCACTTTGCCCCATTTCTCTGGATCAATTGGGCGAACTTCATGCGTGTTGCAACAAAGCATTGTCTGCCTCACCCAGGGCAGGGTGATGTGTGGCTGGGAAGGAGAGGGGCTTTCCTCTGTCGGTCCTTATGAGCCTCCGAGTCTGATATTGGTGCAGGGCTCCCCAAACCAAGCAGGGTTGGGCGCAGCTGACGGGGAGATACCTATACGCCATTTCTAGTATCAGGAAGGCAAGCCCCTCTGTGTTAACACTCCTCTCTCAGGCCTGTTGCATATCATTCCAACTTTGGCATTCCTCAATCCTTTGAGAAGAGAGCTGTCTTGCTGCTTATTTGACCCCAGCCCCACCTCCTAGCCGCTGGGTGCTACGCCCTCTCCCAAGCTGCAGGCAGGGCTGGCCTTTGGGCAAAAGGCGCCTAGTTCGGTACTCTTTTTAGCGCAACCCCGAAACCTGATCCCCCTCACTTCCACCTTCCAAAAGTGCCTCATCTCTACACAGCTCCTCTCACATGCATTTATTTTGTTTTATAGTGCTACTCATACCGACCCTAGGGTAGCAGAGCACTTTACCTCGCACACATTTTATACAGCAGAAATTAATCTTACATGTTTAAATAAGACTATAGGAGATGTTACACAAGCCAGTGAGTATTACTGTTCTGTGCTCTGCATGTACACGTTCTTTGCAGCTAGCATATTAACTCTCTGCGCTACATTATGTGTCAAAATGCCACTTGACAAACCTTTTTGACATTTTATTGCTGCCTCAAAACTGCTTGGACATCAAAAAAAGCAGGTGGTTTCAAAACCCAAAGTGGTTTCTGAACAAATAGCCTGCATTGACCAAAAGCCGGTCCTGGTTGCAGGCATCCTACGCAGTCTACGCCACTCACTGGGAAGGCCTTGGAATTTTACTTTGTTGCTGTTCTTGCCTGGGCCATTTGCATGCGTTATGCCTCACATGCTGGAGGTGGGGGGTAGGGGGGTTTGGCAGGGGAAGAGGTTTATGGAGGTGTTAGGGGAGGTTGTCTGCAGATAGTAATCTGAGCTTTCCCCCATGGTTGTTCATCCTCTGGTACCCAGTCTCCCGATTCTGGGACCATTGCCGGGGGGGGGGGGGGGCTGTTGCACAGTCAGAAATCCACACAAATTGGCAGATCAAGTGTACATTTGGGGCCAGCATATCCAGGGTAGGATCCCTCCAGGGTCGAGTGCCTCACAGCAGAGCATCAACCATCTGTAACGCCTGTCCAGCCCCTCCCGAGGTGGTTATTTTATTTTTCTTTTTTTTTTCTTTTTTAATTTCTGACTGGAAATGCTTTTGGCAAATGTACATGTTATTGTATAAAAAAAAAAAAAAAAGCTGAAACCGGTCCCCTTCAACGGTGCATGCACTGTCTGCCTGACAGTCCTCTACCTAGCAATGAGTGGTGCCAGAAAACGCCAAGAAGAGCTCTAAGGGACAGAGACAAGATAAGGCTTCTCGTCAGAGAAGAGCATTAAAAAAGTTTAATCTCTATCTGGCAGATTCACTGAACTAAGAGATAGGGTTGCGTCCACTTTGATCTACCCTGCTGTCACAGTGGGCTCCTCCAGAGGAAGATCCAGAAAGAGACACCACAGTCTTAATCGCTTCTGTCTGTCGTAGAGGTCATCAAATATGTGGAAGGGGGTATGCCCGTTTGATAGACTTCTCTGGAAAATATATTTCCACATTTCCTTCCCCTAGTCATTGTCAAACTGATTTTTTTCAAAAACCAGGATGATCCTAATTGCACCAGAAAGATTGAGCGACAACACTGGAGGATGTTGTGGAACCAGATCATCTTCACGAGTTCCAGGGCTCGATTTTGCATCCTAGCCTACTTTCTACCTTCAATAAGCCTATCAGCTTGTCTCCTGAACTTGCGCATTATGTTTATTTGAGGTTTGTACAAGAGCGCATGGATGTTCTGAGAGAGACCTATCACCCTTCCACCAGGTCCTCTCACTCCTTCAATTGGAAGAGGTTCTGCTTTTTAGCTTTCAGAGAAACCTTGATCCAACAAAATGCCAAGAAGAAGCAGTGTTGCCTTACCTGCACTATTGACCAAGTGAAGGTTCTCGTTTTCATCTATTAGTGCTAGTTGTGCTGCCTTCACAACTTAAACAATTGTTATTGTTTTAACTGATCTGCCTTTTCTAAAATATCATTTACATATGCATATTTTGTAAAGTGTCCTCTGGGATCCCTGTTATCGGCAGGTCTGTGCGATACTTATGACATTAAAGGAGATTGTCCTCAAGGAGAACTAGGTAAGTAATTTTTCCTGCTCTCCCGTGGACTTCCTGCAGTGCTTCTACTGCACTATCCAGTGCCAGACCAGTGACACTTTTTAAAATATATAAATGTGAGGCACTCATGAATGCCACAGCATGACCACCAATCTTTCATTGTAACACAGTCATACACTTCATTTTCCTATTGGGGATTGATTTTGGAACTGTCGGCCTTGTTTTTTCTTAGTTGAAATTTTTTTTTGCAGGGAGAA
Source organism: Pleurodeles waltl (assembly GCF_031143425.1). Taxonomy (NCBI): domain Eukaryota; kingdom Metazoa; phylum Chordata; class Amphibia; order Caudata; family Salamandridae; genus Pleurodeles; species Pleurodeles waltl. The sequence continues at coordinate 649,867,037 of NC_090442.1, forward strand.
TACTATTCTTGGTTTGAATGCTATAATCTATTCTGCCATCTCATGGTTGGGCCTGGAAAAATAAGTTTTGTTTGATGCATCAGCCATACAGTCAGTATGATTTGTCATGCTGGCTATAGACTCACAATGCCCCACTACATGGCCACTATTTTCAGATTGTGTTAATCTATCCAGTTCAATCTGATATGCAATCCGATATTGACAAGGTTTTCTAAGAGTTTGAAAAATAGTCATTAGATTTGAATGCTAGAAAGACTTCAACATCTGATAACACACACTCTGAAAAAGTATGGAAATTCTGCAATGGAAGACTTTTTTTGGGGGGGGGGGGTTGTGTGTGTGGATTTCAACCATAAGAGTACCTGGTTACATAGATTTTTTTTTTATCAGTTATGTCCTTTATTCCCTTCTGTTTCTGCACTTAGTGTTGCTGTCTGTACCCTGCCATAGAATAGCAAATCATAAATACAAAGCCTCCCATGCATGCTGACCTTAGTTGCTTTTGGAGCTTCTGCACCCTCATACGCAGAAACCAGTTGGCTTACCGTGGATCAGTGTACAGATCTATAAAGTTGGACCTTTTTTAAGTGGAAGAGTCCAGTTCACAAAACGGTGGAGGATGAGAGGGTCATTGAGAAATCTCCAGTTAGATACTATCAGAAATGGTGTTGCCGAAGGTAAGTAAATTGTTCTTCTGATACAGACTTCTGAACACAGATTCTTCAGCTTTTGAAGAGATAACCAAAGGAGTATCATACATGACGTGGGTCTGTGAACTGGCTCAAACTAAAGTCCTGCAGGAGTCTGTAGTCAAAATACCCATTTCTATGGACCTAGCTGTCCAGACGGTAGTGATTTGTGAGTGTCTGGAGTGACTCTTACGTAGTGGACTGGCAAATGTCAACAACAGGCACTCTGCATGCCACCGCAGTGATAGCAGGCTTGGCTGTAGTGAAATGAGCATGCAGTCTACCTGAAGCTGCTTTTTAGCCAGTGTAGTAGATTTTATTTAACAATACAATCAAAAGGAAGATAGGCCTCTTCTGCACTGCTTTGCCCTTCGCTCTGTTGAATTCAATAAAGAGTCCATCGTCCACCCTGTTTTTATATAATCAGTGTAAAAACTAAGGGCTTTTTGGATTTAATCAGTGCAGTCTCCCTTCTTCTGTAAAGAGGTGAGTTGGAGAGAAGTACGTTATGAGGGTGATGTTATGCCTGTTGTGAAAAGGAGTCAACTTGTTAAAGAAAAGACCTCACAAACAGTTTGTATGGGTAGAACATTGCATATGGCGGATTGACTGAGAGGCCTTGCAGAGCGCTCACCTGCCGCACCAATGTTATGCTTTGACGAAGGCTGTGTTAAGGGTTAGTAGCCTAAGAGGAAAGGTGTGCAGAAGTTCAAAGGGGGAGTGTACATGAACGTAGGAACCAAATTGAAGTCCCACTGAGGCATAATGAACGAAGGAGGAAATATATTTTACAGCCCTTTCAAAACGGTTTATCACAAAAGATGATTGAAACAAAGAAGACTGAACCAGCAAACTCATAAAAGTTGAAAGAGCTGACGAGTGTCCTTTAACTGTGCCGAAAGCAAAGCCTTATTGGACTAGGGAATAACACAAAAAAAACGCTTTGGGAATCCTAGCCTGAAGAGAGCCAATCTGGTGGGGGCCGCACAAAGACGCAATCTTGTTCAAACAACAGGCGTACATATATTTAGTTGAGGGATATTTGACCGCCCTGATGACATCAACCACTTTGGGAGGAAGGTCAAAGGCAGCTAACTGCTGCTGCTTAATATCCAAACGGAGAGTGCATAGGCTCTGATCGCAGGGCTGATGGTCATTACCATGTGTTCTGCATACCACACGCTCTTTGCCAAATCTGATGCACTGCAAGCCTCAAAAAATCTTTAAAATGTTACTAGACCTGCAGGTCGAATAGCTTGAATAATTTACTCGACCTAACTGTAATTTACTTGACCTGGAAATGGGTCTCAAATTGTGTGACCCCATGCAAAAACTGTAAAATACAGTAACCTTTTTCTTCATTCTCACATATGAGTGCACCTTCAAATATGTGAGTTCGGCATTTCTGTTGTAAAAAAAATAAAAATTAAAATAAAAACCTCTATTGTTTGATTAAATACACTAAATGTTTTCTCCATGTATAATAAATCGAGCCCACATATAGGGTACACATTATCCGTGCATGACTTGCCTCTTCGCTTACTAATAGCTTTGCCATCAGGGCAGGAGTGTTTCTCACTTTGTTTAAACACTCACTTTTAATAAATATATTACTAAAGCATGATGCGGTAGCACACCGTCATTTACAGACAGTAAATTTCCAAGAAATGTCCAAAAACCTTTCCACTAATTTGCAGCTTTACTGATGGAACTATTTAGTGTATTAACAATCTGTGAAAATTGGGTTTCAGAAAAACATTTATCATTTGCACATCACCAAGTAAAGTGTTCTGACTTTCTTTTCATTCTATTAGAATATTTTTTATCACACAGTAGAAAAAATGGTCTTTCACAGCTACTGAAATATATTTTGAAACGTTTGTGAAGTTGACTCCGTTATATAAAGGTTGTGTGTTAGGAAAAACCTGATACCAAAAGCCTTTCATTGCACATAGGTCAGACAGTTCACCTTACAAAATCCTGGAACTCTGCAGTCACAAGGAAAAGTATTTGCATTGATAGGAGACAAAATAACACTTGACCTCTGTCTTTGAACACAGAGCAAATGTGACAAGAATAAGATTTGAAGGCATCTTAACTGCTAATTCAGTTTCTGACTGAACAGAACACCTGTTCTTTGTCCACTTGCCAGAAAGGTCGAGTGGAATCTAAAAAAATAGCTCAACCTCATAAAATAAAACTCGCCATAGCAAATGTCGAGTAGATTTTTTAAGCCCTGCACTGAGATGTCTTATGTCTTGGGCTAGGTCGTTACTGACCACCTTCAGAAATCTGGACAGGAGAGGTACCACCAAAAGGCATACAGGAGATCAGAGTTACATGCTGGTAAGAATAAGTCTCCAAGTGAGAGAAATTTTGGAGACTAGTGTGCAGAAGTGCTGACAGTCCAGCACTCCACCCTGCTTGTTGCAGTACTACGTTAGTGTTGGCATTGTTCTCTGAACACCTGTACCAGACTCCCTTTGATGGATTCAGTAAAGGCATTGAATGGCAAGGGAGTTTGACAGGTTGCTGTGGAGCCATGCATCTGCCAGAGACCTTATTCTGCTGATCTCACCTCTCCCAAGTGGCCTCCCCAACTCATAAGTGGTGCATCGGTCTCCACTGGCCCTCCACTGGGGTAGGGAGAGAGGTCTGTTGCTGACCCAGTCACAGTCCAGCAACCGCCACAGATCTCTTGTGTGTCCTTATGGGCCCTGGTGAAGCCTAACGTGAGCAGAATGAAGTGAAAATGCTCCTGGACCACAATGAACCTCTAGTAACACCTGTTGACCTGCAGGATGTGTAAGGAAATGCCTCCTTGGCATGGTTACCCCCTGACTTTTTGCCTTTGCTGATGCTATGTTTTGAATTGAAAGTGTGCTGAGGCCTGCTAACCAGGCCCCAGCACCAGTGTTCTTTCCCTAACCTGTACTTTTGTTTTACACAATTGGCACACTCTGGCACCCAGGTAAGTCCCTTGTAACTGGTACCCCTGGTACCAAGGGCCCTGATGCCAGGGAAGGTCTCTAAGGGCTGCAGCATATCTTATGCCACCCTGGGGACCCCTCACTCAGCACAGACACACTGCTTGCCAGCTTGTGTGTGCTGGTGAGGACAAAACGAGTAAGTCGACATGGCACTCCCCTCAGGGTGCCATGCCAACCTCACACTGCCTATGCAGTATAGATAAGTCACCCCTCTAGCAGGCCTTACGGCCCTAAGGCAGGGTGTACTATACCATAGGTGAGGGCACCAGTGCATGAGCACTGTGCCCCTACAGCAGAGGTCTCCAAACTTTTTAATGCCGCGCCCCCCCAGTTGAGAAATAAAAATCATTGGGGCCCCCTCAGAATTTTTCACAATTATTTTATAAACATGGCAATGTTTAAATATGTCTTAACCTATTTAAACATTGCAGTTAAGTACTGCTACCTTTTTAATACTGCAAAACATGCTTCTGCTTCAAACAAAGGCCTGTTATCTGTCTAATATGTATTTTGGCCAGAGTCTGGGGCCCCCCCTGGGATCACTTCAGGCCCCCCTAGGGGGGCCCCCCAGTTTGAAGAACTCTGCCCTACAGTGTCTAAGAAAAACCTTAGACATTGTAAGTGCAGGGTAGCCATAAGAGTATATGGTCTGGGAGTCTGTCAAACACAAACTCCACAGCACCATAATGGCTACACTGAAAACTGGGAAGTTTGGTATCAAACTTCTCAGCACAATAAATGCACACTGATGCCAGTGTACATTTTATTGTAAAATACACCCCAGAGGGCACCTTAGAGGTGCCCCCTGAAACCTTAACCAACTACTCGTGTAGGCTGACTGGTTTTAGCAGCCTGCCACACTCGAGACATGTTGCTGGCCACATGGGGAGAGTGCCTTTGTCACTCTGTGGCCAGTAACAAAGCCTTCACTGGGTGGAGATGCTATCACCTCCCCCAGGCAGGAGCTGTAACACCTGGCGGTGAGCCTCAAAGGCTCACCCCCTTTGTTCCAGCACCACAGGGCACTCCAGCTAGTGGAGTTGCCCGCCCCCTCCGGCCCCGGCCCCACTTTTGGCAGCAAGGCCGGAGGAATTAATGAGAAAAACAAGGAGTCACTGGCCAGTCAGGACAGCCCCTAAGGTGCCCTGAGCTGAAGTGACTCTAACTTTTAGAAATCCTCCATCTTGCAGATGGAGGATTCCCCCAATAGGGATAGGAATGTGACCCCCTCCCCTTGGGAGGAGGCACAAAGAGGGTGTACCCACCCTCAGGGCTAGTAGCCATTGGCTACTAATCCCCCAGACCTAAACACGCCCTTAAATTTAGTATTTAAGGTCTACCCTGAACCTAAGAATTTAGATTCCTGCAACTTAAAGAAGAAGAGGACTGCTGAGCTGAAAAACCCTGCAGAGAAGAAGAAGACACCAGCTGCTTTGGCCCCAGCCCTACCGGCCTGTCTTCCTCCTTCAGAAGAAAACTGCTCCAGCGACGCTTTCCCCGGGACCAGTGACCTCTGAATCCTCAGAGGACTGCCCTGCTTCCAAAAGACCAAGAAACCCCCGAGAACAGCGGCCCTGTTCAACAAAAACTGCAACTTTGTATCCAGAGGAGCAGATTTAAAGACCCCTGCAATCCCCGCAAGAAGCGTGAGACTTGCAACACTGCACCCGGCGACCCCGACTCGACTGGTGGAGAAACAACACCTCAGGGAGGACCCTCCGGCGACTCCGAGACTGTGAGTAACCAAAGTTGTCCCCCCTGAGCCCCCACAGCGACGCCTGCAGAGGGAATCCTTAGGCTCCCCCTGACCGCGACTGCCTGACTCTGAAATCCCGACGCCTGGAAAAGACCCTGCACCCGCAGCCCCCAGGACCTAAAGGATCGGAACTCCAGTGCAGGAGTGACCCCCAGGAGGCCCTCTCCCTTGCCCAGGTGGTGGCTACCCCGAGGAGCCCCCCCCCCCCCTTGCCTGCCTGCACCTCTGAAGAGACCCCTTGATCTCTCATTGAAACCTATTGAAAACCCGACGCGTGTTTGCACACTGCACCCGGCCGCCCCAGTGCCGCTGAGGGTGCACTTTCTGTGCTGACTTGTCCGTCCGTCCCCCCCCCCCCCCCCCCTCCTCCTCCACCCCCGGTGCCCTACAAAACCCACCTGGTCTGCCCTCCGAAGACGCGGGTACTTACCTGCTGGCAGACTGGAACCGGGCACCCCCTTCTCCATTGAAGCCTATGCGTTTTGGGCACCACTTTGAACTCTGCACCTGACCGGCCCTGAGCTGCTGGTGTGGTAACTTTGGGGTTGCTCTGAACCCCCAACGGTGGGCTACCTTGGACCCAAACTTGAACCCCGTAGGTGGTTTACTTACCTGCAAAAACTAACATTACTTTACCTCCCCCAGGAACTGTTGAAAATTGCACCAAGTGTCCACTTTTAAAATAGCTATATGTGTTTTATGTAAAAAGTATATATGCTATTGTGATTATTCAAAGTTCCTAAAGTACTTACCTGCAATACCTTTCAAATGAGATATTACATGTAGAATTTGAACTTGTGGTTCTTAAAATAAACTAAGAAAATATATTTTTCTATACAAAAACCTATTGGCCTGGAATTGTCTCTGAGTGTGTGTGTTCCTCATTTATTGCCTGTGTGTATGTACAACAAATGCTTAACACTACTCCTTTGATAAGCCTACTGCTCGACCACACTACCACAAAATAGAGCATTAGTATTATCTCTTTTTGCCACTATCTTACCTCTAAGGGGAACCCTTGGACTCTGTGCATACTATTCCTTACTTTGAAATAGTGCATACAGAGCCAACTTCCTACAGGATGGATATGTGGAAATGAGCCTTCTGCAGGTCCAACTCTACTGTCCAGTTTCCAGGGTAGCCAATACCTGGGTCAAGATTAGTATCTTGAATTCGCCCTTCCGCAGGAAGTCATGTAAATGTAAATTAGCACTTGTATAGCGCACTACTCACCCGTTAGGGTCTCAAGGCGCTGTACTCATACCGCTATGGAACCCCTCCTGGCTTTTTCCCAGTGAGGCGCCCACTCCTGAGCACCCCCAGGGTGAAGCCAGGCATCCAAGCGCTGTTGGGGCCGTTGTGGAGATTAAGCAAGCTATTGCCCAGAGTTGCAGAGTGGGACCCATGAATTAGATTAGGCACCGAGGCGAGAATTATCTGGTCAAGGGGAATTGAGCCCAAGACCTGCTGAAGCGGGACTTGAACCCTGGTCTTGAGCCAGATCTCTGCTTCAGGGTCTGCCGCTCTAACCATTGAGCCACACTTCTCCACTAATTGAGAGGACAAGGATCTAAAATGGGGTAATG